>NC_059187.1:2402549-2763799 GCF_020631705.1 Daphnia magna
AAGCAAAACGCTGTTTGTAACACGCAAAGTGTATGGTCGGTAATCTCGAAGCACACCGATTTCACCGGCAATAACAATCCACCTGCCACCATCGCCAATGTCAAACCGACGTTCAACATAGTTCGAGTTTTGACCGGTGCTCGCTACGTTCTCGTTACTGACGTTTCTGGAAGCATGGACGATTATGTAAGCGCATTAGCACTTTTCTCATATAAGTTCAGAATTTTATTTTATGCATTGTTGGAAAAACATTTGAGGACAGACCTCTTTTACTTGTAGGATCGCATTACTAGATTAAACGAGGCGGCCCGCCGTTGGATTAAATACGATATTACCGAAGGCACTTCGTTGGGTATCGTCAAGTTCAGGTATTGCAAATCTCAACCACTCATATCCACTCACTTTGTAAATTTTTTTGTAATCTTGCGTTTGAAAAGTACATCGGCGACGATGCTTAGTGACTTGACTGTGGTGAATGATGATACACGCCAACAATTGATGGATAAAGTTCCGAACTATACGGAAGGCGGTACGTGTATAGGATGTGGTCTCCAGATAGCTCTAGATGTAAGTACAGCAGCACATTCACCTAAATCCGTATACCGGTCACCGCAACAGAAATAACTTTCCCTAATAAATTAAGATATTGGAACCTGGTGGTAAAGGAGGAGTGATCGTATTGGTGACTGATGGCTTGGAGAACGAGCATCCGTACATAGAGGAAATGTATCCCCGATTAATCGATGCTCAAGTTCAAGTTGTGTCTATCGCTTTCGGGTAAAATTTTAAAACTTATCAATGATCTATTTTTTGTTGACTGTTCATCTTCAACGATTAACCGTAGTGACGATGCTGAGGATGAAATTGAAGTTTTGGCTACCAAAACTAACGGGAAAAGTTATTTTATCAATGACGACGGGAACGATGACGAGCTGAACGACGCTTTCACCGGCTCATTGACTTATCAACCGGCCGTGCCTACCGGAGAGCTCACTGTCCTACTCTTCCAGAAAAAATACAAAAATGGCAACAGATTTGAAGATTCTGTCTTCGTCGATTTCACCATCGGCCGAAACCTAACCTTCCGCGTCGATTACACAAATCGATATTTCATTGACAGCTTTTCGGTAAACTCTCCTAGTGGCACAGTGTACGATAGCGTCACTTACGACAACAGCGCAAAATTGGCTTACATCATCATTCCCGGCCTAGCCGAAGAAGGCGAATGGAGATTCACGTTGAATGTCTACCAGGGATATCCTCAAGATTACGCCAATGTTATTGTCACGTCGAGATCAAGAACCGATTCAGCGGCGCCAATCACCGTCGAATGCTCCGTCCCGAGTGGAACGGTCGTCGAAGACGCTGCAGTCACACCTGTCCGTCTTGTGGCCGTTGTAAAACACGGACGTAACCGTGTCCTCGGAGCTAATGTCATGTACGTAATTCATCATCTAAAAATAAGGGGGACATGTTCAATAACAATCAATACTTTCCGCATTTCAGAGCTCACGTGGTGAGCCCCAATTCTGCCGATAACGTCGTCCAGTTAGAAGACAACGGAATCGGAGGGGATTTAACCGAAAACAATGGTATCTATTCAGGTTTTTACGTGGCCGTTTACAATGCCGGACGCTACACGTTGGTCTGTGAAGTCAATAGCGCGGAAGGGACTTACATCGACGATGGCGTAACGGCCCAACAACGAACCGCTATGGGTAACTTCGAACGTGTCCAGTCCGGAGGCGCTTTCAGGGTAAAAACAACCAACTTATTCGTACACTTTGACTGATGTCCGTTAAATTATTGTAAATTGATGATATCATTGGTAAGGTGGAGATCCCTATGACAACCATGTACCCACCGAGTCGAGTAACGGATTTGAAAGTTGTGGCTATGCAAGTAGATCAAATGTCTTTTAAAATTGAATGGACGGCCACTGGCGATGAACTCGATGTCGGAACTGGTAATTTTGCACTAAAGAAGTTCGCTTATTCCTTATAATAACTTATGTTTCTTTCAAAATGAAACAGCGTCTGCGTATCAGATAAAATATTCGACTACCTTCGATAGTTTGATGGACGACAATTTCGACTCAAGCTCGTCCGTGCAATTTGGATCGCAAGACATCATTGACGGCAGTATGCAACCGCTAGAATCCGGAAGCAAGCAAAACGTCACGCTCCGGCTTCCTTCGACGGCTGAAGACACCACGTATTACATCGCCCTGAGAATCATCAACAGCAACAACATGGCTAGCGACACTTCCAACGTCGTCTCCGTCCAAATTGTCCGTGTTAAACCACCACCGACACAGCCACCGCCAACTACGACCACTCTAGTGCCTCCCACTACATCCAGCAGCCTAACCGTTGGTATGCATTCTAATTTTCCAAACGAGAAAGGAAATATCATTAAATTCTTTATCTACCAGGATGCGATGGGGTATTGACGACCCCCAACGGACTGTTAACATCTCCCAACTACCCCGGCGCCTACCCCAATAACTACAACTGCCAATGGACCATTCAAGTGGATCGTACCTCGAAAATCCGTTTGACATTTAGCCATTTCGATACTGAAAGTCCATTTGACTACGTCGAGGTGTACGACGGATCTTCCGACTCTGCTACTCGGCTGTTGAAGCACAGCGGATTTACTGTGCCCAACGCACCTGTTAGTTCCTCGTCCAACAAAATGCTGGTGCGTTTTGTCACCGATTCCACCGGAAATAATTTTAGAGGATGGAGGGCTACCTACACGATTGCTTAATTATAACATGAACAACCATGATATGATTCCCCCCTTTTTTTCCTTAACAAGATTATTGATCAAATACATATACTTTTATCAGCATGACACGTCACCTAACGTCTAAAACTTACCTGTTTTTATCTGAAGATAAGTTGAAGTGATGGCCGGGAAGTTGGACAACGTCCATCGCTGACTTGAATTTGGACCCGTATTCATTGCATTGGTCTGTCTACGATATGGTGCAATTAAAAGAAATATTTTTGTTCACAAATGCAAGTTTATTACCCTTACTTTGTATTGTTCACGTTGAGTTTCCAATCCCTTGCCTGTTGCTTGTGCAGACGTACTGCAGACTTCTGAAAGACGAACAAGATCGTAATACCATCATGAGACGTTGTCAACTCGTCTTTGAAATGTATGAAATTTCGGGAAGCTATGGAATAAAGTTTATTCCATAGTTTTCCGTTAAGTTCCGTAAATTACAAAAAAGGCTTATTTAGTTCTGTATGGTGTAAAGAAATGAAGGAGAAAAAAAAGGAGGCGGCCCCAAACCAATTTTTTAAAAAAAAAAAAAAAAAAAAAAAAAAAAAAAATTTTGGGGGGGAAAAAAGGTTTTAAAAATTTTTTTGTAGAAAAAGGAAAAAAAAAAAAAAAATTTTTTTTTATTAAAAAAATTTCATAAAAAATGGGGGGAAAAAAAAAAAAGGGGGGGGGGGGGAAAAAAAAATCCTCCCTTTTTTTTTTTTTTTTTTTTTTTTTTTTTTTATTTTTTTTTTTTTTTGTATGGGTAACACTATTTTATAAAATAATTTTCATTGTGTGATGAAATTTATAATGTTCATAAACAATGAGCTTTCACGTCTGATAAACCGTTTTCCTCAACCAATCAAGCGCCTACCAAAGTCCGAATCCTGACAACTGCATATTTCTCAACTTTCTGAACCGATACACGTCAAAGCACTTTTAGCATTTCGAAATCATCCGTCTATTCAGACACTTGGTTAACCAAATCTGACTCATGTTCAGGGGCTTTTTTTTTTTAAATTCTCCTAATCGCAAAAATGGAGAGAAAATCCCCTTTTAACTGTCAATCAAATATCAACATTTACTTAATGGTCTTAGTCTAGTTTTATCACCAAATTCATTTTTTTTTCTGTTATGTCCCGATCGGTTTGATTGAGCCAATACGCCTATATAAACGCGATTGAAAACTTAGAATTTCAATCCATTCGATCCCCAGCTCCACAACATGGCGGTCTTCCGTCATCTTCCACTTCTACTGGTCCTCTACGGTTTTTTCGGCTTCACTTTCAGTAGCCGGGTAAGCATCACCCACAACGGTTATAATGACCTAGTCGTAGCGATTTCTCCCGATGTCCAGCCAGATCAAGCTGCTGATTTGCTGTATAACATTCAGGTGCAGTAGCTTTTTGTTTTAAAAACAATTAAAAAGTTCAAACAAATTAGCTTTTAATTTTCATACAGAGAATCATCACCGAGGCTTCGGCTGATTTGTATGTAGCTACACGACAAAGATCCTACATCCAGTCGGTGCAAATTCTAATTCCACAGACGTGGGTAAACATCACGGCAAACGCAAGCACTTGGGAGACCTTTCAGGTACGTGCAAAAGCATTTGAATTCATTTCATTTCATTAAAAAGAAACTGCACAATGTCACATGACTATAAACGTTTCAGGACGCTGAAATTCAAATTGACCATCCAAATTGGAAATATGGTGATATGCCCTACACCGTTCAACTAGGTGGATGCGGCGATCCTGGCCAGTACATTCATTGGACTCCAAATTATGTCAACACTTTCGATTACGATACCACAAAATCGCAGTTTGGTCCAGCTGGTAGGCTGTTCTATTCCATTCATGTTTTAGAAACAACCTTCAGCTATACACATTCAAAACGCAGGTAAACTTTTCGTGAGGGAATGGGCCCGACTACGCTACGGTGTTTTTGAAGAGCACGGCTACACCGGTGCTGACACTACTTTCCCGACCTTCTATCGGCCAGGAACTGCCCAGCAGTCAGCTGATATGGTGCCCAATGTTTGCTCACACGAACCAGTTGACTTCTTGGTTGACTACGGTTGCGGTGTTGACCAGGAAACGGGCCTTTACGATTCGAATTGCACGTACAGTTTTCCGAATTCATTTAAGCCAACATCATCTATCCTGTCCGACAACAGAATGCTCTCCTCGGTGCCTCAATATTACAATAACCTTTCTTAATAAGGTAACTTATCGTTTTTGTTATTCAGGCGACGCATTTCTGCGATGACGATCCATCCAGCCTTCACAAACACAACCGAGAAGCACCTAACAAGCAAAACGCTGTTTGTGACACGCAAAGTGTTTGGTCGGTAATTTCGAAGCACGCCGATTTCGCCGGCAATAACAATCCACCTGCCACCATCGCCAATGTCAAACCGACGTTCAACATAGTTCGAGTTTTGACCGGTGCTCGCTACGTTCTCGTTACTGACGTTTCTGATAGCATGTACAGTTATGTAAGCCCATAAGCAGATTTTCAAATTAAGTTCAGAGTTTTCTTTAAGTATTGTCGGAAAAATGTTTGAGTGTGGACGTCTTATACGAGTACGACTTTCCTTATAGAATCGCATCGGGAGATTAAACGAGGCGGCCCGCCGTTGGATTAAATATGATATTACCGAAGGCACTTCGTTGGGTATCGTCAAGTTCAGGTAAAACAAATTTCCACTACTTACTACATCCATTCACTTTGTAAATTTTCGTAATCTTTCGTTTGAAAAGTACATCAGCGACGATGCTGAGTGGCATGACTGTGGTGAATAGTGAGACACGCCAACAATTGATGGATAAAGTTCCGAACTATACGGAAGGCGGTACGTGTATAGGATGTGGTCTCCAGATAGCTCTAGATGTAAGTACCATATTCACCAAAATCCTTACTACTCACCGCTTAAACTTCCTCGAATCCATTTAGTTGTTGGAACCTGGTGGTAAAGGAGGAGTGATCGTATTGGTGACTGATGGCGTGGAAAACGTGAGGCCGTACATAGAGGACATGTATCCCCAATTAATCGATGCTCAAGTTCAAGTCGTGTCTATCGCTTTTGGGTATAATTTAAGAGCTTTTTCCATCATCTACTTTTTGATTACTAATCAACTGATCATCTTTACTGGTTTAGTCGCGATGCTGAGACGGAAATCGAAGTTTTGGCTACCAAAACTAACGGGAAAAGTTATTTTATCAATGACTACGGGAACGATGATGAGCTGAACGACGCTTTCACCGGTTCATTGACTTATCAACCGGCCGTGCCTTCCGAAGAGCTCACTGTCCTACTCTTCCAGGAAAAATACAAAAATGGCAACAAATTTGAAGATTCTGTCTTCGTCGATTTCACCGTCGGCCGAAACCTAACCTTCCGCGTCGACTACACAAACAGAAATTACATTGTGAGCTTCTCTGTTCAATCGCCTAGTGGCCAAGTGTACAACCAGGTTACCTATGACGGCAGCGCCAAATTGGCTTACATCATCATTCCCGGCCTAGCCGAAGAAGGCGAATGGAGATTCACGTTGACTGTGAACTCGGCTTATTCCCAAGATTACGCCAGTGTTATTGTCACATCAAAATCAAGAACCGATTCAGCGGCGCCAATCACCGTCGAATGCTCCGTCCCGAGCGGAACGGTCGTCGAAAACGCCGCTGTCATGCCGGTCCGTCTTGTGGCCGTTGTCACACAAGGACGTAACCGTGTCATCGGAGCCAATGTCATGTACGTAATTAATCACCTTTTTAAAATAGGAGCATTTTCAATAACGTTCAATACTTTCTTCCTTTCAGAGCTCACGTGGTGAGACCGGATTCTGCCGATCAAATCATCAAGTTAGAAGACAACGGAGTCGGTGCGGATACAACCAAAAACGACGGTATCTACTCACGTTTTTACGTGGCCCTTAACATCCCCGGACGCTACACGTTGGTCTGTGAAGTCAATAGTACGCAAGGGACTTACATCGACGATGGTGTAACTATCCAACAACGAACCGCTATGGGTAACTTCGAACGTGTCCAGTCCGGAGGCGCTTTCAGGGTAAATACAACCAACTTATTCGTACACTTTCACTGATGTCCGTTGAATTGTTAAAAATTGATGATATCTTTTGTTAGGTGGAAATCCCCATGTCAACTACCTACCCACCAAGTCGAGTAACGGATTTGAAAGTGGTGGCTATGCAAGTTGATCAAATGTCTTTTAAAATTGAATGGACGGCCACTGGCAATCAACTCGATGTCGGGACTGGTAATTTTGCACTAAAGAAGTTCGCTTATTCCTTATAATAACTTACGTTTTTTTCAAAATGAAACAGCGTCTGCGTATCAGATAAAATATTCGACTACCTTCGATAGTTTGATGGACGACAATTTCGACTCAAGCTCGTCCGTGCAATTTGGATCGCAAGACATCATTGACGGCAGTATGCAACCACTGGAATCCGGAAGCAAGCAAAACGTCACGCTCCGGCTTCCTTCGACGGTTGAAGACGCCACGTATTACATCGCCCTGAGAGCCATCAACAGCAACAATGTGGCTAGCAACACTTCCAACGTTGTCTCCGTCCAAATTGTCCGTGTTAAACCACCACCGACACAGCCACCGCCAACTACGACCACTCTAGTGCCTCCCACTACATCCAGCAGCCTAACAGTTGGTATGCATTCTAGTTTTCCAAACGAGAAAGGAAATATCATTAAATTCTTTATCTACCAGGATGCGATGGGGTATTGACGACCCCCAACGGATTGTTAACATCTCCCAACTACCCCGGCGCCTACCCCAATAACTACAACTGCCAATGGACCATTCAAGTGGATCGTACCTCGAAAATCCGTTTGACATTTAGCCATTTCGATACTGAAAGTCCATTTGACTACGTCGAGGTGTATGACGGATCTTCCGACTCTGCTACTCGGCTGTTGAAGCACAGCGGATTTACAGTGCCCAACGCACCTCTTAGTTCCTCGTCCAACAAAATGCTGGTGCGCTTCGTCACCGATTCCACCGGAAATAATTTTAGAGGATGGAGGGCCACCTACACGATTGCTTAATTATAACATGAACAACGATGATATGATTCCCCCCTTTTTTTCCTTAACAAGATTATTGATCAAATACATATACTTTTATCAGCATGACACGTCCCCTAACGTCTAAAACTTACCTGTTTTTATCTGAAGATAAGCTGAAGTGATGGCCGAGAAGTTGGGCAACGTCCATCGCTGACTTGAATTTGGACCCGTGTTCATTGCATCGGTCTGTCTACGATATGGTGCAATTAAAAGAAATATTTTTTTCATAAATGCAAGTTTATTAACTCTTACTTTGAATTGTTCACGTTGAGTTGCCAATCCCTTGCCTGTTGCTTGTGCAGACGTACTGCAGACTTCTGAAAGACGAACAAGATCGTAATACCATCATGAGACGTTGTCAACTCGTCTTTGAAATGTATGAAATTTCGGGAAGCTATGGAATAACGAATAAGTTTGATGTTCCGTATATTACAAGATTTACTTAGTTCTGTATGGCTAACACTATTTTATAAAATAATTTTCACCGTGTGATGAAATTTATAATGTTCATAAACAATGAGCATTCACGTCTGAAAAACAGCTTTCCTCAACCAATCAAGCGCCTGTCAAAGTCTGAATCCCGACAACTGTATATTTTTCAACTTTCTGAACCGATACACGTCAAAGCACTTCTAGCATTTTGAAATCATCCGTCTATTTATACACTTGTTGAACCAAATCTGACAAATGTTCAGGTTTTTTTTTTTTTGTTATTATTCTAATCGCAAAAATGGAAAGAAAATCCCCTTTTAACTGTCAATCAAATATCAACATTTACTTAATGGTCTTAGTCTAGTTTTATCACCAATTTTTTTTTCTGTTATGTCTCAATCGGTATGATTGAGCTAATACGCCTATATAAACGCGATTGAAAACTTAGAATTTCAATCCATTCGATCCCCAGCTCCACAACATGTCGGTCTTCCGTCACCTTCCACTTCTACTGGTCCTCTACGGTTTTTTCGGCTTCACTTTCAGTAGCCGGGTAAGCATCACCCACAACGGCTATAGTGACCTAGTCGTAGCGATTTCTCCCGATGTCCACCCAGATCAAGCTGCTGATTTGCTCTATAACATTCAGGTGCAGTAGTTTTTTATTTTAAAAACAATTAAAACGTTCAAACAAATTAGCTTTTAATTTTCTTACAGAGAATTATCACCGAGGCTTCGGCTGATTTGTATGCAGCTACACGGCAAAGATCCTATATCCAGTCGGTGCAAATTCTAATTCCACAGACGTGGGTAAACATCACGGCAAACGCAAGCACTTGGGAGACCTTTCAGGTACGTGCAAAAGCATTTGAATTCATTTCATTTCATTAAAAAAAACTGCACAATGTCACATGACTATAAACGATTCAGGACGCTGAAATTCAAATTGACCATCCAAATTGGCAATATGGTGATATGCCATACACCGTTCAACTAGGCGGATGCGGCGATCCTGGCCAGTACATTCATTGGACTCCAAATTATGTCAACACTTTCGATTACGATACCACAAAATTGCAGTTTGGTCCAGCTGGTAGGCTGTTCTATTCCATTCATGTTTTCGAAACAACCTTCAGCTACACATTCAAAACGCAGGTAAACTTTTCGTGAGGGAATGGGCCCGACTGCGCTACGGTGTTTTTGAAGAGCACGGCTACACAGGTGCTGACTCTGCTTTCCCAACCTTCTATCGGCCAGGATCTGCCCAGCAGTCAGCTGATATGGTGCCCAATGTTTGCTCCAACATACCAGTTGACTTTACGGTTCTCTACGGTTGCGGTGTTGACCCGCAAACGGGCCTTTACGATTCGAATTGCATGTACAGTTTTCCGGATACATTTAAGCCAACATCATCTATCCTATCCGACAACAGAATGCTCTCCTCGGTACCTCTAGATTACAATTGACTTTCTCAATAAGGTAACTTATCGTTTTGCTATTTAGACGGCGCATTTCTGTGACGACGATCCATCCAGCCTTCACAAACACAACCAAGAAGCACCTAACAAGCAAAACGCTGTTTGTGACACGCAAAGTGTTTGGTCGGTAATTTCGAAGCACGCCGATTTCGCCGGCAATAACAATCCGCCTGCCACCATCGCCAATGTCATCCCGACGTTCAACATCGTTCGCGTTTTGACCGGTGCTCGCTACGTTCTCGTTACTGACGTTTCCGGAACCATGGGCAGATATGTAAGCCCATTAGCAGATTTTAAAATTAAGCTCAGAATTTTTTTAAAGCATTGTCTGAAAAATATTTGAGTGCGGACGTCTTATACGAGTACGACTTTTCTTATAGAATCGCATCGGGAGATTAAACGAGGCGGCCCGCCGTTGGATAAAATATGATATTACCGAAGGCACTTCGTTGGGTATCGTCAAGTTCAGGTACAACAAATTTCAACCACTCATATCCACTCACTTTGTAAATTTTTTTGTAATCTTGTGCTTGAAAAGTACATCGGCGACGATGCTTAGTGACTTGACTGTGGTGAATGATAATACACGCCAACAATTGATGGATGAAGTTCCGAACCATACGGAAGGCAATACGTGTATAGGATGTGGTCTCCAGAAAGCTTTAGATGTAAGTACCATATTCACCAAAATCCTTACTACTCACCGCTTAAACTTCCTCGAATCCATTTAGATGTTGAAACCTGATGGAAAAGGAGGAGTAATCATATTGGTGAATGATGGCTTGGAAAACGTGAGGCCGTTTATAGCCGATTTGTATCCCCAATTAATCGATGCTAAAGTTAAAGTCGTGTCTATCGCTTTAGGGTAGAAGTTAAGAGCTTTTTCAATCATCTACTTTTTGATTACTAATCAACTGATCATCTTTAATGGTTTAGTCATGATGCTGAGACGGAAATCGAAGTTTTGGCTACCAAAACTAACAGGGAAAAGTTATTTTATCAATGACTACGGGAACGATGATGAGCTTAACGACGCTTTCACCGGTTCATTGACTTATCAACCGGCCGTGCCTTCCGAAGAGCTCACTGTCCTACTTTTCCAGGAAAAATACCAAAATGGCAACAAATTTGAAGATTCTGTCTTCGTCGATTTCACCATCGGCCGAAACCTAACCTTCCGCGTCGATTACACAAATCGATATTTCATTGACAGCTTTTCGGTAAACTCTCCTAGTGGCAAAGTGTACAACCAGGTTACCTATGACAACAGCGTAAAATTGGCTTTCATCATCATTCTCGGCCTAGCCGAAGAAGGGGAATGGAGATTCTCGTTGACTGTGAACTCGACTTATTCTCAAGATTACGCCAGTGTTATTGTCACATCAAAATCAAGAACCGATTCAGCGGCGCCAATCACCGTCGAATGCTCCGTCCCGAGCGGAACGGTCGTCGAAAACGCAGCTGTCATGCCGGTCCGTCTTGTGGCCGTTGTCACACAAGGACGTAACCGTGTCATCGGAGCCAATGTCATGTACGTAATTGATCACCTTTTCAAAATAGGAATATTTTCAATAACGTTCAATACTTTCCGCCTTTCAGAGCTCACGTGGTGAGACCGGATTCTGCCGATCAAGTCATCAAGTTAGAAGACACCGGAGTCGGTGCGGATACAACCAAAAACGACGGTATCTACTCACGTTTTTACGTGGCCCTTAACATCCCCGGACGCTACACGTTGGTCTGTGAAGTCAATAGTACGCAAGGGACTTACATCGACGATGGTGTAACTATCCAACAACGAACCGCTATGGGTAACTTCGAACGTGTCCAGTCCGGAGGCGCTTTCAGAGTAAGTGCAACCAACTTATTCGTACACTTTCACTGATGTCCGTTAAATTATTGTAAATTGATGATATCATTGGTAAGGTGGAAATCCCTATGTCAACTAACTACCCACCAAGTCGAGTAACGGATTTGAAAGTGGTGGCTATGCAAGTCGATCAAATGTCTTTGACGATTGAATGGACGGCTCCTGGCGATCAACTCGATGTCGGAACTGGTATTATTCCATTAAATACATTCGCTTATTCGTTATAGTAACTGATGTTTGTTTGAAAATGAAACAGCATCTGCGTATCAGATAAAATATTCGACCACATTCGATAGTCTGATGGACGACAATTTCGACTCAAGCTCGTCCGTGCAATTTGGATCGCAAGACATCATTGACGGCAGTATGCAACCGCTGGAGTCCGGAAGCAAACAACGCGTCTCGCTCCGGCTTCCTTCGACGGCTGAAAACACCACGTATTACGTCGCCCTGAGAGCCATTAACAACAACAACGTGGCTAGCAACACTTCCAACGTCGTCTCCGTCCAAATTGTCCGTGTTAAACCACCACCGACACAGCCACCAACTACGACCACTCAAGTGCCTCCCACTACATCCAGCAGCCTAACAGTTGGTATGCATTCTAGTTTTCTAAACGAGAAAGGAAATATCATTAAATTCTTTATCTACTATAGGATGCGATGGAGTATTGACGACCTCCAGCGGATTGTTAACATCTCCCAACTACCCGGGTGCCTACATCAATAACTACAACTGCCAATGGACCATTCAAGTCGATCCTGCCTCGAAAACCAATTTGACATTTAGCCATTTCGATATTGAAAGTCCATTTGACTACGTCGAGGTGTACGACGGATCTTCCGTCTCTGCCACTCTGCTTTTGAAGCACACCGGATCGACCGTGCCCAGCGCATCCGTTGTTTCCTCGTCCAACGTAATGCTGGTGCGTTTCGTAACTGATTCCACCGGCAATTATTTCAGAGGATGGAGGGCTACCTACACTGTCGCTTAATTATGTCATGCACAGCTATTGATCAAATACATAGACTTTTAGCAGCATTAAACGTCACCTAACGTCTAGGACTTAATTGTTTTATTTGAAGAAAAGCTGAGGCGATGGCCATGAAGCAACGTCCATCGCTGACTTGAATTTGAAGCCGTTAATCACTGCACTGGTTTGTTTACGAAACGTTGGCGACTTTAAAAAATTTATCTTTGTGCACAGACTTTCGAGGGTAAGGTACAATAAATGGCGTAATTTTAGTAACCCATCCTTTGCAGTGGTCCATCTCTCGCACACTATTCACGTTGAGTTGCCAACCTCTTGCCTGTGCTTGCGTAGACGTACTGTAGAGTTCAGACTAATTTTGTCAAACAAATTGGACGTTGTCAAATCATCGTTTAGATGATGCGGAATTTCGGGAACGATGGCACATATTGTTCCAGCATTCGCCAATTATGAGAATAATTCAATTGCACACTGCCATTTTTTTAAAATTCAATGTCGTGATACACTTTCACTCTATTGCTCAGTGCTAGTAATTTAACAGTTTGGACGTAATGGTGGTATCTTTTTATGCTAAGTTGTGGCTCTTAATTTTACTGAACGCTTTACCTTGGTATGTCAAACCAATTGCACGTATCAACTTAAACCCATAACGGTATAGCCGTGGAAGGCAGCCAACTTGCGATCTACCAAATCATCGTTAATCTTCCTCAAAAATTAACACTTAAACAACGACGACCTATTTAATGTCATATTTAAAAACTTAGATGGCCTTACCTTGCACAGCTTGGCTGCTCCATTAATTTATTTGGCCTTTCCAGTTATTTTTGAACCGCTAATTATGCTTGATTGCGACAGCGTGCGTCGTACGAGAAAACAGCAATTTTTGATAATTCATAATAGAACTGTAAACGAGGGGCCATTGAATTTTATTTCTCACTTGTTGACAATGAAAATTTTCCGTGATTGCTAAACACTTGCGGGAAATAACGCGCAGAAATGTGCAATGCATAAAACTTGTATAGCTCACCACACTAGCGTGTAAGTTGATAGCTTTGTGTTAGGTTCAACCGCATCTAAACATAAAGCCAAAGATAAATCCCATAAACGTGCAATTAATAAGTATAAGCCACGTAGTTTTCTTCCTCTATCTGTGGTTTGGAAAAACGTGTTTTTATTGCAAGGGGAAATCCTTCAAAGCAGATAAATGCAAAAGGCCATAAACATTTTACGACGCACATGTCTTAAAATGGAATTGAAGTTATCAAAAAATGTTTACTTAGACCATAGAGGAGAAAATGTTAATAATCCACTTATTAATGCTGCCAACGTACGCCCGGACTTAACTGGGATTTTCAGTCCAGCTCTTCATTCCGTATGAACCAACTAACGAAACACATTCTACACCTGTCGATTTTAAAGGCTTTTTTTTTTCTCCTGAAATTACATAATTTAAATATTTTATGGTTTGCTAACCCTGCCCAAGTTTTCTTTTCTTTTGCTGGCCCCTTCCTTTGCACTTTTTACAAATACGTTCTTACCGGAACCCCTTCTTACGTCACGTCTAAAAAGCAGCGAAAAGGTTGTGATCACGCAAAAAAAAAGGATGGGCCGTCATATCAAAACCAGAAATGCTAATGCGTCGGAATTCAAGTTAGAATCGAACATCCAAAATTATAATCGCACTTAAAGATGATGTTTTCCATTGTTTTAGAAGAAAATTGTCTTAATTTTGCTTTTAGCGGATTTTCCTTTCATTTTGACGGTTTGGCTTTAAAACGGCTGTTTGCAAATCCACATCGATTGTAAAACATTTGCCGACGAGCAAGATAAACTTTAATTTTCAGTTAGATTCAGTTCATACCGAATCGGTGGGAATCCCGGGAAAAGCGACCAAACACACTGCTTTTCCTGCAATAAAATATTTCAACAGGTGATTAGTCAGCAACATTGAGACACGTATTTTCGCTCGGCACCTTTGATTGCGTGAATATATAAACGGGTTTTCAAATTTCGATTTCTATCCATTGAGCTCTCCAAGCACAACAACATGGCTGTCTTCAATCGTCTCCTTGTTCTACTGATTGTCTATTGCTCTTTCGGTTTCGCACTAGGAAGCCGAGTGAGCATCACCAACAACGGCTATCGCGACATCGTCGTGGCCATTTCACCTGACGTCCAGCAGGACAAAGCTGTTTACTTGTTGTCTAACATTCAAGTACAAAAAATACATTTATCTCTAAAAGCAATTTGCAAGGCTCCGCTTAAACTTTTAATTGTTTGATACGATGAATTTTGGTTTGCAGACAATCATCACCCAGGCTTCGGCTGATTTGTATGCAGCTACACGACAAAGATCCTACATCCAGTCGGTGCAAATTCTAATTCCACAGACGTGGGTAAACATCACGACCAATTCCAGCACTTGGGAGACCTTCCAGGTAAATGCAAAAGCATTTGAATTCATTTCTACGTATACAACAAAGCCTGGAACGCTTTCTTATTATGTGGATCTATCGAACGTTTCAGGACGCTGAAATTCAAATCGACCTTCCAAATTCGAAATACGGTGACAGGCCGTATACCGTGCAATTAGGCGGATGCGGCGATCCTGGCCAGTACATTCATTGGACGCCAAATTATGTCTTGAATTCCAGTTCCAGCCAAATGCAATCTCAATTCGGCCCAGCAGGTAAAGTATTTCTTGTCTCAGCGATGCATCGATCGCTATACCTCAGTTTTGAGCGTATACAGGCAAAGTGTTCGTGAAGGAATGGGCCCGACTTCGCTACGGTGTTTTTGAAGAGCACGGCTACACAGGTGCGGACACTACTTTCCCAACCTTCTATCGGCCAGGATCTGCCCAGCAGTCAGCTGATATGGTGCCCAATGTTTGCTCCAACGTACCAGTTGGCTTTACGGTTGACTACGGTTGCGGGGTGGACCCTCAAACAGGCCTTTACAATTCAAATTGCATGTATAGTTTTACGAATACGTTTAAGCCAACGTCATCCATCATGTCTGACAACAGAATGCTCTCCTCGGTACCTCAACATTAAACTTTACTTTTCTTTCAAAAGAGACTTATCGTTTTTGTTATTCAGGCAACGCATTTCTGCGATGACGATCCATCCAGCCTTCACAAACACAACCGAGAAGCACCGACCAAGCAAAACGCTGTTTGTGACACGCAAAGTGTTTGGTCGGTAATTTCGAAGCACGCCGATTTCGCCGGCAATAACAATCTACCTGCCACCATCGCCAATGTCAAACCGACGTTCAACATAGTTCGAGTTTTGACCGGTGCTCGCTACGTTCTCGTTACTGACGTTTCCTCAAGCATGCGCAGTCATGTAAGCATCACAGCAGCTTTCTGAATAAGTTAAGATTTTTTTTTAAGCATCATTATTACAAAATAAAAATGATGTATGATTGTTTTCTTTGCAGAATCGAATCGGGAGATTATAACGAGGCGGCCCGTCGTTGGATCAAATACGATGTTAGAAATGGCACTTCTTTGGGTATCGTCCAATTCAGGTACAACAAATTTCGACCCCTCACATCCATTCACTTTTAAATCGTCGTAATCTTTCATTTGAAAAGTACATCGGCGACGATGCTGAGTGGCATGACTGTGGTGAATAGTGAGACACGCCAACAATTGATGGATAAAGTTCCGACCAGTACAGAAGTCTATACGTGTATAGGATGTGGTCTCCAGATGGCTCTAAATGTAAGTACCATATTCACCAAAATCCTTACTAGTCACCGCTTAAACTTCCTCGAATCCATTTAGATGTTGAAATCTGGTGGTAAAGGAGGAGTGATCGTATTGGTGACTGACGGCTCGGAAAACATGCGGCCGTACATAGAGGCTATGTATCCCCAATTAATCGATGCTCAAGTTCAAGTCGTGTCTGTCGCATTCGGGTAATATTCTACTAATCAATGACTCATATTTTCACCTACTAATAGTCTCCGTGATGAAGTCGCAATGCTGAGAATAAAATGGAAAATTTGGCTACCAAAACCAACGGGAAAAGTTACTTCATCAACGACAACGGTCAAAACGACGAACTGAACGACGCTTTCACCGGTTCATTAACCTATCAACCGGCCGTGCCTTCTGATGAACTTACCGTTATTCTCTTCCAACAAAAATACCAAAAAAACATCCAGTTTGAAGATTTTGTCACCGTCGACTTCACCGTCGGCCGATCCCTTACCTTCCGTCTCGAATATACAAATCGCAATTACATTGTGAGCTTCTCTGTACAATCGCCTAGCGGCCAAGATTACAACCAGGTCACCTATGACGACACCGCAAAATTGGCTTACATCATCATTCCCGACCTTGCCGAAGAAGGAGATTGGAAATTCACGCTGACTGTGACCTCTGCTTATTCTCAAGATTACGCCAGCGTTATCGTCACATCAAAATCGAGAGTCGATTCAGCGGCGCCAATCACCGTCGAATGCTCCGTCCCGAGTGGAACGGTCGTCTACAATGCTTCCGCTACTGCCGTCCGTCTTGTGGCCGTTGTCAAGCAAGGCCGTAACCGTGTCATCGGAGCTAACGTCAGGTAGCATTAAAAATTTTCATGATCATCCCAGCATCTCGATTTAGTCTTTCTCTATACGCTTGTTTTTACGTTAAAGAAAAACGTCATTCAGATAATTGTTCTCTTACTCAGGGCTTACATAGAAGCGCCTAACGCTGCACTTGAAGTAGTCGATTTGGAAGACACTGGCGTCGGAGCCGACACCAACAAAAATGACGGTATCTATTCACGCTACTACGTGGCCCTTAGTCTTACTGGACGCTACACTTTGGTGTGTAAAGTCAACAGCACCCAGACGACTTACATCGAAAACGGTTCGACCGCACGACAACGATCCGCTATGGGAAATTTCAACCGCGTCCAATCCGGTGGCGCTTTTAGGGTAAAAGAGAAAGAAAATTCATTCGTTATGTTAAAGACTCTTTGTAATTCAAAGTTAATAACGACTTTAAGGTGGAACAGCCAAAAAGAAATCCCTACCCACCCAGTCGAGTCACGGATTTAAAAGTCGTAGCAATGCAAGTTGATCAAATGTCTTTGACCATTGAATGGACGGCCTCTGGTGACGAACTCGATGTTGGAACGGGTATTACATTCCAATTAATTATCACCCTTTTCTACCTGTAATTTGCACCTATTTTTTTTTAACTAGCGTCTGCATATCAGATCAAATATTCGACTACGTTTGACAATCTGATGGACAACAATTTCGATTCAAACGTGGCTGTGCAATTTCAATCGCATGACGTCATCGATGGCAGCTTGCAACCGCTGGAATCCGGCAACAAGCAACGCGTGTCCCTCCGGCTTCCTTCAACGGCTGACGACGTGACATATTATGTCGCTCTAAGAGCTGTTAACAATAAAGGGTTACCTAGCCTCACTTCCAATGTCGTCTCAGTCAAAATTGTTGCTGTGAAACCACCGCCAACGCAACCACCGACCACTCTAGCGCCTCCCCCTACATCCAGCAGCTTAACCGCTGGTATCTATTCGAATTATCCCACCGAGAAAGGAATAAATATCATTAAATTCCTTCTCTTTACCAGGATGCAATGGAGTATTGACGACCTCCAGCGGATTGTTAACATCTCCCAACTACCCCGGCGTCTACCCCAATAACTACAACTGCCAATGGACCATACGATTGGCACCTGGCTCCAAAATCCGTTTGACTTTTAGCCATTTTGCAATCGAAAGTCCTTTCGACTACGTGGAGGTGTACGATGGATCTTCCATCTCTACTACTCGGCTTTTGAAGCACAGCGGATCGACCCTGCCCAGCGCATCCATTGTTTCCTCGTCGAACGTAATGCTGGTACGTTTCGTCACCGATTCCACTGGCAATTATTTCAGAGGATGGAGGGCTACCTACACGCTCGCCTAACAATGTCCTTTTTATTTGAATACGTGATTAGACTTTGGTGATGTAAACCTTCTTTATGGTCAACAATATTATTGATTCAATACATAGATTTTTAGCAGCATCAGTAAATTGATTCACATACCGTTTCCTTCTTGTTCACGATCACTTTTCTTTGAAATTTTGTAATCAACATAAATCTTTTACTGTTTAGCTATGGGAAGTTGGCTGCTTGCTGACTTTTGCAATGTTTGAAATGCAAAGAATTACAGATGGCCGTGACATCGTTGAGACCCAAAAACAGATGAAACAACACTTTTCCTTGGAAGAACTTGGACGCTATTGAAAACCAATTCAGCTAAAACGGTAGAAAAAGATGCGAACTAGACCCGTGTCCTTTATCGTGCCCTTGCCTTTGGACGTTTGCAAAAAAAAAAAAAAAGTCCAAAAATTCAAACCAAAAGCTGAAAATTCAAGGCTACTTAATAACTTCCTTGCTTTTCGTCGACACATTTCCAACGGGAAGGGTAAGGTAAAAGACCCAGTTTTCGTTCCCGTCCTTCTCAATCGCTTTCTACCCTAAACCTGTGTTCTTCTGCATTGGATTCCCAACCTTACGGCTAGTTTGGTATTACGTAAAAGCATTGAGATCAATGCAAATGAGACTAACCTTCGTTTACGTCAGAATCTAACCACTCCTTTTCTGAATATGCAGGCAATATTAACCTGTTGCTTTTGATTTTTCTTTTCTCGATTCACAGCTGCAACGAAACTAATGTAAAATGTTATATCAAATAGCCCGCCGGAGATGGATTACCGGTAAATGACGTCATTACGCTTGCAGTTGTTTATCCGTCTGCTACAGCATGTTCGTGAAAAATGTCAACAAACGCGTTTGAGAAACTTTCCAGTGAAGCTTTCGGTTGGCTTGAATATAATTTAGCTGTAAAATTGGTCTTATAATGATCGTTATTTAGAACTCTATCTATCAACGAGCATACCGCACCTGGAAAAATTACCGACATGCTTGGAATTCTATCGTAACTTTGTGGCCCAAAATCGACCTGTGATTATTCGTAATGCTTTCGCCAGCTGGCCAGCCTTATCGAAATGGAACATTGAATACCTTAGGTAGTTTTACTTTCGAATCTTATTATTAATGAATTGTTAATATCATTTTCAATTTTATAACAGGCAGCATTATGGGACTAAAGATGTCACAGTCACCGTCACCCCCAATGGCTATGCCGATGCTGTCACAGATGGACATTTTGTACTGCCTCTAGAAAAAGTGATGCCCATGGATCAGTTTTTGTGTTCACTGGAAAACCCTGTTGAAAACAGAGTTCACTACATCCAAAAGCAGAATTCTAATCTAACGGAAGAGTTTCCTGAACTGATTGCAGATTCTGCTGACGAGATTGAATGGGTTTCTACATTGTTTGGTGCAAAGCCTGATGCTGTTAATTTCTGGATGGGAGATGAGCGAGCAATCACATCAAGTAGTGGCCTCCATCACTTAAAAATATCACAAAAAGGCATACAAATAATCATGACACGTCCTTTGCAGTGCACAAGGATCCTTACGAGAATATGTACTGTGTTGTTTCTGGCCACAAAGATTTTATCCTACATCCCCCTACAGACCAGCCCTGGATACCTTACGTCAATTATCCCACAGCTGGATATCAAGAAGTCGATGGCGAATTAAAAATAGTACCAGAAGGTGATGGAGCCATTCCCTGGATAGACATAGACCCATTAAATCCAGATTACAATAAATATCCCAAATATAAAAATGTTCGACAAATTCACTGTCGTGTTCACAAAGGAGAAATGCTGTACCTGCCCTCACTGTGGTTCCACCACGTCCGCCAGTCTCACGGCTGCATAGCTGTCAACTACTGGTACGATATGCAATACGACATCAAATACAATTACTTTGAATTTGTCAAAGATTTGATCAGTGGTCACGTGTAACCAGTGCATCAAAATAAATAAATAATTTCCCTATAGATATTCCTATGATAGGAATGTATTCTTGATATTTGGAAATCAATGGCACAAGACTAATCAATCCGACGAATGGTCACAACAAATGTTTAAGACTTTTTATTCTATACAAGAAAAATTCGAAAATTCTAGGATGTTGTTTCAGGAGGAGGTGTAGTCGTTTTCAACGATCGAAACGTATCCGTGACTGTTGGTTCTGTGACGGCTATTCAAAATTAACATTATTAATAAATTCCTTGTATCCCTTTATTGACTAGAATTTACCTGGGCGGAGAGCAGGATCGTTTAGATAGAAGAAATTCGGTGATAAGGAACAATCCACTTTATCAATGTCTTGACATGTCAATGTCGCCTGGTCAAAGAGTAGCCCAACACCACACGTAAAAGCGTGCGACACCACTCTGCATAACATTATTTTGTTTTAAAAGAGACATTTTCGGAACTAGTTCTTTTCATTATTCTACCTGTTCTTTTTCCCAACCCCGCAGGTATAGAATCGTCTGCAGCCGCTGGACACGTCAGCGTAAAAGCCACCATTAATACGGCCGATGCAGGTGAACGGCCCTGTGTTATCAACCGGAATCGGTGATGGAGTCGATACCGTTTCAGTGGAGTAGCGTAGCGTCGTCGAATTGTAGCCCCGACGTCCTGTTCCAGGTCTTCTGGTCCTGTTTCTTCTCGGCCCCGGAGTAGAAGAAGAAGATTCCACGGTGTCCCTCCTAATGCGCGGATGGAAAACGCTGCGGCTTCCGCTGGAAGATTTACCGAAAAATGGAATTCGCGGAACGTCGGCTTCGATTTGACCCAACAACCTCAAGACGTCCTCGTCCTCGGCGATGTCACTTGGGCGTCGCGCAGGAGGAGCTTCCGGCTGTTTGTTCAATTCCGTTGTGGAGTGAATCATCGGGGGCGATAAAGTCGAAGAAGATAATTCATTTGGCGGCTTCGCTGAATGTTCTATCATTTTAAAGAATTAAGAATAAAATTAGTTAACGATTCGTGGAATGTTTTCTTTGAAAAACGAAATTAACGGTAATTCTAGGATGATTGGAGACGTCGGTGGATCGGTTGTTGTGGTTGTGGTAGTTGTTGTTGTTGTTGTTGCTTCTGTTGCTGGTGCCTCTGATGACGTCATCACCATTGTTTCAGTCGAAGTTGAAGTGGCAGTCGACGTAACGGGCACTACTTCATCGTAATCGGCGTAATCGTAGAACGTGTCCGTCTGCTGGACATTGTGCTCGTCGGCGAAAGAGCCTGCCTCGCCCGACGGCACTTTACGGCCCGTCTGACTGTATACGATAAACAAGAAATTCATTTACAATTTCAAAATTAATTTTTTTTTTCAAATTAAATCTTACAGGATGAGGCCGTGTTGCCCGTAGAGGTCTAAATTGAGATTGTAAAAGGCTTCCGAGTTGGCACAGTCCACTTCGTCGACTCTCTCGCACACCTATACGTCCATGACGAATGAAATTTGGAAAAGAAAAAGAAAAATTGTTTTAGAAATTCAGGTCAACGGCACAATCATTTCGTTTAAAAAAAAAAACATTACCCTCGTTTCTTGATCGAAAACGGTCCCGGCCAGGCAAAGGAACTTGATATCTTGTATTTCTCCTGAAAGGGGGGGCAAACAAAATAAATGGTAGTGGTCAAACTGTTTTCTAATTTTTAAATATTATACAGTTGAATCAAATAGTTTACCTTCTTGTCCGAGCGTGCAAACGTGAAACATTTGACATTTGCTAGCGATATCGGCGTAATAACCACCGATGACTTTGCCCTCGCAAGAGAAACCCGACGAGCCGATGGACGCCATGTCAGCAATCTAACGCGATTGAAAGGCGTTTTCAATCAAAATAAAGCCACCGGAAATGAGAATGGTTGGCAACTTACCTGTGGCATGCCGACAGGAATGGCCTGGCTCGTGCAAACCAGAACGGCCGCTAGTAGCAAGAAGATGTTGCATTGCGGGACTGCTGTGAAACGACAAAAAATCATTGGCGGTCGTAATGAATCGAACGCAGAGACCAACTGAAACGTTTTATTTTTCCTTTTTTTTTTTTCCAGCGGTAAATGCGTGTTTCTTTTTCCGTGGGAGTTTGCCAAAGAAAACAACAAAACAAAAACGATCAAAAAGAAGAAGGTTGCGCAATTTTCGCAGCAGCGGGGTAAGAGGATGTGAAAGTTCACAGCCCAACGGGGAGAAAACGGGGCTAAATAGTTGGCGCGTTCAACCAAAAACTCAAATAAACAATTTCGCTGCAACTCTTTCAACTGCACATTGGCGGATGTATAGAATGCGAAAAAGGAAGACTCATTCTCCATATAGGGAAATGGTGCGCACATCGGAAATCGGCCATCCAATCGCGGGACTATTTCGAGCTGCTAATCACGGTGATGTTGAAATTGAAAAAGGTAGCACATGAAAAGAAAGTCTTTCTTCTTGTTTCGTGGTTTTCAAATTTCTATCCGACGTGGGCGAATAGATCTAGAAAAGAACGAAGACGTGGGATTCTTGATATTTTTCTACGTCCCCGACCTTGGCTTCGAATCGTGACCGCCATTCCTTTCCCCGTTCTTTTGCCCGTCCCATTTGCCTTTTTTTTCCCGCTCACTTTTTATTTTTCCTCTTCATCTCTTCCCAACAGCCAATCATGGCGGTTTAGTTACTCTGCTCTACTTTTACTTTTCCCTTCTTCTTCTTCTTTTCGTTGAGCCAACAACGACATCGTTTTGATTTTCTCATCTTAAAGGGGAAAGTTTAAATTTTTCTATTCACGCTGGGGGAGGATTTATTCAATAAGATGACTCGGATAAAAAAGAAGTAAACCGGATAGTTTTATTTTTTAAGCAGACGGGCAGGCGGCCAAATGGGAGACGCCGTCCAGTCGTGTCCTTTTTCCTATCGGTTCGAACGAACAAATGACCTACGATTTCTTTGCAATTAACAGCTGCAGAATTTATGCAACTCTCGTATTCTTTAATGAACGCGTGATTTCGTCATGGCTGGCGTCACCTGTTTGCCGTTTAAGATGCAGAAAAATTGCATCAACCGTTTAGTTTTAACACAATTAAAACTATAGGCACATCCTTCGCTATATTATAGCCATGACCGTGAAACTGGAATGCAAATTCATGGGGTTTCTTTCACACACACACACACACAAAAATGTTTTAAAGCGTACACAGGGGCTGCCTGCTGTCGGGATTTCATTATGGCATCACCTTGATATGAATTTTCCTTTTTTTGCAGTGTGGGAGTTTTAATAATCAAATTCCCCATGAAATGATTTGCATTTTCGCGTGCGGGGGCAAACATTACCTTCAAATTTGAAGGTCCTTATTTTGTGTGTGTGTTATTACAAGTGAACAAAAAACAAAAACAAAAACGTAAAAGTAAGAGGAGGAAGTTTTGTACTGGTCGTGCGATTTTAGCGCAGTCTAATTAAGGAGCGTGTTGAGATTTCCGGGAATGGACACCCTTTGGCCATCTACAGACTATATGAATTCATAATTCGCGTGTGTGCGTCTCTCCCTTTTACACGCTCGAGAGTGAAAGGTGCATTCCAACCAAATCTCTTTGACTACACTACGATTTAAAAACACTCAATCACTCCGAGGGCGTCAAAGTTCACTGCCATCAAGTGAATTCACGAACGAATCGTTTTGGAAAAAAAAGAGAGAATCCCTTGAACACAACGACATCTTCTACGCCTTTATTTACAACCATACCAATTCAGAGGGGGAAAAAAGGGTTTCAAATTATGCAACTCTAAACAAGATCGTGAACAGCTGACTAAGCGAAAAAGATTGGCTTTCATTTCTCATTATCACCGTGTCCCGAAATCGAGCTACCGAACTTTTGTTTGCTATCACTTTCATAATGCAATAAATGAATATCAAATTTATTGTCACACAGCACTAAAAAGCTATTACGTCCATCAGCTCTATTTCATCACGTGGATATAGTGCTACGTTGCGCGATCGCAAGCCGTTTATACAGATCAAATTGCCTTGCAGATATGCATACGTGATTCTAGTTTGCTAAACGCATTAGTCACGCCATATGCGGACACGTGGAGTTTGCCTGATTTCGACACGTTTAAAACGAGAACAAAAAAAATATGAATAAATAAACAAATACAAACTGCATGGTGATAGTCTTCCATGACAGTTGATTACGTATAGAAAGGGAGCAATGTATGGCCAACATATTTGTTTGCTACCGGTTTTTCTTTCAAAAATTTTTATTTTGTCCTAAAAATAAAAATAAGTCTTTCTCTTATTTTAGTTATTCTTCAAACTCGGAACATTTTATTTATTTCTTCCGAGAAATTCGGGCGCGGTCGTTTCACCTTTCGTCGCTGAGTCGGGTTTTTTGTTCGAAAGAGAATAAATAGCCTCTCCTAAATGTTTCCATTCATTATCGCATATTATTTTCGCCCAGAGTGAACAAGTATTGAAAAAGAAGAATTCCTTTCACTTGCGTGCCGCTGTGTCAAATTGAAGCATTTGCAGACGCCGTATCATTTGTGAAAAATATAGAATGAAAGAGACTGTTATCGCGTGCACACAGGTGACGATCGAGTCTGATGAAGAGAAGGTTGTATAGACGGGATTTTTCAACTCTCATTTTCTTTTTCTTTTTTCTACATTGTTTTTCAATTCTAAATGTTAACGATACGCAAATCGTACGGTGAGCGCCCCACAGATTTGTGTGCTCCTCTCACTTTTATATTTCACGCTCAGGTCGCCCAATCAGAACAGCTATCCTTTATGGCTGAAGGCTATATCGAAATAAATCCACAGAGTCCTTATAAGAGAAATGATGATTGATGAGAGCCAATGGGCGCAAACAAATACACACAAAAATAGATATAGAACCAATAAAAAATGTGTCTGATCATCAAGGACGGAATGCAATGCCGTTCGGAATAATTCCGCAGAGCTGCTCCGATATCCCGCACGATCAGCTATTCTGCTGGCGTAGCAGACAGCGTGTCGGACAAGGTGGCCTGCTTTTCTTAAGATCGCGAAAAAAATATTGCGTTTATTTAGATGCTGAATAAGCCAACCGAATAAATAAAAAGGAAGGTCGTTCAAGGATTGGCGATTTTTTTTCTTCTTCTTGTCCAGCCGCTCGCACGCCATAACGAGTTTTAGCGGTTTTGTTATGGAACATTTGGCTCATCGGGGACAGTTAGAAAAATCATAGCAATCTCGATAGGGGGCCGAGGAGAACGAGATTTTGCAAAGCCTTGAACAACTCACGGCTACTCTACATTTACATATGTGGTGAGAAAGAAAAAAAGAGTTGATCGAACGACCTTTAGAGGGGGGGGGGGTAAAACAGATTTTTTTTTTTTTTCAATGTCGGCTACAATTGGTTTAACCTAAAAACAAAAAAAATGAAAACGATAACAAAAATGCCGGTAGCGTAATGTACGGTGAATAACAAGAGCTATCATTTGTTTCAGTAAATATGGTACTTAAAATTTATTCAAATTCACCAGGATGAACCAATAAAATCATTGGCGTTATTTAAAAAGGATCCCGATTGAATTTTAATCGGTACAGCCATATTTTGCATATTTGTGTTTGGCCCAGGGGTGACGTGCGATTGAAAAACAAACGGATTTTTGTTTCGACTTACCGTCCGATAAAGACGTTAACCGGCAACGATGGCGTTTACAATCCATCACTGATCCAAATTAGAATGTTGAGATGATAATCAAAACTTTCTTTTCGTTAGATAAATAAATTGAATTATTTTTCTTTTTCTTGCGGAATTCTCTTCAATTCAAGTTTTCCCAATCAATTTTTCTGAATTTCAATTGCTTTCAAATCGACAGGTAAACGCTCGTCATGATGGTAACGCACTTTAGAGCCCAACAAATTTCGACCTATTCTATTCCCAATTCACCGACATGGATACAACCAATACGTTAAAACCAATACGTCTTTATAAAAAACAATTTTAATACTATACAACACAAAAACAGTAGGAGCAAATAGCCAATGCGGCTGTGCCCGACAGCGTTCGACGGTTGACTGACGGGCTGCGGGATAATCTCTTTCTCTCTCTCTCTTTTCCTCGGCTATATAAAGTGAGCAATAGCCAAAAAGAAAAAAAAAAAAACCCTGCCTCGTATACAATGAGAAGGAGAGAAAGAGAGAGAGAAGTCGTTCGGACAAGGTTGTGTCTCCCTTTTCCTTTTTTTTTTCTCTTTCTGACAAGGGCTACGGCATATACGCGCAAACACAGGTATATTGAGATATACTCCCCCTTCCCACTGAAAAAAAAAAGACTTCAAAACCATCCGGTACTTCCCTCCACCTAAAAAAAAAAAAAATGAGAAGGATGTGTTTTGAAAAAAAAAAAGGTGTGGACCCTATATTTGTATTGCGACAGATAAAGAAAGAGGGGGGGAATATATCGCAAATGATTTTATCGCTCACGACAGTTTGTATAAAATGGGATGCTGGTCCCCGTATCAAGTTGACCAACATCTGCAGTAGTTCGATTGCCCATTTAAAATTCCTTTTTCTCTCGTTAGAAATGCAGATAATGAACCAATTAGTTTAATTGATATATCGTGAATGAATCGTATGCAGAAACGAGTTTACACGCAACTTCTTTCACTCTTGCAACAGTCTCCTCTCCCTATAAATCGATTGATGCTAATGAGGTCAGGTGTGACGTCACGAATCTCACCTGTTTGATTTGTGGTGGGGATCTCTTTTTTTGTGTGTGTGTGTGTGTTGCACACATTGTGTCGCTAACGATGACGAAGTGCGTGCTCGTGTGTATATTGCGATAACGATGATTGCGCCCTTTGTGATAGTGACAAATCCGTTAAGAAACGCTGGGAACTTTGAACTGCGTGACGTCTTTCCGAATAAGAAAAAGTTTCGAATAAAATCAAGGATAGGTGACGTCATAACGAGACCATAATTTCGAGGTCAGACATTAGCAAACGCCGAGAAACAAAGACAAACATCGACAGCAATTTTTTTTTTTTTTTTCGATCCCGTGAATTTATTATTCTAACAATTCGTGATGAGATCTGCGAGGCAGAGATGATGAATAATTATTTGAAAGGGGGTTTGCAAAAAAACTAACAAAAAAAAAACGTGAAACAGCCAAACACGAATTGAGAATATCTAGTGCGGAGGAATGGGGAAAGGAGACATAGAAGGCAAGGTCAAGGCGTGTCTCTCATTTCACTGTACACGTATAGCACCTATATCTACAAGGTGTATAGATACACAGGGCCAGGTGTACGACACACAAAAAAGAAATCCCAATTACCATAAAAATCGGAAATTCGAATTGGTTTCTGTCATTTTGAATAGCAAAAGGGACCTGCTGACTGTGACCTATGGCCTTGTCAATTCCGAGATGATGTGCACAATCATAGAAACAATCCAAGTTGATTCCGATAGAATTCTTTTTGCGGTCGCATTGTCAAGGTTTGCCCCTCTCTCTCTCTCTCATCGAAGCACAACACGAATGTGATGGTACGTAACGAGTATTATACATATCAGTCATGAATAAGTCGAATCGACAATAGAGTTGCGTGAATACTCGGCTAGGGGGGCGGGTGGTCGAAGATAATCAGAAGGGTCCATCATGCCACAAATGGAGCCTACCCAATTACATAGAGACACGATAGGGCGTGGTCGTTCTTTGGGTGGAGTCCGTAGCGAATTTTGGCGATTGAAGAGAATTCGGCGAGATGTGAAATTCCAAAGAAGTGCCTCCTCGGAGTAAATCACGAGATCCAACAGGTGGAAAAGAGACAGGTAAAAATTGCCACGATGACGGATGGACATACGTGTGTTAACATGCTAAAAACAGAGCACTCCTTGACTTTAATCGAGTCAAACACAAAACAATTTTTCGTGTTTTGAAAATTTAGAACGTTTCAAAAGCACCTGCCAAACAGGCAGTTTTCCAGTTGTTGTCTTTTTCTTTTTCATATGCACATGTCGTAATGTTGCATATTTTATTAGAAGAACTGCGCCCAAAAAGTATATAAAGAAATGAGAACAAATCGTTCTTTTTTAAATGCATATAATATAGTCTGTGTTGCAAGTGTCAACGCGACCCACTTTCGATGTAACTATACACGAAATCTAATCGGCAATCCCTTCACCTCGCTGTATAATGTTTGAATACACATTCAACTCGTAAATATTTTCGTTTATTTAATCAAATCATTAAGCGTCAAATTGGGCAAACATTTCTTATCTGCATTGCTTGGTTCTTTTGCAAGGGTGGGGCACTTAGATGAACATCGCGTTACGCGATATAATAAAAATCCAGTGATTAACGCACCGCTACATTTTGAAATGATTATGTCAA
The DNA here is from genome assembly GCF_020631705.1 of Daphnia magna. NCBI lineage: Eukaryota > Metazoa > Arthropoda > Branchiopoda > Diplostraca > Daphniidae > Daphnia > Daphnia magna. Next base: position 2,431,514 of record NC_059187.1, read on the forward strand.
TCAATCCGGTGAAATATTCAATTTTATAAAAAATTATAATAAATTAACCCCCTCTACTAAAAAAAAAAAGCAAAAATAAAATGGAGAGTCACAATATAAAAGAAGAAGAAATAGATTTAAGGGAGGAGGGAGCCGGGCGGAATTGAGGTCAGGGTCCGGGCCGTCTCTTTTCTCTCCTTGTCTCCGCTCCCTCCCTTTTCTTTCTATACCCCGCGTGTATTTTTCTTTTTTTTTTTTTATAATCCAGGAAAAAAAAAAAAAAAAGTTAAGGTGATGGGAGGGGGGGAAGAAGAAAACGGTAGCCTTTAACAACAAGGACTCCGGAACGCATTCCGGCTAAAGAAAAATAACATATAATGATATTTTTCAAATAAAAGAAATCATAAATCCATTTTTTTTTGGGGGGGTATATACAATAGAGAAAGGACAACGTCTGACTGAGCTTGACTTACTGATGTATCGACGATGACAAATTTTTATGATCATAAATGTTGTTTTTTTTTTTTTCTTTGGCTATTGCCAGAACTTTTTAAAAATAAAGGTATAATGGTTTTAAATGAAAAATGTATTTTTTTTTCGTTTTTAAAATGCGTGGATGGGGAGGACTATATAGTCTTTGTACACGGGCCATTCCGGAGACGACACGTATTTGTTGTTGTCTACGTGACGGAGCAGCTTTTCCAGCGGAAGATGATCCGCACTAAAGTGGGGGGGTAAAAGTCATGTATCGGTCGATCTCAGGTGAAGAAGGTGAAAGTGCTGCTTTATTTTTTTTTGAAATTTCAATGATGAATTCACTGCAAGACGATCGGTGAATCGTCACTTTCAGGCCATTTTCTCATTTACTTGTTTTTTTTGTTTTTGTTTGAAAGAATATGGCGCCAGACGTTAGTTGTGATAGCCATCCGTCACATTGGCGAGTGAAGGGGAAATAAATGTTGAAATTTTGCCCTGCGTCGTGATGAGACCACCTACATTTACTGAGGCCAAATCTCTTCTGAAAAAGATTCGCCATGGTGTGCCTCCTATGTTCCAAAATTGGGTAGAGAACAGGCGAAAAAGAAGGAACACGCATTTCATCCTGTTATGGTAATTGCACCGTTTTCTGTGTAGCTAATCTACTCAAAATTGGCTCACCTGGTAAAACACAAGTTTCATTTTTTTGTTTTCATTCTTTTAAATTCTCGACATAAACGAGAATTTAGTGGTTGTCCGACAAAAGAATAAATCGTCCAGTTCCTGAGAAATCTTCGATGTAGATAATTAATGTTGTTTGTGCATGTGTGTGTATAATATACGTCTAATTTTGGACAATTGCCCATTTGCATCTGTAAAAAAAAAATGCTATTTTTTTGTGACCCGATTCCTTCTTTTAACTTCCAGTAGGTGCCACATTGGCTGCTGCGTAATACCCACACATTCCGGATATTACAAACCTCACTGCATACTTTCACTCTTCACGTTTTTTTTTCCCCGACAGATAAGATGCTGATCGCTTGACATAGATCTCTTAGATTTTATCCATTGGCTAGCTCAATCAACGCCATGTTTTTTTGGTTTTTATTTGATTTTTTTTAACGAAAAGTATATTGAAAGTGATCAATCGATAAACACCTCAGGGAAGGTAGAACTATCGATTCATCTAAAAGATCAGTTGTTGAAAAGGAGACACGTACGATGATTGTGCGGATAACAGCTTTCAACGTGAAAGTAAAATGAATCGGTTACGGATCGATCATCTTCTCACATGGAAATTTGATGTAACCCTGAATGAAATAAAAATGGAACGTATTTTGCTCGTTTTTCAAGAGAAAGGCCATTACAGTTATGGCTCGATTGTAAAGCTACACGAGATGGCCGTTAACCGCATCGCTCGTAAATTTTCGGACTAAATCACAATGAGAAATAGCAATTTTTGTTCCCCCCCCCTCCTCAGCCGGATAATAATGTAGAGCTTCTGTTGCCACGCATTTTCAGAAATCCAACCACTATAAATCCAATTGATGACATTTTTTTTAAGTTTGTAATCCTTTTTTTTTTGTGCGCGAGATATCTTAATGGCCGGCACGTGATCATTCGAGAAATAGATAAATTAAAACGACGGATAACGATTGCGAAAAGGTTGGGGGTGAAACTGTTTTCACCTTTTCTAGTTTCTACTTTGGTCTTCCAAAGGGAATGTAATAGATTCATGCATGGCACAAGCGCGTTGGACTTTCTAGCCCGAAATGGTTCATAGACAGTATAATACTGGAACGTCAGAATTTCGTAACTGATTGCAATTTTTTTCTTTTCGTTGCGAAGACACGTCGTCATCAATCAACACTGCCATCCTTACACGAATCTTTTAAATTCAAGAGAAAATCATGTCGCTCAAGTTGGGCTCGGCCCGGGGGTGATCGGGTCGAATTTGTTTGCGGATCGGGGCGGTTCATTTTTGGATTTTGGGGTTGATCGGGTTGCAAGCTTTTGCCCCATGGGGTTTCAAATCGGGTTTGCCCCGATCACAGCCTTGATCAAAACCACCCCGATATTATTATTTTTTTAACACAGTCTTTTTTAAAATTAAGAGAATAAAAGCCAGATTTATTCAAGACAACGATAGACAAAGTTAATCACTTTATTTCGTTTTATTCTTGTGAAAGAAAAACGTTTTGTTAAACCTACACCAACCAACAGTAATTACCTATCCCTACCCGGTGCATTAAAAATAATACCATCAGGAAATGAGCCGTGAGCTAAATGTTTAGTAGTAGTTGAGTGCTCAGTGCAAGGTGCATCCATAATGAGTTACCATAAGCCATAATGAATAGGAAAATAACGGTAGGGAAAAAGGAATAGGAAACACATTTGTAAGGCACACAAATCACAAAATAGAACAAAGTAAGCGTACTATGCTAATTTGGCAATACTCAACCGTACCATCTTTCGTTGTTGTCTTTATCCGAATGCGCGTGAATCTCGGGGCTCGGCGGCGATCCTCGTTGTCCAGCGGTCCTTTTCGGTGATGATCCACGTTATCCAAGGTCCTCGTCAGTGATGATGTGGACCCTCTTAGACACATAAAAAAAAAACACGATTAGACACGGCACATTTTAAAATTGATACCTGACAGTCCTGGGTGAAGATCTTGCAACTTCGGCGGCGATCCTCGTTGTCCAGTTGTCCTCTTCGGGGGTGATGTAAGCCCTCCTAGATTTTGATTGTTAACGTAGTTAGATATCTATAATTTTCAAATTAATACTTGACAAACCTGGGCGAAGATCTTGGCGGCTCCAGCGAAGATCCCCGTTGTCCGTGGTCCTCTTCGGTGGTGATGCCCTCCTAATAGATTGTGCACAACAACAAAATAAGAATGGTTATATTACACTTAAAATTTTTAAAGTTAAAACCTGACAAACCTGGACGACGATCCCGGTGCCTGGCGATCCCCTTTGTCCAGTGTCCTCTTCGGTCCCCGAGATTGACCTCCTGATCGCACAAAAAACGAGAACGAAAAAAAAAATGCTATTGAATGATTAATTAACAATAGCTTTCAGCTTAAATCTAACACACATCAGGTACAGTTAATTGCATAGAAACGATTAACGAGTAACAAATGCAGGTATATCATACATTAAGGATGGGGGAAATTGGCCGAGGTAGTGTTGTGCAAAAGCAACTAAGTGAGGTGGATTTCGTGTTACTTAAAATAGACCCACATAATGTGGCTTAACAAGTGCAACTAACTAAACCAGTGCTGAGGTAAAACTAAGTGCCGATGCAATGCTTTTCTAGTGCGTGATTTGGTGTATCCACAAAGTTACGTATCCAGTTTGTGAACAAAATCTAATCATATACAAAGCGTAAATCACTAAAACAGGAAGCTACAAATCTACGCTAGTGCATATCGTGCAGGTGAGAGTGAGCTACTGATGAGCCGGAAAGGGAAAAACGGGATTTTGATTCTTTAGAATATTAAATTGCCGAAGGTTATTCTAGGTCATTGCAAGAGCTTGGATCAATCGAGAGGGAACGGTCATAACCCCGAGCCCACGTTGAAATACAAATTTACCTTTCAACATCTATCGACCTTTAGAATTACGTTCCTCTACCCTAAACTTTGATTCCAGGAAAGCCAGCACGTGGATGGTGTCTGCGTGTATATAAGACGTTAGCCACCACTGTATTTCACAGTCATGCAAGATTCTTGCCAATGGAACTGTAGGGTCGCTTCCATCGCAGGACGCTCCGTTTGTCAGGTAAATCGATTTTCGCTTTATTCACTTTGTTTTTATTTTACTTTGTTGTAAATGTAAATAGTATTACTTTGTAAAATTTTGGCTTGAAGCCTATGTAACTAAAAGAATATTTTAAACTTGTTCATTCTGGAGACTATGACAAGGAAGGCTGAAGGACGCATAGGTCAACAATTGCAGGAGAGGATGCATTAAGTGAGTAAGCTGACTATTAGAATATAACACTAAATATGTAAATCACTTTAAGTTAATGAAAAATCAAAAATTGAAATAAAGTTGTGAAGCGCAATTTTAGCCACTAGCGCATCTTCAATTTCTTGTAGCAATACACATCGCAATGTATAGTGACATTTCTTGTTAGCATGTCAATTGCGTGCGACCTTTTTTAATTGTTTTACTTTCTATTGATAGTGACTGTTGTACTTTTTTCTTGTTTAACAATGGATTCTGATAGTTCACCAACTAAAAAAGGAAGTAAAAGCCGTGGAAGAGGACGTGGGGCATCGACTACGCCGTCGAATCGAGGCCGGCCGCGGGGCAGAGGCCGGGGCAAACGAGCAGTTAAAGTATGTTTGCTAATCACGCGTCTGTATTCCTTAAAGAAAAAAACCATCCTGTTTACCTATTTAAATTCCTTTTTATTCCCTCTTTAGTTGATACTCAGTGATGATGATGAGTCAGAAGGTGAAGAGCAAATATCTCTAAACAAAAGTGTTGATACCGAAAATGAGAAACCTGTGGCTTGCAGTCCCGAACTCATTATCAAACACCCTGAATGTAAAAGAAGCCCTATATATATTTTCAGTATTCCACCAGTGATTATAACAAGGTCTTATCTAGTTGATTTGGAGGCTGACATCTCCCAGCTGCAGGCACCTACTTTCACAACTATTAATAGAGGACCTCCGGAACCCATGCTCCACCTGACCTGGAACTTGCCAGTGAATTTGATTGGTGAAAAGGTTCTCAATCCAATGATTCACTGTTGTGACAAGTGCTTAAAACCTATTCTCATCTATGGTCGCCTTGTAAGAACTCACCAAACGAAAAAAAAAACACCAAATATTTGTTCATCTAATATCAGTGCTGAATCTCTTATAGATTCCCTGCAAACATGTGTTTTGCCTAGGTTGTGGAAAGCAAGAAGAACATCTACCGTGTCCGAGATGTCGAGAAAGAGTGGCTCGAGTGGAACAGACTAGCCTTGGTCAAGTGTTTATGTGCACTCACGGTGGATCTCGTTATGGCAACGATGGCTGCCGCCGAACTTACCTGTCACAGCGGGATTTACAAGCTCATATAAACCATCGACACCTTCGCATACCAATGGAGAAAGAGCCGCAAAAAATCAGCACTGTCCCTCTGTCTAGCTCTCGTGGTGCACAGCATATGCCGATTTTGAATAGTCGTTCTAACCTGGTGTCTGTGCATATTCAAGATCCTACGACGGGTTTGTCCAGTAACAATAGTGGTAATGCGGGAAATTATTACAGCAGTATAGCTCCGCCAACCAGTGCAGGTTACAGTTATTCCTACGGTTCGCAACCGGGCCATTACAGCACGACAACGCCAAGTTACTACGCAAACTATCAGCAACCCGCACCTCCACCTCCTCCGCCACCACCTCCGTCTCAACAGCAACATCAGTATGATGTTGGCAACCAATCCTACGCAAGCAATCAGTGGAGTTCATCCACCAATCAATCGTTCTATCGGTGAAAATGAGAAATGTATGTCCAACAACGAGAGACAAACGGACAAGAACATGCTACCCTTAGCCAAAGTATGTTAAATGAATCGTACTCTTTACACTGTCAATGTAAAATAATTGTAATACAATGACACTGACGTAACTATCTGTTGCAATTTCTTTTTGTCTTTCGTCATAATTAAAAGACAATCCATGGCTGGACTGGAGGAGAAAAGGGGAGAAAAACGGACAGTATTTACACACAAAAGAAAGTAACAATTTGGACGAATGCACTAAGCTGTTGGCTTAGGAACGGATGGATCTATTTCAACAGCAACTGTGAGAGCTTCGACTGGATTCGTTGCTTGAGAAACTTGTTCTGCCTGCACTCCAGTTTTTGGTCGTGAATCTTCCTCCAAGCTGGGCCAAGTTGATGCTGAATCTGCCTGTTGGCTTAAGTCTTTCGCTTAAAGCCTTGAGAGCGATTTGCCTGTGTATATGGGATTTGAAGAACAATGAAAAAGTTTTGGAAGTAGTGCAACATTGCAAAAATACCTCCGACGTTCAGCATCGTGTGTATCCGTTCCTGGGAGACTAATCGTTATTGCTGTAGGGCCGCCAACGTCATATTTCCTTATGGGCTTCCGGCAAATTCTTAACCCGACCAGCAGATTGTAGACAAATTTGGAGCAAATTTCAATTGGGGGTTGCATGACTGTGGGGAAAAAACTAAAAAAGACAAGTAGAATTGTCAAAATTAGAAATGGGGCTCACTATTCTTACTGTACATTTAGTTACCTTGCAAAGGTGAAGTTATCTGCCATATCACCTCTTGTGCCATTACTATGTCTCTGATAAAATCTAAGATACAACCACCCTATGACCACTCCAGTAGTATACATAGTGGGATATGCTCCTTCTAGCAAGCCAACTACGTAAAGGATTATGGACAAGAGGGAAACACAGAGTGGAACATTACGATTGGTCATTTTTCCCAATGGAGTTTTGATGACAACATGATCAGGCATCTGGAAAGATATGTTAAGGTTTATTATTTATGCATTTTCCAACACTTATTTGGTTACTGTTACCATCTGTTTCACAGCAACAGAAACTGCAGCTATGTATCCAGAAAGACCATGAAGATGAACTTCAAAAAGGACATCTGTATTAAATGTTGCCATGTAAATAGCAAGGTAAAAGAAGATCCCAAAGAAGGCCACCGAGGTGTTGATCAAGGTGAAGAAGGTCAGCATCTCCATCTTGCCCCACAGAGGCTCGATAAGCTTGCCACAGAGCCCCAAAGTGACAACGTCAACACATACCTCCCAAAAATGAAACTCTATGAAGCAATGTGTAAAGATTGTCCAGATTCTGAATCCAGGTGGAAAGACATATCCTGGTGTGACAGTCAGAAAACGAACGGCGGGTTCATGATAAGATATGAAATAACCTATGAGAACAACTAGGCAGACGATTTTGACAGACGAGCTCGTGTTTCCCAGTAGGGCGGAGAGCTGCTGCTTCAAATAGGGAACGTTACGATGTAGCGTTTTCAAAGCAGCCATTCCTTCACACTATAACGGGCTTTGATTAATTATAGATTTCCATTAGGAATAAAACTCTTTTACGTAAAAAGAATTATACAATCCAACAGTTGTGCGATGAACAGGAGAGAACTCTTGCCAGTCTCAATATTTTGACGTCGACTATTTTCCGTGCTGCGATGCCAATTTTCATTATCCTTTGGTTACGTTACATCCTTAGAACTTGTTTCATCTTTTGCTAAGCGATAACGTTACTTACGTAATAGGCTTCTAAAATACCGAGCGCAGATATCGCAGAGTTATAGATTATACATGTAATCTATGACTCTGGAGTCTGGATATAGCTTTGACATACTCTTTTGCTTTAAAATATGTCAAACAACTAAATATTGAGATGGATATGTCACCCCTACTGACTTGAAAACTCATTTGTTAACTGAACCCGCCTGTTTCCGTTCTTTTCCTTATCGATTGTATTTTCACAAGCCAAAAGAAGAAAAAAAAAGGAGAAAGTAGACTTTAACGAAACAGTCTGATATAATATTTCTTTTGCACTTAATTTCTAGACCGTTTTCGTACAGAATAATTCACGACCGTAAAAAATGTAGACAGAGAGAGACGAATTATACGTTGTCAAGCATGCATTTTTCTTTAAAAAAAAAAAAAGTAAATCTGTGTAAAAATGAGAAGGATGGCTACCAAAGCTTACAAAAGAGGAATTTAATGTTGAAAAGGGCAGAGTTGTGGTTTATCCCCCGATGAATTGAAATCGTCGGCATCTCTTCGTTTCATCAGTCGCCCTAGTATAGGATGGGGATCAAAGAAGACTTGGAGGTCAACAATTTTAAGGTGTTCGTCGACTTCCACCGCACAAGATCCGATCATCTCCATAAGCTCTCCAGTGGGAGGATTGTTGCGATAAGGGCCAGTCCAATGAGCCCAATGTCGCCAGGTGAAAGACACCTTAGGGGGACCTATAAAAAATATTAAAATCTGCATTTAACTTTTCGGCTTTATGAAACTAAGACGGAAATCTTTACCCGAATAGAGTTCAAGCAATTCCCAAGCAAATCCATCAGGGAAGGCGGTTTTAAAAAGTAAATGCGACGATGCATTGGTTTCTTTTGACGCATCAAACAATGGTGAGTTATCCATCATCATGTTGTAGTTGCCGTTAACGATGTTGTTTGCTAGGTCTTTGGGCGCTCCGCCATTTGTCCGGAATATGTAACGTTCGGCATCAACGGTGCCCCAATCCTACAATTTAACGCTGAATTAACATAAACTGTTTTGCAAAGAATGTATAAAATGGGTGTACCTTTTCTTTGATTTTGTGAGTGCTCTCCATCTCCCAAGTCTTTACTAGATTTTCTACCAATTTTTCTAGAGAATCGGCAGAATGAAATTTGCTTCTTTCTGCCAAGTATTTACGGTTGACTATGTCGTAATTGGGTTTCACCGTTCGCCATTCGATTTCTGGATCGTCCATGTACATCCGTTTAGGAGTATCGGGATGATCCAAGCTTGTGCCATGTGAAATTTCAATTGACATTTTCGTGGGAGTCAATTAAATTTTGGAGCAAGGTGCGTAATGCTAAGTTCGAAAAATGTGGTAACCAAGAAGGTGATGGGACACCAAAATTTTTGCCGCTATTTGGGAACTGTTCTCCAGAGTGATCGAATATTAACTGAACTGTTGATGGTGGCCGGCTTTTATAGGATTCCCCTCTTATGCCCGCCTCTTATGTATTTTACTGCAGCAAAAATTTCTGTTAATTTCACCCAAGGCCAACAGAGATGGGAGAAAATCTTGGCCTCGAGTGAGAGCTTCGTAATGTTCATCAACATTTAACAAACAAGGAAGATCCTCCCCGTTGGGGAGAGAAGTAACCTCCCCATATAGTTTAAAATTAAAAATAAAATTACATTCCGCGAATTCATGTTACGAAAACTGTGTTACACAACGAGTACTATGAAGTTCATTTAGATTCCTTCTTAGAAATGCATTTCAATTGCGTTCTATGCCTGTTTTGCTACCCCCTTATTTGACAGTCCTCATTGAAGCATTATTTCTTGAATCGAACTAAAAGGCGTGATTCAGTCTAACTCTTTTCTTTTAAATAACCCATTCGCTATTAGTTGGAACTATATTTCTCTGCAAAATTTGTCAATGATCAAAGTAAAAAAATGATGCCAAAATAGAATATAGTATATCCAACCATCCCGGCTAGCTGCCTGGTGTTTTGACTACGTGGTCTACGTGCGGGCTGGCACGTTGAGGGTTTTCCATTTTGAAAAAAAGCCCTCAATTTTTAACTGATTTACATATTAGATAGGACGATGACTAGACAATTTCTATCTGAAGAAAATACACTAGTAGTAGTCGGTGACTAGCTGACTTATTTTTTCTAGTTAAAGGAAGTTGCGAAACCTGTTCAAAGTCGAATGTGTTGTTGACTACCCGATTGTTTTGGTTGTCTGTCTCGTGACTTGTTTACCCACGTCGAATCCCGCGTTGGATAAAGCAGCCTTTAAAAGACTCAAAACGAACATCGATTTCACCAATCTCTAGCTAAAATTAAAATATGTGAAAACCAGTACTGGCAAAGCCTTTTGGACAAGAGCAGGGCGACATACCTTGTCACCTTGATAGAGTTCAATGTAGCATGTCGGAGAGATACACTCGCGAATGCAGTTTAGCCGATCAACACCTTCTAACAATTGGCACGATGGATTTTGTTTACACGCAGACTGGAATTCTTGAAAGTAAGTTTCCTAATAAAATATACAACATATTTCTGATTAATTTATTTACTAGTCAGTAAATGGAAAAGACGCACATATTTTGGCAAGGCAACGTAAGAGTATTCCTTGAATGAGTATCTCGGTATGTTTTTTGCCGATTTGATCGATTCTTGTTTGCCAGAATGAAGAAGAAGCAATTGGATATAAACGACTAACATAAACTGGGTCAATACAGGATGGTTTCGGACGTCCATCACCATTTAATATTTTTCCTTCCAACTCTACCTAGCAGCGTGGTGGACTAGTGGTAAATCATCAACCGATCAATACTCTCCCGGCATTGTCGAATTTAAGTTATGCAACAAAATATGTTCTGGAAAAGTTGTGTACCTAAGCAGTTTTTACAAGGTTAATATTAAATGCAAATAGGTACTTAATTAAGAAGTAGAAAAATTCGTATTCCGACCCAACCCAACGTTAGTTTTATTTTTAATTTTTTTCTTCCTGTAGTTCTGCCCAATAATTTAGTTATTTCTTCCTTCGGTAGGTGGCGATTGTACTTATTTTTTTGTTTTTTAAGCTCGAGGAGTGGGGGCAAACGACAAGTAAACAAGCGTAATCAATGCCATTTTAGACACTAGGCAGTTTAGAGTTTACGTCTTTTTATATCACCAAACTTAAAGTTAAGGAGTCAATTAGGCGTGACAATTTTTCACGATCATATGGTAAAATTTACGTTTTTCCTTTTAGGACTTTGCAGTTTAGTTTAATCAATAACACATAATTAACTTGTTATTTCTACAATTTCATTCTAATAAAAGTAGAGTTTCATTAGGGCGTGAATCTTTTGCCATCTGGCCAAGGTGTTATACTAATAATCTTGCGTACGTACGTATTGTACTTACTATCTTACGTAGTAGTATCTCCTTTTTTCTGTAGTAAATATATATTGTGTTTGTCTTATTGAATCTAAGTGAGAATAATTTGAGGATCCAAAGAAAAGGGAAATTTTGCCATCATTAGTCTTAGACGACAACCATTCCAGTGAATTAATGTTGAGGTAAGTATAATCTAGTGTTTTCCCGTTGCAATTTGCCACTTTAGCAGACCTGGAAGCTTAGCAATACCAACATAAAAACCATTATACTTTCCACACAACTATAACCGTTTCTGACCAACTTGTTTTTATTAAAACATAATACTTTGCTTTTTTAAATCAGAGGTCTTCCATATCATCAATTATGCATTGTTGGAAAATAGTGTCTACAATTATGGTCCAACAATATTTAAATATACCAAGGTATCTGAGTTCCACAAAAAACATCCTGAAAAAATTGGGCTTTGAAGCATATCATTTTCCTAGTACTAAAACCTGCTTGTTTGATATTGCAATTGTGCCAAACATTTGTTTATTCATGCAAAAATATTGAAAGAAAATAGAAACTTGTTAGACAAGTTCTGGATAGCAACATTTTATGGGGAAAATTCCCTGAGAGCTGTTGAACTTGAATTTTAAAGTCTTGACAAGCAGCACGATTTTATCTAATAATTTTTTTTTTCTTCTGCAGTCTCCAACAGGTAAACTGTTGCGAATGTCCCATCTTATCTACATGTTTTGCATTCAAAATGTTAACGTTTTTTATTTATTTTTGTGTGGAGGGTTCGTTCTACCGAGATTCCATCGTTGCCCGCTAGGGGCACACCATGTTTTTCCCCTTTCTTAAATCCCCTTGGCCATGCCCAGAGGGCAAGGAATGTTATTGATTTTAGAGTACCCTAGTAGAGCTTAGCCCCATGAATTATAAAATAACAAAAAGTTGTAAGTAAAAAGAATGTTTAACAGCGGACTTGTGAAAACACTTATCGTGTGTTAGAGTTTCATTATTTTTGTGCATTGATTACTAGCACGGGATTCGTAGAAGAAAGTATATAAATGATAAGGAAAAAAATTACATGGGAAAAACAGGAAAAAGAGGGTAACATGGGAAAGAAGGAGAAAAGGGGGCTAAGCATGGATTGGGAACAAACTTGGGAGTCGTCGGTATCTCACTGCGCGCCAATGACAGCGGCGTGGAAATTCAACCGGAAAAGAATTGAAACTTTTATTTCTTTTAAGTTACACAGATTGATTCGTTTCAAATAATAAAAAGGAACTTGCTGTGTTGGAAGGGAAGAAAAATCATGCAGCAATACAGGATTCTTGGATAAATCTAACAGCCATCAACTGTTTTTATGGCAGAATGGTTTGGCCTTGAAATACAAAGCCACAAAAAGTGGGAAAAACATTCCTTTGTCTTACTCGTGGTCTTCTATTCTTACTAGTAGTTTGGGCGCGAAGACTAAATTTTTTTGTTTCGAGCACGTTTTTATGTCTGATCTGAGGGAGGTTTCAATTTATCCGAATGGAAATGATGGTTCTTAAAAAATCGAGATATTGCAATCACAGCAGACTTTGAAAAGGCAGAAGTCATGGCGCGCTTCGTTTAAGGAAAAGGATTTCTAAAGTTAATTCTCTGTGCAGGAAGGGGGAAAATAGGGTTAAAGAAAGAAAAAAAGGGTCGAAAAGGACATGATAAATAATTCGAAAGCGACACAAAGATGTTTTTTTCTTCCAGAAGTAGAAAAAAAACGAGGGGAGCGAGAAAAGATGGCGGAAGAAGTAGGGAAAATACAAGATCACGTGATGTCTATGGCTGGCGGGCACGGCCATTAGCCAACCAGAATCGAGCTTTCAGAGGCTTCAAACATTTTCAAAAGGGGAGTGGAGATTCTTTGTTCGTCCGCCAGGTTCCCCCCAACGGTCGTTTCCCCTACCCCTATTGCACATGCGCCCTCTAGCGAGCGCCCCACAAGGACGACCGTTGCTGAAGTTTGTGTGTGTGTGTATGTAGTAGAAGTGTGTGTGGTGTGGGCCCAACTGAAACTCAAATTTGTACCACAGTTTTTCGTTTGGATTTCAGCCATTTGCCCACTGATTGAAGACAACAACGTGACAAACAGTAAGCTAACGAAATTTTACGTCGAATGGTACTAAAATTGATCACTGTTAGAATATATTTAGTATATTATTGTATGAGAAAAAGTGGCGCGCGAAATGCCGGACGGGGCGGGCTCCATTTTTTGATTCCGTCGCGCGCACTAGCAGCGATCGACCCTCCATCTTTCTTTTCTCCTCCTCATTTCCTTTGCACTACCTTTCGCGCCTCATGTTTACCTCAAATTTTGTCATTTAATTAATTGCAATTTCATTAACTCTATAGTAATGTATCCATTTTTGAAATCTCACTGGGCCACCATTTTTTGATTCATTTTATTTTTAAATTAAAAAACGCGTGTCTTTGGTTTTAAAGGGACTTTATGGCCCCTCGTTTTTCGTCTGTTCCCGCCCCGGTTCTCCACGTACCTTCTTGTCAAAGAGATTTGCTCCCACCCCTCGAGTAGTAGTAGCAGTAGTAGTAGTAACAACGTAAAACGTGCCCTTGATTTGCGCGGTACTGAAGGGCATGGCCTTCACTGTTTGAAACGGCAGTAACTGCAACAATTACTTTTGAATGTATGCAATTGTGAAAGTCATCAGCATGTTTATAACTGTGTCTAATTTATGTCCTTTTTTGATTAAAGGTGATATATCTAGCACAGTCCTGTTCTCAATATGGACATGTACTCCAACAGTGGAATTCCAAGCCTGACTTCAACATCTTTTACTTACTCAGCCATGCATGATCCATTGGCTCTGCCAGACTTCTGTGATTTTGATGGGAAAAATGACTTGATGGATTGCAGCTTGGGATTTAGCTTCCCAGAGCTCAGCTCCTTTGGTGGTCTAGATCTGGATAAGCTTGACCAGCTTGTCAGGATGGAAGCTGATTTAGAGAGGATTGAAAGGTTGGAAAGGCTTGAAGTCGAAGTAGGCTCTCTTGATTCTGATGGTGAATCAGCAATTTCCTTCCCACCAACTCTCATTGGACCTTCCTTGGGGCTCAGTGGATGGGCACCTTCAGATATGAATGTAAGATTACACTATAATGCAACTAAATTGGCATGGTTTAACCTGCTTATGTTACCTTTAGATTGATTCAAGTCTAAGTCATGGATGCAGTGTAACAGCAGCCATGGACTCTGATTCAACAGATGTTGTAGTCAACCCTTTATCAGTCTTGCCTGTTAGTAGTTCTGCAAGCAGTCTCAGTAGTGGTTGGTCATCCTTGCTCCACCGACCGATCGTTTCCACAGCACCCTCGACTGTCAATGTTCCTTCCCCGATGCCGGCTAGTCCGGCTCCACAGGGTTCACCTATCAGCTTACCAACCCGAATCGCCAAGTCCATAGCGAACAACCATAGCTCGTCTGTGATGAACGATTCCGGAAGTATTGGCGCCAACAACGGTAGCGGTTTCCCTAAACCTGCATACTCGTACTCCTGTCTTATCGCTCTAGCGCTCAAAAACAGCCGAACTGGTTGCTTGCCAGTATCTGAAATCTATCGTTTTATGTGGTAAGCTTTCTTGCTCTTTAAATCTGTATCTGAACATTTTTAATGTAATAATTTTTTTTTCTAGTGAGCACTTTCCATATTTCCGAACGGCTCCAGCTGGTTGGAAGAATTCAGTCCGCCACAACTTAAGCTTGAACAAATGCTTTGAAAAGGTGGAAAAACTTGGCTCTACTAATCCTAATGGCACTGTGGGATCAACTTCAACCAACAGTTCTTCCACCCGCAAGGGTAAATGTTTATTTCAGTTTTTCTTGCGCTATAGGGTTGTGTTATTTCTGAACAAAACTAAATGTTTTCGCTCTTAATTATTTAGGATGTTTGTGGACGTTAAGTCCTGCAAAGGCTACAAAGATGGATGAAGAAGTGCTCAAATGGTCTCGAAAAGACCCGTCCGCTATCAAACGTGCCATGGCCTACCCAGGTACATTATTTTTTAACTGTTAGTTACAATATTTTTTAAACGAAGCTTCTTCATTTCACTCGTTAGATGCCCTTGAAATGCTGGAAAGGGGTGAGATGAAGATGGAATCAGCTGGTGGTGCTAGCACAGAGTCGGAAGACGAAGGTGAAGGTCCCGAAGAAGAAGTTGAATGCCCATCTCCGCTTGCTCGAGTTACACCTCCCGAGCCCAGTCCACCTTTGGATGACAATAAGTCGAGTACCAACAGCAATAAGGAGCAGCTCAATATTGGTGTCAGCATTGTATCTCGTTTGGCCCCACCCATTACTGGCCGAAGGCCGTCCGTCCCACAATCTGGTGCTGCTAAATCCCAGCCACAGAAAGTGTATTACAGCCTGCCCAAGTTTCAAACATCGGGTAATGAGCTCATTATCATTGGAGACTCACGAATGGATACTCTGTGAACTTACTTCATATGTAGTTCTCATGTGTTCCATCATGGCCCATTCTTACTTCTTCATCCTCATCTTATCTCAATCCGCCGGGATTATCCAAAACAAAACAAAAAACGAGAGAAAAAAAAAATCAATTATGCCTACCTCTTGAAATTTCTTCTTTTTGTACGAGAACCTCACCGATTTTGCAGCTATTTCTGTTTAGATGTTTCAAGTTTTTTTTTTTTGCTCCGTTCTTTAACAATCACAACAGTTGTTTTCACTTTCCGTGTTGAGGTGAGGAAGGATAGTTTTTGGTGTTCTGCACGTACCTGACAAACGGCGGATTCAAACCAACCAGGGACCAGAGTCGATGATGGTGTGCATGCTGTGTTTAACGCTCCCAATTAGATATTGTTGCTGTACTTGACGAGATCACATCTCGCTCCCCCACCATATTATTGGCCAATATGAAGATAAGTTCTTTGATTATAATGTTTTTTATTTTATTTTATTTTTTTTTCGTGCCTTTTTTCCAATTACTCGTCCCTCTGGACTCTTATCCCCTACAGTTGTCTAAACGTGGTGGTGATCTCCTTATTACCGACGTGTTTTTCTTTTAAACTTATTGTGTAAGGTTTTTCGTTGTTTCCTTTTGTCCTTTTCACTTAAGTAATTGCGATCGATTTTTCATTGGACACTCGTGTATTTGTCAATGTCGTGTGTATATAAATACATATTGAATAATTTTTTCAGAAAAAAAAAACTTAAATTGTTTTTATTTCATCCTAATTGGAACTGTGTAATTTGAGTGCCTGGATAAGTTGTGTAGATTACATTGGCCTGTTGATTAGTTAACTGACCGTCCGCAGTCAAAACGTTAACTGTGTGGTTTGAAGAAGTTGCGTCGCCTTAAAGTTAACAAGGTGAGTGACACATTTAACAAACAAACAAAAAAAAGGTCATTACCATAAGATTCTTCAGTCCCTTCTTCAAATCCATCAGCTCCAGCTGTCCTTTCCCCTTTAATTGATTCACGATACTTTTGAAGGTAATTCTTAAGTGGTTCTGCATAGTTATCAAAGCCCAAGGTAGACATAGCAAAAAGGATATCCTCTCCATTGATGGTCTTTCTTTTTTCTTGATGGCAACGCTCACTAGCTTCACTGGTGATGAAACTGATGAATTCAGAAACACATTCTTGAACACATTCTCTGGCATCTTTGGCAATCTGAAATAAACCATTGATAACAACTGTAAGGGCAGTCTTGTAGGATCAGAGATCCAATCAACCTATGGCTAAACCTGGATAAATTTGAAAAAGTTTATCATAGAATGTTCACCCTACCTTTCCTGTTCGTGGGATTGTTTTCTTCATTATCCGAGCAACATTGGCAATTGGTAAAAACCTATCCTGCTCCCTCAGCATGGGATTGGAATGATCACTTCCATCTCCATCACCAGAATCATCTGCATTGTCTCCTCCCATACTGTTTTCTCCTGCTCATTGATAGGTTAACATTTTCATACATGAAAACACAAGAATTATTTACTCGTTTTACCATCGCCATCAGATTGTACAAATAATTGGGAGTCCGAAGAGAGGAACGTCGCGCCCAAGTCTTGATTAGCGTCATTCCCATCCATCATTTTTAAATAATAGCGAAACTGCAAAAAATACTACGCAAAAACTATCGAAACTTTGAGTTGAATTGTCCAGAAAACAACCACGTCCAATCAGTGGCCGAAGGAAATGCGATTGGCTGTAAGCGTCATCAACAATAGGAATGCAACTGCATGCTCTTGGCATTAGCCAAATTGCTTTAATAAGGAATTACTTGTGAATGACTGTCTTTGTAAAAATTCTTGTTAGATGTATTGTAATAATTAAATGTCAGACCATTAAATGTTTTCAAGGAGTCAATTCCTTACATTAGAATAAATTCTTAAAATAGTGTTGTGAATTAATCGATCATGTGTATTCGTCGTCTAGTCAAGCAGACGACCATCGGACCATCTCAATTTTGTCATTTTCCCATCCAAGCTTCTTTCATGTATCTTGACTTTCCACTGTTATAAGATCAGGTATAAGTCTAAACAAGTTAGTGTTTATATCTTTTTTTTTATTCCAGTTCCAAATATGAAATAAATGAAAATATCTTTGTATAGGAACTAGGTGGATATACAAACAAAGATCTGCAAGATGATGGGCCAGCACGCCAAGTTCATTGCTAGGACTGTATTGGTCCAAAACAACAATGTCGAAGAAGCCTGCCGTATTATTAACAGGTCCACTCCTTCATAATTTATAACGTGCGTATTTTTTTCTACGTTCCGTTCAAATTACAGGATTATGGGCTCAGAAGGATGGTTTGATCAGTATCGTAGAACTCGGCGCTATGAGAAACCTTATATGGTATGAAAACATTAAATTAAGGATAAATTTGAATAATTCAATAAATATGTTATATAGGCCAGAAGAAGGATCAATTTTGAAAAATGTAAAGCCATTTACAATGAAGATATGAATAGAAAAATCCAGTTTGTGTTGAGGGCAAATAGAGTTGACCCATTTCCTGGCTGTTAGAAATTCTTCATCTGAATAGTAAAACACGATTGTCTCATAACTATAAGGAAATGTCTGTTTTATTCATTAAACATCTAAAACAGCTCTAACAACTTGAGGTATATTACAACACTATTGCAATTGAAACATTTATAACCTATAAAATACTGCAAGCAGAAGAGAGGTGATTTTGCATAGGAACATAATGACCAGACAGTTTCGACACTATCTTCGTTCCAGTCATTTACAGAAATGAGTAACACAACGAAAAAGACTAGACAGGTAAACTGATTTGTTTAACGGCTAGCAAAGTTAAGGCACTGGGACTGAATAGTGTCTTTCATCCTCCTCAATTATGGATATTACATTGTTGGAAGATTCAAAATCTGGGTAAGATGTACATAAATCCACATTGTCCTGTCCATCAAGATTTGTGGTCGTAGGGCGGTACACGTCAATGCGGGCATGAAGTGAAAATCCCAATAGATAATACTCGGCCTAGAAATGTATAAAGATGAAAATTAATGATTATGCGACTCACTTCTCCGCACTATTTCTACCATTCTTACGTTCCTCTGTAACGCGCGGCAATTTAGTAAACGTAAAACAAGCAGAATAATGTCTGGTAATAATACTTGGTATTAATGAAAAAGCAAACGTACCCGTTGTAACGTAGCTGAGTCCCCAATGGGATTCAGATAATTAACAGTCAGTTCTTTAACATTTTTGGAATCAGGTCGTGCAAAGAGACCCAAGGCAAACAGCGGAAGTGCATCACCAAGCGAATCGGTTAACTTCAGATTCAAGGCAGCATTCAACATGTGTAACTTGAGAGCTTCCATGAGTTGTGTGTCTAAAACAAGATCCGCATTAAGACGTGACACTAAAGCTTCTAAAGGATCAGTCTCCTTTTCCATTTCTTCCATCTACAGTAAGAAAAAGAGCATTAACAAGTATTTCAAATTGATAACTTTGGCAAGAATACCAAACGGTCCAGCGTTTCTAGACATAAATGCATGCCCTGTAAGACATTGTTGGGTCCATAGGGCAGTCTATGGCCAAACGTCCATTGGCGTATCCAGTCACCTCCTTGCGCTAATTCACGAGAAATGCAATCGATGGCTTCGGTAGCTCGAGGCCACATAATTCTCTTCATCACCATCTGACAGAGCGTCGCTCGAAGGATGCCATAATTGTCACCACGCATTTTTCTCATTCTCCGGCATTCAGTCATCCGTTCCAATTCGATATACGCCTTTGTTTACCAAACAATCGGGATATCAGAAAAGATGATATGCAAGTTTTACTGCCAATCAAGGTACCTGTTTAATAGTCTGAGCACGCGGCGTTGGCGCTTGCCAAGTATCCTGGGCATAATGATGCAATAGAACAGTAATTCCAACCGCCTCTTCTCTCCAGGCTGCTTCCAGATCAAGTCCAAGATCGGAGATAGCTGAATCCCGATTTTGCTGACTGGCTTTTGCCCATTGTCGACGCTTGACCACTCCGATGCTATCTTCGTGGGATGAATCATCAGGGCTGGTTAGGCAGCTACTATACGACGAAGTTGTGGTGCAGCTCATGGAATCATTCTCCCTTTTCAAGAGAAATGAAACAACGTTTTTCTTCTCGATTCCAGTATTGGCCACGACTATCTAGTTTTCCTACCTCTTCTCTTGAAGAGGTGAGAGGATTGAGCCAGTTGTAAAGGAAGTTGATACATCGCTGCCAGGTGTTCCTTCCCACTCCAAATAGCCGGATTCTTGCGAGCACCATTGTGGACTAATATTTTGAACGTCCAACAGATTGCCACTTTTGCGCAAGACAAGCGACTGGCAAGGAGCTGGAACTACCGGATCCGTAAATACCAATACCTCTTCGGTGGATTTATTTTCTTCGTCGGGGACGGACGACTGTAGATCACGGTTATCCCATTCCATTGAGATTCCGTCTTCGTCACTAGATTCAAAACACGTGAAATCACCTCTGACTATAAGCAACAAAAAAAAACGATGAAGAATACTACCTTCCAGAAATAAGCGCAAGTTGCATGCGACTAGGTGAAAAATCTGAAGCATTTGAGGCTACGTCGCTGATTTCGTCCGGGGATGGAAGTTAGGTTAAGCATTCCTTTGAAGGAAGATTGGGACAAATGGAGAGGGGCGAGCTCCATGGTAATACTTGAGAGATCAATCTCTGATTCGCCACTTGCAATGCCAGTTGGATGGACGTCGTGAAGGGTATATAACTCATGATTCATGGCTAAACAATTGTTCTTGACGCTGTTGATCTCTTGTTCGATTCGTTCAATAACCTCCAGAGTATTCGAATTACAACTTTCGCTGAATGGTATGTCAAGGGAGAAATCGGAACAATCGCTATCGACTGAATACTCCCGAATCAGTCGACTCATTTCACTGCAATCTGTTCCCGATACAAATGATTCCACAGAACCATCCCAAAAGCTCCAAGCGGTTCCTTCCGACTATTCAGAAACGAACGAAACGTGATATAAAAATTCATAAAACAGTGCTCGGCTAAAGGAAATACCTGAAGATATGGATCTTTAACTGAAAGGCTGTAAGAACGTATACGACAGGCATGTCTGGGTGACGCTTCGTGTGACGAAAATCCGGAGAATGACTCGTTGGATTGGCGAACCAAAAAGTGTTCATTTTGTGCAAATTTGTGCAACGAATGCGGTTCGTTCATTTTGACCAATCCATCCGGGATGGAATAACTCTGGCGAAGTGGCTGCGGACGGGATCCAACTTCCTGTGTATGTTTATTACGACGAGGCACGTGACGCCAACGGGTGCGAATTTGATCGGCTATGTATACTCCTTTTCCAATCTAAATTTGGAACGGTGTGTTCAAACAACAACAAAACACCCACAAAAAATTACTTCTGATCCAGCGACTAAACATTCCAAGACTATGCAACTCACCTTGCGTTTTGGTCTGTGATCGCCCGAAAGACAGTTGAGACCTACCGAGATGTCGACTTCGAACAAATCAAATAAATCCTAAATTTGATCACAATACATCATTGTTAGTCAGGAAAACGAAAACAAAAAAGTACATGCCCAGTCCATTCGACACCGCCACGCTATTTATGGATCAATAGGTGGAAGGGGTCCAACAGGCAGCACTAGTATTGACGTCATTCGGCAATACGTACCTCTTCCATTTCTTCACAATCGTCGTCTTGTTCCATTTCAATAGTGAACGGGTATAAAGAAGTTCGTCTTCCACTCAGGTTTCGTTTCATGTGCATGGAGTAGAGCCAGTGGTAACAAAGAACACCGCCTACTCCAAGAAGTACTACGAATCCTGCCGCCTTAGCTGAAGAAAAAATTGCACAAACAATGTAATTTCAAATGCAAAAATGTATAGTAAGTAGTTCGACTATGACATAACACTACCTGAATGTTTGGCAACAGCCCATGCTTGTTCGAGCCAACAAATTTCTATGCCGACATTTCCGGAAAAGGAACAGACGCCGCTCTCTAAGGCGATGGCGCCTGGTGTGGCCACCAAACCCTGGCTAGAACATGATGAAAAAAGTCCACCACTTCCACCTGGGCTGAAGTATACCGCAAAAAGAAGGCCGCCGGGAGCTGAACCGGAGTAGTCAATCATGCTGGATCGAGACGAGTGACAATTAACTAGGGACGAAGTAGACACGTCCTCCAATAATATGAATCTTTTCTTCATTCCAAGTATTAAGGCTCCAAAGGAGAAAAGAGTTGCACACCGGCATCAAGCTTTGGTTTCTTTGCACACTTTAGTTGCTGTCACAGCAAAAGATTGATGTTGTTTTCCTGCAAAAAAAAAACTAATAATAAGAATCAAACTGTCATTGCAATAGTGCAACTTGCATAAAATTCTATGTCTATTAAAAATACCTGTGAAATCAATTTCTTGCTAGTTACATAAGGATGTTTAGCCCAAATAATAATATAACTATGGCTAAAAATGAATTTTTGTTTGTTAAAGAAGAAGATTAAGGGAGATATAAAAGAAGAAACTTTCAGTGGCAAATACTAATGAAGGATATAAAATGGACCTGAGCCCATGAATCAATAATTTCTCGTCCAGCTGAATTGACACTTATAGTCCCAGGGCCCTTCACACTCTTTTTCTCTCCTATGCGACCGTGCCAGCCTACGTGATTAGTTAAACGTAGTTATGTTTACCTTCTAAACAATCATTGGCTTCCTGAGTGAGAGGTGATAAGTGCTGACTTTCTCAATTGCAAGGACCAAAGGTTGCCGGGCCGTAAATCGGCCACGGCTTCCTTTCGACGAACTTGAACGCTAGGCCAATTTATTGTGGTGGTTGATGTTAATCCTAGCTTCCAAATACTTAAAGAAACCCACTATAATTGAACCCAATTGCTGGGTACACTATTCTTCCGGATCCATCAACACTGTGACCACAATACTAGCATACTAGAAACAGCTGGGTCCTCCAGCGTCTAGAAAGAGATACTATTCGTCAAGGCAAACTTTAGCTCGAAAGTTACTAAAGATTTTGACCAGTTAGTCTATCTATAACTAATATAAGAAAGGCACCTATATAACCTTATCACATAGTATGTGCAATGGAGAATTGCTAGGGCGCTGACCATTTAACAACATCCGTCGTGGTTTTTTAAAGTGGGAATAAAACTGTGTCTGCTCTCGGCCTCTCGCAACTAGCTGAACGATGAATGGCTTCCGTTTTGGTTGTGTTGTTCGTTTTCTCTGCGCTTTCTAGTTAGAGTAATCTAGGCAAATCTGTTATGTCTAAACAAACCAAAAGTGCAAAACTTCACTTTCCCTATTCAGAAAAATCACCCATCCCTAACTTAACACCCTAATAAACACACTGTAGTTGCCAAGCTGGTGGTCCGTAACAGAATTTCCAATGTTTGCATGAGCGTGCTGGTATTTACTGGATTGGCTTCTTTTCAAAGACGATTTCCCTTTTTCATTTAAAAGATTTGTGGCGCCACCTTTGCGAGCGTGACAAGCACGTAACCTGTGGGTAAACTTGGACCAAATAAGATGCAAAATCACGTCCGACTTTTGTTGCTGCAAAAACGATGACGCAAAACGTGTGATGGTTAGCCAAAAGTTAAACTTTGCGCGTTAGTAACTGAGGCAGGCACTGTTTATCCTTGTACTAATTTTTACTGTGGAATGTAAAAAGAAATATTTTTCATTTATATTCTAAAAACCGTTTCGCGAATGTAACATGTTGAATTGTTGATTGACGAATAACTTTTAATTTTGTTTTCATGCTTTTTATTTTTCTGTTCACAGATGGCGAAGGAGTTTTTAACCTGTCAGCAGATGGCGATGTCAAAACCCTTGCAGACGAAAAACCATTACCATAAAGAGTTTCCATTTTACCGGGTAAAAAAATTTCAAACCAGTAATATTTACCATGGCCTGGGATTTAAAAAACGAGGAGGAGGTAAAGCAGTACCTGGAAAATTTAGGAACAGAATATAGGTTCGGATGCTTGAGCGAGAAAAAACCGGAAGGTGAATGATACCGGCTTGCTGCCTTGCTCTTGTTACATATACCATACATAATACTTGTTGTGTAAGCTGCACAAAAATACTTAATATTATTTGTTTATTACAGTATGCCATCTCCTGGGAGATTTCATGGAAAGTATCAAAAAGGATTTCAACAAAGCTGCTTCGTTGTATAGGTCTACATGTGATGACTACAATTTTGGTCGGAGCTGCCACAAATTTGCAACCTATTCACTGACTGGTAAAGGATGTCAAGCAGATCAGCCAAAGGCCCTTGAATACTTTAAAAAAGGTTGCAGTCTGGGAGAAGCAGATTCCTGCTTATATGCTGGCCTTCTGTGCACATCAAACAATGAAAAACATCAAGTTAAACTAGATTACCCACAAGGAATGGGATTCTTGAATCAATCTTGTGACAAGGGTAACCACAATGGCTGCTATTACCTTAGTGGCATGTATCTTTCAGGTGTGCCAAATATTTTGGAGAAAAATATGACAATGGCATACAACTATAGTATGAAGGCTTGTGAATTAGGAAACATATATGCTTGTGCCAATGTAAGTAGAATGTATTCCAAAGGTGATGGAGTAGCACAGAATCCTGAATTAGCCTCTAAATACAAGAGCAAAGTTCTTGAAATGGAAAAAGAAATGCGAGGCCACTTCAGGCCTATCGAAATGGAAAGAGGAGCTTAAACCCAAACCAACGTATGTAAATGTACAAATCCTTGTTGTCTCTGGAAGTGCATAGCTTTTAATTGTTCAATAAAAGAAATAGGACCATGTCATCGGCACTCTTTTCCTATTTAGGCACAGCGAAGGAATACATCAATCATATGACAATTCAAAAGGTAAAGAAAAACATAAGCACACAAATGTAACTATACATGTAAACTCTTTATGTGTCGTACATTTTTACTGTTTACACCCGGAGAGCTATCAAAAAGATATGCAAAAGTTTTGCCCTCCTTGTCGGCCATTTTCTTTTCTATTTAATTTCTTTTCTTTGGGAATGAGAATTTTTAAATGCTTCTGTAATTAAATTTTGACATCAACTGGGTGGAATGCGATTGCTTTCGCAATACCTCGAAGTAAAAGAACATAAAAAAATTCGCAACAAAAAATTTCAGAACGAAAACTTTAAGGCTTTAAAATTGAATGGCGGTAACCGCAACTCTTCACCAGACGCCCGCCATTTCCCCTGTCAAACCAAAAATGCTTTCCAAGAAAAACATCAACCGTTTGTCAGCTTCCGGATCTCCGAAAACGTCTTCGATCTGCAGGTCTTGAATGTCCACATTTGTTGCTTCGTACAAATCTTCAGCTGCTTCGACCTTTTCCAGTTTTACAAACTTTTCTTCCACCTCATGTGCTACGGACTCGCTCCAAAGTAATAGTCCCCTGAGCCCAGCCAGTGTGTGAAGGAGAAGGGGGCAGAAGTGATTCCAGCGGCGGCCTCTCACCAGACAAGTAGCGTGTGCTGTAGGCATCGTGTTCTATTGGAAATTCAGCAATCATATCCAGCAGAACCCTGTACGAATGAAGGTCTTTTGCCTCAATTCCAGAAGCATAAAATGCATGTATGGTAGTAGGATTCCATACGCCTTTCTCCACACTGGGAAGCTTTGTCGTATCGAACTGGATGCCCAACAAGCGACAGAGCGAAGCGAGCACTGGGCCGTTTCTACGACCATCGCCCGGCAGCGAGATAATGCGCTGACGGTACAGCTTGATGATTCCCATGGGTCGGAGTAACTGCTGGAGTTCACCATCTAGTGGGATTTTGACTCGGGTGGGTCTTCCACGGGGTTTCGACTTAGGAGTGATTTCAACCTTTCTAGCAAGTGCTTGTTTTCGACCGCTTTCAACGTTTGAGACTCTTAAATTCGGAAAGGTATAGGAAACGCGTGCATCGTACTTCAAGTGGCTCCACATTTGCGCTACTGTTCGACCGAGAAAATGTGGTCGAATTCCCTCCCAGTCGACTCTGGCTAGTCCATTACAATCAACATATACATGCTGGTTGAAAATTAAGTTTAACTTGGCATCGTCTTCCTGAAATGCAATTCGGGAAAATTAAGATTTGGAAAACAAAAGATTTTTGCAAACATTTACCTTTGACCAGCCGAATATGCGATTTTGTTCATTCACACGGCGTTGGAAGTAAGAAAAACAATCGAAAGCAGATCGCTGTAGCTTACTTCTAGTTTTACGAGCCAATTCTGTTGCGATTTCCGGCCACGACACGCCCTGATTCAAGTCAACGTTTGCAAGCAGTCTTTTAAAGGCTTGCTTTTCTTTGACGCCTTTTTCTCCTTTCAATAAATCAGGGCGAAGGTAATTTTTCCACCAAAGTCGTAAAAATTCGCCAGTATACTCAAATTTAGTTGGAAATACCACAAAGGCAATTAAATCCCATCGGATGAGATCCATACGATGAATAGTGGTGTCTTTGAATAGTTCGCGTTCGTTTTGTCCAAGACTGCTGATTCTCCGTTTTAGTTTTGTCAGAAGTACCTCAGTAGTTTTCGTGCTGCCTCCTTTTTTTTTCTGCATTGCCAATTTCTTTTTCCAATCTTTCTTCTTCGGGCTCTATTTTGAGTTCCAATGCTAATCGTATGACTTCCGATTTCACGGCTTCTTGCAACTTCATTTCTTCGCAGTCAGTCATCCTTAGCCTCTTTGACGGAAACATAATGGGTCTGAAATTTAATTTCCTTGCAATTTCTGCATCTCCATTCACTGCAAAGAGAGAACTTGATGGTTAAATAGAAAAGTTTGTCTATGAAACACTTACTTGGAGGAATTCCTTCCAGAACTAAATTGCTCTTGAAGTATGGGGCTCCAAAATATGAGATTGTGAATGGTGGCTTTTTGTTAACTCTTTTTTCATTTTCCGTTTTCTCTGTTTGAGAAACTCTATTTCTCAACTCTATTATCTCTACTTCCAACTCATTTTGCTTTTGGAGGTTAAACTGTAGAGTTTCTTTAAATCCATAAATAATGCCTTCAAAGTCCTTTTGTAATTCCCGGTTTAACTGTAGTGCCTCCTCCAGCAAATTGTTCAGGTTGGGTTTGAATTCCTCTTTTAAATAATCGAAGGTGGGTTCCTCTTTGAAATGGATGTGTGTGGATCTCCCTTGGGATTCAAAACACAGCTCTTGTTCTTGTTTTATTTTGATCCTAGGCACGGAGATTTTATGCTTTTCTTCTTCCAGGTTTTCATCAAACGGGAAAATGTCAAAATCCACGAAGAAACTAGATTCACATTCGTCCAACAAGAGCTCAAAATCATCGCCATACAAGTTTTCCATCTTAATCCCTTCGGCCACTTGACTGAGAAGTTTCTGAAATTATTCAATGATCAATCTGTTATGAATACTCAAAATCCAACGGGACTTCCTTGCAAGCAAACGGATCTACATTGCTAAAAATTACTAGTAATATAAATTCAACGGTCAATCAACGTTAATCGTACGAATTGCGCGCCTACATCAAGTTGTGTTTTTTTTTTCTTCTTTGCAGCGTTGCCACAAACCTAATGTAATTTAACCATTTCTAAAACTAAAAGATAATACCTTTGTAGTCATAATAAATATAATACTAGCTAAAAAAATACAATTTTTTTTCTTATCAACTTTCATAAATTTTCTTCATTTCATTGCAAATTTACAATGCTCAAATAGCAAAAGACCGCCAGATGACACTGTCCTCAAAGAAGGAGAGAACCCCACCACGTGCAGTGACTCATTGCTGTGTCGTCTCGAAGAAATTTGAACTCTGGCATCCAACAAAATCTGCCAGCACGCGTGCCGATAGATTTTGTAGTTCTATTGGTTGATTTGGAGTTCTGTCTTGAAAGAATCTTAGTTCAACTAGTTCTTGTATTTAGAGAAACATAAACCACATAATGTTTACAGTATTACCATAACCCCTTTTCTCACTGCCTTGACTTCATGCACGACTTGGTTCGAGAGAATCATGGCAGCCCATGGTCAAAGATTTTCTTGACTCAACCGTAACTTACACAACAATTGAGAGGTGAGATCATTATCAGTTTTTGGCGTGGAACGAAAAGCCAGGTAGCCCCAATGGGGGAAGAAACTGCAAAGAAATTTTTAGATTGCTCTTTCATTGACTAATGCTGACCTCGCCGACGTTAATACCCATTTTTATGTAATAGATGGTGTAGGGTACAATGTAGTGGCTGATACATGGACTTCACGTATAGACGACTCATCATCCATCACCTGAAATGTGAATTTTTCAAGGCCTACCATCAGTTGAACACTGATAATCACGAATTTTGACAGCCACAATGAACGATCCTTGACGGACGTTCATCAGGTACATCTACCATCATGCTTGTCTTTCTTGCCAAGTATAAATTCAAATGATTTGCATTTCTTTATTTCGACATTATCTATGCAGTTTGCCTTCAAATTTGTTCGTTGAGAAAGTGCCAGCATGCGATACGGTGATAAAAAGAATCAAATTCTGCATATACGACGATGATGAATCGGTGGTCATGATCGTCCTTAGATTGCCAAGGATGGCAGCACTGCTGATTTTATCCGAACTGACGGCTTAAAATTGAATACGATCCTCATCATCTTGCTGACATCAAATGTAAGTGGGACTACTTTTTCTTTTAAGTACCATAGTGTCTTTCTTTTTGGGAAGGATGAATTTTTTGCAAGTCCTGTCCAAACAGATCTAGCGTAATCTAGTGGTCGAAAATGGCAACTTTTGCGAACTTTTTGCTTTTAAACAAAAACATTGCGTTACATTTTTCGAAAGGTTCATCAACTTCTTTATGAAAAATAATACGACAAACCTTCGTTATGGCTTTTACTATGAAGGCTTTACGTTTCTGCGTTCGACTGGCGTTTAGCATTAGATTTTAACATTGTAAGACTTGGCTTCCTGGCATAGACGACATAACTTGTGTTTACAATGCACTATTGCGCGTATTATATTCTTCTCTCATGCGTGGGTTACACCGTCATTATTGAAATCTTATATTTTACATGTGAAAACGAGAATTTCGGAATTCCTACGACTAAAAAAAAAAATGCTTGAAAACAAAAACAAATCGTGGCAATTTAACTACTCACGAACAAACTTTTGTTGTGTATCCAAATAGTTTTGAAAAGATGTTGGAATATTAACCAGTAACGTGTCCTATTGGTTGCACCAATGGAATGCGAGAAGAACCAGGAAAAATCCCACCCTTTTTTTTTTTTTTCGCATCATGTAGCTAAAATAAAAGTGCATTGTACCGCCGGGAGTATTGATGGGCTAACCGTGAACGAGCAAAGAGCCTGAGATTAGCCCATAAAAGGCTAGGTCTGTGTATTTTTCCCACGCGTTTATCGGCCCGTTGTATAGCCATCAGGCTCTAACGCAAGAGAAAAGACGCCGCAAAGTCTGGCGTTATTTTTCTCGGTCTATACTCGTTTAAGCGTGACAGCGGCCACGACCGACGCCGACCAAAAATCCACACATTCTATTTTCAGACAATTTCTTCATGTTTTTTAATTTTTAGAAATTTTATTTTCGTCTCTCTAAAAATTCAGTCAGCTTAAAAATATTTCACGGGAAGGACTTGTCCTTTTGCAAAACTGGTCGTGCGTGAAATCGACAAAAACAAAATGTCAAGTGAAAATAAAAACGGTAAAAAAGAGGGATGATAAATTACTCGGCTCGTTGTGACATAATCGCGGTGTAGGATATGTCGACAGACCGGCAGCAAAGGCAAATCAAGTCATCGCTTAATTGTTCCGCTTCGTCAGTTCCGACCGGCTCGTACAATTTTCTTCTTGCATATATTTATGAAGATATGTAAATGATAGTGGGACGCACGCTCATGTCCCGAATGATTCATCACACGGGGGGGCGCGCGTGACGGACATTTCTGTGGCCAAGATAAAGAAATGGACTTGTAGACGCAAAAAAATGTGTAACTGTTTTTTATCTGAATACTTGCGTAACATTTCCGAATGCTTTTTGTGGCATCATTAACGTTCGAAAAGTGTCGACCGAAGATAAATGGGCCGTATTTTCTATTCGTTCAGATAAAAACAAATTGGAACATTTTTTTTTTATTTATTTATTTTATTTTTTTATTTGTTTTTTGAAAACAAATTTTGTTTTGTTTTTAAAAAGGAAAAAGTTCCGGGACTAGGCACGCGACTGCGGTATCTGTTTCGTGTGGTGATGGACGGGCGTGTGACACGTTTACCACCTGGGCACGATTTCACGATCGAGGCCGCCATTAGAGAGCTCACTATCATCCAGTGGTGTAAGAGTGGGAGGGAAATGTTTAATGATATCTTTAAAATTAGATGCCCGTCTTCTCATTTGACATCAGCTGTGAATCTCACATCCGCTCTCGAGAGTAGATAATCAAACTTGCATCACATTTACTGTCGTTTCCTGGCGTGTGTAATCAGCGCAGATTTTTTCTTTTTACGTGATTCGTTTTCATTTCGAATTTAATTTGTTTTTTAGTGTCTCCGTAAAGTGGGTAAAATGGACATAAAAAGGAATGCGATTTATTATGGACTTTTGTATTCCATTCGTATTAGGGTGGGCAGTAGAAGAGGGGAAACGTGTCATTTTCATAAATGTCATAAAAAAATAACTTTCACTACGTACGTGGCATTTGAATGGCAATTTTTTTCTCGTCTTTGTGGTTATCGATTATCGGAAATTGAACTAGGACATTTTTTTTTAGATACAAAAAAAAATCGAGTATTTTTTTGGTTTTTCAAAGTTTCTTACGGTATCATCAAATCAGCTGAGAGTTTGCCAGACGGGAGTTCTTTTTCAAAAGTTCTTTTTTTTTCTTATTCCATCCTCCTCCTCCTCTTTCTTCTTCTTCTTCGGCTCTCCCCTTGTACACACCGAAAAAATCTGGCCGTAACAAAAAGGACCGAACGCCAGCCGAGACTTCACCAGTCGGTCGAATCATCTCGTAGCGAACGGTTCGATCCCGAAAGAAGTAAAACATTTTTATTTTCTCTCCTCTTCCCAAAAACAAGTTTCATTCGAATTTTTGATTTTTTAAATTTATTCCCTCGTTCACGAATTTTTTTTTTTTTTTTAGTTTTAATTTCCTCTTACTACTCTCTTTAACTGGAATCAAATCAGACGAACAGGCGACATAAAGTTTTGTGTGCATTTCAACATCAACAAGTTTTTTATTTCCTGTTTTTTCTTTCTTTCTTTCTTTCTCGGCTGCCAAGTTCTCCAACAAAACCAGCAGGTTCTCTCGTACAGAATATCCAAGAGTATTTTCAACGCTGTCGACTAGCTCCAACCACCTGTAAGTCTAGATGAGAAAAAAAAAAGTTATAAATTTTTGTGTGTTGTTGTACGCACACACATCTTTTCAACCTTTTATGGTGTGTGCCCATGAAGGATAATCTATAAAAAAAAATACGTAAGGCTGCGAAATGCGAGAACACACATCGTGTGGTAGGGGAGAGAGAGAGAGAGATAAAGAGAGCCTATAGAAAAACCCTTGCTACACGCCTGTAGGGTTATGTATTTTCCATATGGCAAATGAGAGATCCGGCTCTCGTGAAAAACAATTTTTCTTTAAAAAGCTTTCACCTCTGACCGTCCTCATTTCGTTTAAATACAGCCATTTTTTTTAAATTTTTTTAAAACTCGCGTTTGTCGTGGAACGCTAAAAAAATGGCGTCGTTACACGTAATTGCTTTATTTAGCTGAAAATTTAAAGATTTATTTATTTTTTTCTTTAAATTACTTTTCCTCTTTTTTTGTGTGCTTGTGTTCAACTTCGGCTGAGAGCGTAAACAGAGGAAGTGATAAGTCATTGATGTGGTTTCAGTGTCCAAAAATCTAAGAGTGGCCCATATTTTCTTTTTTACTGGAATCGAAACGCGTGACGTTGCATTCCTTATAATGTAAATATCAATGCCTTTATATAAAAAATATTATCGTCTTTCACAGAAATCAACGAATAATATTTTTCCAAGCACCCACGTTTTTCTTTCCCGCGTTTTACCGTTTCTTTGCGGGTAACTGGAGCGCATTAGAAATGAAATCGGAAAATTACATGAGACTCTTTTTAAGCATCTTGTTCAACAGTCGTTCGCTCTGTCGTAAATAGAAGATATTCGTTTTGTTTAGTTTTTTTCTCTTTTGGAATCAGATAAATTGATTTGATCGTATAACCCGTTTCAGGGCTTGCTGTAAATCAAATAGCGGAGAGACGCCCTAGCGGTGATTTCCATAAAGCACGAAAAAGATATTTAGATCGAATTGAGACGAATTATTAAACACAAAAAATGTAATTTTATTCAACAGGAGGAGAATTGAGGTTTTTTTTTTTTTGTTTTTGTTTTCCTCAAAGGAAAAAAAAAAAAAAGAAAATGTATGGAAATTTGTGTCGGTTAGTTTCGGGTCATTCGAAAAAAAAGGCCGGCGTAAATTTATGGCACAAGAGTCCTGTCAGTTTTACACAACAACAGCTACGAAAAGAAAAGATTCAGAGAGTCCAATTTCGGAGTCTCTCCATCTCAATAGACCAGTTTAATTGCCATACATCTACCACCTTTTTTTTTTTTTTTTTTTTGTGTGTGTGGCAGATACAACTATAAAACGTCTGTCAGATGCAGAGTGGTTTTTATCCCTTTAAAAAAAGGCAATGTTTCTGTTGGGCGACGCCCTATTTTATTTTATTTTTTTCGCTTACGGTTCCATTGTTATGATACAAATTCGTGAGTCCAACCGCTTTCGAACGCTCTCTGTTTGTGTTACACATTTTGCGTTGACGTATGCACTCGCCCGAAGCCATATTCTAATTATCTTTTAATAACATGCATGGTACTATAAAAAGAAATTACAGGGTCCCGAAGAGTTCAGCGTGACTAGGAAGCGGATTTGCTCATTAATGCGGCCGTAGACATCGAAAATGATATCCGCCTTTTTTTTTTCTTTCTTAAAATTCATTCCCAAGGTTTTTCGTCGAATTTTGTTGTTGTTTACCTACATTGTGTGTGAGGATGCGCCTAAATCGGAAGACGAGTTACTCGCGTGTGTGTGTGTGTGTGTGTGTGTACAAATAAGGGAAATCAAAGTGGTTGTACTGGTGGGTTATTTTAAATCGGGTGGGTAGTGTACACCTGTTGGGGTCAGCCAACTCTATTTACGGATGCAGAATACCTGCTGTACATTAGCGCGTATGCGTCATTTCGTGTATCAAGTTTTCCCCCTTTTTCTTGTTTTCTATCCTCTCCAATCGACAGACGTGTCAACAACGCCCAAGTGCGAAATATTCCAGTTGGGAAACAACAACAACAACAAAGAAAAAACCGTTCTTAAAAAGGAGATTTCTTAAAATTCAAAAATATTTACTTGGCGCGTCAAGAGAGACAGACATTGAATTTTTTTGCGGGACAAACAAGAAAAAAAGTGCAAAAGCTGCGTCATTGGTTGATCAAACATTAGAATAAAAAATCGTCCTTTTAAAATAAGAAATGCCTGAAAGAATTTCAGTCAATACAAAGACACATGAATTATTCAAATAGCGTTAGCAGAAGAAGAAAGAATCGGCTTTAATCTGGCCAGGTGAGACTGAAGGTGAAAACCACATCGAAATTGACAGGTTTTGCTGCTTGGCTTCTTTCTTTATCTCCCCTCTCGACTAACCAGTGTCAAATTATGTGCCCCACTGATATTCTTTTGTTTCGACATTTTCCTACAGTGAATTGCGTTTGAGTTTAGTATTGATATGCACACGTCAGGTGTTGTTATCCGCATGGGCAGAGTCGAAAACTTTCACCTTATAAGAAGAAGAAAAGAATACATATCTTTGTATGTCTTAACAGTAGATTTTGACGACCGTGTCACGCCCAGCTCGTCGTCAAAAGGTCTATAGATAGACATGAATCTCGTAACAAACTGTAATAACTATAACAGTTTGATGCAGACATTTCGGAAAAAGATCGAGAAAATCGGGCGTTTGATTCGATAAGAAAAATCAAAAGAGAACTTCCTTTTCATTTTAAATGGCTCTTGATTCATTTCGTTTTTGTTTTGTTTTTTTGTTTTTTGTCCTGTTTAATGTGCCGTTAAAAGTCCTGGTTCAGAAAGAGCGACATCTGATTCAACGGGAGGAGAAAAAAAACCATCGTCACGAATCCAATCCACGTTGGAGAGGATTACCATTCAATCGGAAAGAATAAAATGTTTCGTAGAAAAAGGTGGGCAGGGCAGCCAAAGATTCTATTTCGTCAGTTAAATGCCGTGTTTTTGTTTCAGGAAAAAAAAAAAAAAACAGAAATAACCCGCTGGTTGAGAATAATACTTTTTTATTTTTACCATCTCAAGTAAAAATAAATTTGTTTTTTTTTTTTTTTCTCTTCTTTTTCTGCTGGATAAGGTCCTTGTCCTTTTATGGTCACGCGTGCATGTCGATAGTACAGGTAACGCAGCGACTCGCGAGAGAGAAGATGCTGTATATAAGAACACCATCCCGGAGGGGGTTGCTCGGCTTATGTTTTTAAATATCTTTCACAAATTTTATTTTCGCTATTTAGCGCATTAGTTCGGCCAGACATGGTTGCCGAGTAGCCCACAGGGGCCCTGCAAAATGCGTCGTTTCTGTTGCGCACTATATATTTTTTTTTTTGTTTCTTCCCCGACATCCTTGAAAAGTCACCTAAAAATGGTGGTGACCATATGAAGGTGATCAACAAAGAAATTCTGTACCTAATAAATCGTTTGATTTTTAAAAAAAAAGAAAAAAACAGGCCAAACACGCAATTTGCAATTTCATTTTTAAAAAAGCTGTATGTAAAGTGACGTGATATCATTCAAAAATAGTCCCCAGAAAAATTCGCTTAAACATCACGTAATAACGTCATTCATTTTCCTTTCAAGGTAGAAACAAAAACAAAATCGGAATGGACTCTAGAAAGAAGATGAGCTTTTCTTCGTGCAGCGTCGAGTTCATTTACATGGCGGCATCGCCGCCCTGCCGGGCCGTTTGGATGTGCATCAAAGAGCTCGGCATCGACGTCGATATGCGCCACATCGACATGTACAAGAAAGCGGAACACACTCAACCGTGGTTCGTCAAAGTGAGTTGCCGCTAAAAAACATTTTTGGTCGATCCCGACGATTTTATTTGCAGTTGATGGAGGCCCCGGCTACCTATTGTAGTACCGGCGTATAGCTCTAACCATGTACGGTTTTTTCACCGATAATAATAACCAGGACATCTCGGCTATATTGGAAAAGTCCAAAAATATGAAGAAAAAAAAATCTTCTTTGATTGGCCGTTTCGTGAATTCCTAACCTCAAATCTTTTTTTCTTTCTTTTCTTTTCGTGGTTGCAGTTGAACCCGCAACATACGGTGCCTACCATCAACGATGACGGATTCATCCTATGGGAAAGGTAAGAAACTTCCTTTTTCAAAAGAAAAATTATCATATGCTGTTTCGTACAGTGGTTTTTTGTTTTTCACATCGTGTTATGACGTAGAGACAAAGTCCGTTTGAAACAGATGGTTTTCGCCGTTGTTGCCACACGTACGCTATAAAGAAAGGGCCCTGTATAACAAACTGTTTTCTGAATGGCGTTCTAGTGTTTCAAAGCTCGAGGGGGCGGATTCCAAAAAATTTTTGTTCCCTTTCGTTCAACAAAACACTTGGGGAAAAAAAAAAACAGTCTAGCCAACTTTTTGGGTTGTTCTCGAAATGTTGGTCTATTCTATACGCAGATGATGAAAGAAGATGACGTCAGTCAAGTCTTTTATTTTATTTTTTTTTCATTTTTCTGCGTTTTCGTGAGGGCAATTCCTTCAACGCAACATGGCGTCATCATCAAATAGAAGGGGATAAAAAAAGAAATTTTTGTTGATTTTCTAATCGCTCTGGGAAATCGCTTACGATCGTGCGACCAAAGAAGAAAAAAAGATATGTGATTGTGCCGCCACCAACCTCGAAATGGGCGTTTGCGGAACTTTTGGGAGAAATCTTATTAAATTCTTTTTTTTTTTTTTTCAACTGTTTTTAATGTGTGCAATCTCTCACCACTGGGCCATCAGGCGTTTCTATTATTAGAGGAAATCGATAGATGGTGTTGTCTAACCTGGGATGACTAGGTGGGGCCCATCCGTGTTATAATCAGAAACTGCGTCTTCACACAAAGAGAGAAAAAGTCTATTGTTTAAAAGGATGACATCGTAGTTTTCCACGTTGCCACATTTCAAATAGTTTCTAGAATTTTGATAATTCAGGAATTTTGCCAACGCCATTTATAGGATGTTTATAAGAACCTATTATGTTTAAACAGTGGTTGAGGGCACTGGGAAAACATGCAGACGGGGACTTTAAAAAAAAAAAAACCCCAAAGTGTCTTGTTACAACTTTTATTGACATTATGCAGTTACTGTAAATAATTTTATTACCTTGGGCTAGGAATAGAGTTCTTTATGCGTAATAAAAATAATTTTTTTTTCTCCTTTGAGATTGGCAATCAAAAAGGGGCGGGAGCACACGAACGTAAGATGAAATTACGACGCTCTTTGTGTGGGACACGCAATTCTTCTTGTGTTACGGTCGCGTGGTAAACGACAGTTTACGCACACTTTCTTTAAATGCAACCAACAGGTGATTCCAATTTTAAAAAAAGACAGAAATATGTTTTTAATTCAAATTATAGATGAATTATAACAAAAAACCAAAATTGCTTTTCTCTTTTTTGATTTCTTTAAACTTTGAAAGTTTCAATGTGATGCCGTTTGTCATTTTAAACGCAATTCGTTGCAAGTTTAAACAATGACGTCTTCAAAGAAAATGATGGCACCGTGTGGCAGACATCGCCAAGAGGCGAATTTCTACGTGAACGTTTTGAATTTGCATAAAGATCGTGACGTGAACTATACGCCGTCGTTGTTGAAATAAGAGGGCATTGTTTCCCCATTTCTTGTGGGCGAGAAACCAACGAAAACCTCTTGCGACTATTTGTATGTTTATCCGTTTTTATTTCTTTAACTCCGCCCATCACGCGTGAACATTTTCAATTCATTTTTCGTACGATCCTTAACCAAAAACAAAAAATAGGGACACGTCAGTTTACATTATACGACTATTTATTCATTCGAGAAGGATCGATCAGTCTCATGTGAAATGGCACACGCGCTTTTCTAATTTCCTTTTGTCTTTTTTTCGTAACATCAATTGTATGCATAATCAAACGTGCAGGAAATCCTCCCTTTGGCCTACAAGTCATTTCAAATGCAGATTATATATATGTAGTCAGAAGCAAACAAAAAGCTTCTTATTTACACAGCTCCTCCATTTTTTTTTCTTTTTCTTAAAGCCAGAGGCTGGAACGCACTTTTAAAACATGTAAAAATTACATAGTAAAAAGAAAAAGAAAAGTGGGAAAATGCTACCATATGTTTAAAATCGCGTATGGCGTGTGTGCATCATTATTATGACCGTATCAACGTATCCGTCGCTGGTTCTTATTTGATGTGCTGCTGTGGCACTTTTTTTTTTTTATCGTTTATTCACTGATGATTACAGGTGGCAACGTTCCTTCCAGGTATATTAAACAAACGAGACGAGACACCTCCTTCTTTGAAAGCCCGAAATTTTATTCAATTTTCTCAACGAGTGTGTTTTTCTAACGAATTTATTTATCTCTTCTTTGTTTGTTTTTTGGGAAATCCAGCCGCGCCATCTTGGGTTATCTGGTGAACAAATATGGCAAGGACGACAGGCTTTATCCGACCGAACCGCAGAAAAGGGCTCTCGTTGACCGAATGCTCTACTTTGACATTGGAACTCTCTACAAGTCGATGGTCGACTATTTTGTAAGTCATTTTCTCTCTAAAAAAAACAAACTCGTTCAACTTTCGTGTGTGGTATCTGCTTAAATTTTTAAGAGAAAAAAAAACTAGGTCCAATGTAGATTTACTAAGAAAATTAAGGGTGATGATCGATCAATCTGTCCCCGAGGCGATTGATATCCAATGTGAAAAAAATATTTTTTGACGTCCCGCCTAATGGATTTCCCGCACAGGGCGGGAATGAAATTTTTTTTTTTTTTTTTTGAAACAGCATGTGTGTGTCTATATAACCTGGATTTGGGAACTTGGACTTATTTGGAGCCTTTTGGGAGGGGATCGGGGTGGGCCGTCAAGCCCGCGGGAGTCCCGAATGCTATTTCCGTGTTACTCTTTATTGAAGGGTGTGTGTGTGTGAGCTCAAATTTATGCATATTTTGTGTATACGCCGTCACTTTTTTTTTTCGTTTGATGAGAGAAACTACTAATATTTCCAGCAAATATCAAATGTGGTTTTACCCTATATGGAAGAAGAATTGACCAATTCATCATCCATCCATTTAACATACGCCCAATAGCGAGATAGTTCACTGCGATTGCGTCAGGCCCTAGCGGCAGCACTGTACACCCCAAATGTTGTTTTTCTTTTTTAAGCAATAATTAATGTCGTGGGTGTGTGGTCATCTTGGATAGCGAAATTCGCGTTAGTACAAATTTGTTTTACAAACTGGTTTTGCATAATCTAATTTGATGGCACACACACACACACTTAAAAAAAGACTACCTCTTTTTCGTGATGCTGTTTAAGCTTATTAGCGCATGTTGATATTATTTTCCCTTTAAAAAAAAAATATTTTTGACGGTGAATTGAGTTTTTCACGCGCGGACCCCACCGATTTCATACGAAGGATACCCGAAAACACGAGAGAGACAACATGTTTTTGATTTATTTGTGTGCTTACTTCCCGCGGGAGTCTTATGTGCCGCGGCAACTGTATATGGTCAGCTCCTTTCGACGCAACAGGGTGTCTTTTACATATGTAGATTGAAAAAGACCTTGCGAAATCTTGATCGATAAATCAAATTGACGAAAAAGAAGAAACAAGACCGAACCCATCAAGAAATGTTGATTTTTTTGTTTTGTTTCAATTCCTTTCTTTTTTTAGCAACCGATCCTGTACATGGGCTCATCAGGCGATCCCCAAAAGGCCAACCAATTGAAATCGAGCCTCGATTACCTGGACCAATACCTGGAAATAGAAGAATACGTGGCTGGAGATAATCTGACGATCGCTGATTTGGCCATTTTGGCAACCGTAACTCACCTGGAAGGTGTGGAATGGTCGTACAAATCGTACGAGAACATTTTCCGTTGGGTAACTAAACTCAAAACGGAATTGCCTTACTACAACGAGTGCAATCAAGGAGGTATCAACATGTTCAAAGATTGGGTTAAACTTCGGCGGGAGCAAGCGGCTGCCACGGCCGCGGAAGAAGCCGCCAAATCCGTCCGCAAAAACTCACGCACATAATGCGTACGAAAAAAAACAAAGAAGAAATAATTATCATTTTTTGAATTATTTGTTTCAACCCCATTTCCCCTCCATAGATTTGATGCTGCCAAATTTTTTTTTTCCCGTTTGGTTTATTTTTATTTTGTTTTTGTTTTTCTAAATTCACTTTTGGGCTTTTTGTAGCAATTCAATTGCACTCCACTCCTTCTGCCTCCCCCCCTTTTGTTACATAACATAGAATATCCTCGTTAACGACGATAGGATTGTGATTAATTATGTTTGTTTTAATATTTGGAATTATCCTCTTTTTCACCTAAACTAGAAGATAACTTAAACAGAAGAATCATTATTTTGTTTCCTTTTTTCTCTGGCTGTTTGCTATCACACACAAAGAAACAGAAAAAAAAATCTTCTTTAAAAAAAAACAACAAGAGAAATGTGTCATTTCATCGTCCTTTGAAAAACATAAATACAAAGAAAGCACAGCACATATACAAAATAGTACAACAGTCGTAAGTGTAGTAGCTGTGTAGGAAAAAAGGGCGTGCTTCGTTTATGATTTTTGCCGTTTCAAATTGTCGGATGTTTTTTTTTTTTTTTTTAGCTTTGTTTATTTGTTTGGTCCCCGAGTTTAAAAAAAAAGGGATGAGCACCAAGTAAAAAGAAAAAAACTTGTCGGTTGAAAGCGGCGACTCGAGTGGCTCATAAAACACTCGGCTAAATCCCGACGTTCAGTTTTCTCCTTCCATGTGCGGCGGCCTTAAACAAACAAGATATATAACACGGTAGGAATTTTCCGTATAGCCTAAAAAGAAATGTTTTTTTTTTTAAGATGTGGTATTAGAAGGATGCAATTTAAAAAAAAAAAAAAAGCTTATATTTACTGTATTTATATGCTGCTGGAAAAAAAAAAGAAATGAGATGAAAAGCTGGAAAATTCGTAAATCAACACAGCGACTGTACCGCGACCAAATTAGTCTGACACATCTCGAACGCAGCTGTCCCGAACACACCCCGTTAATTTCTTTCATTTTTTTTTTTTTTTTCGCTTTCTCGAAAGGATTGGAATTAGTTTTTGTTGTTGTTCTAATTAGAACTTAAGCAGCCAAGTTCTAGCTCTGGAAATGGAACGCGTGAAGGTTTTCTATTTTATTTTTCGCTGCTAAATTTGAAAATATTCGGCAATAACATTGCTGTTGGCTTATTTAAGTATCGTGGTAATCAGCCTACAAACGAGCAAAAAGAAAGAGCGTATTAATACCTGGAATGGACGTAGTAGATACTGTCACGACACATCACGCGGAAGATTTACGGCTGCAGGGCCGTGCGTTGTTGAGACAGCAAGAATTCTACGCGTGACCGTGACAACTGCGTTTGACGTAAGAAACTGTCCTTTTTCGTTGGCTATCTAATTAGTGAATTATATTTAAAAAATTTCAAATTGAATTAAAAGAACTTTCCACGAGCTGTTGGTGGCGTTCCTCACGGACTGCCCTTCAACGACTGTAATTAAAAAGAAAAAGAAATCACGTTATGTGTGTCCATCATAACATACATCAGACAATAAAAAATGGATGGCCTTTTTTAGGTTTGTTACTTCTTGCAAGTCATTCTTTATGAATTACGACCGTTTTCTAGCATGTAATTAAATCAACCAACCTTGGGGAAGATATGAAGTATAGCAGCTGATTTAGTCTCCTGCAAAAAGATATAAAATTTTTTTTTATCCTGTGTGTCGTGTTTTTGAAATGTGCACAATTCTCCTCGCTTCTTCTTTTACGAGCCAGAAGGCTTGCCGGCCGGCACAATTTTATTGGCTGTTTTCGTACTTGGTTAAAGTCGACATCAATCACAAATTCAACATTAGAAAGCCGTGAATGTTTTCTTCCATACCTTTCTAACCATCAGCACTGCTGAATAGTCAAACGTGGAACGAAATGGCAATCGCGTGAGTCGATAGAATTGAGCGTAGCTGTTGAAACGATAGATGGATGCCGTTTGAACGACGTCTGTACCTAATGCTGATTTTATGGGAGACTACGTCGCTAACCAACTAATAATTACTGAAATATTATCGAAAGCTTCAAACCTGAAAGCTTTTTTCCCAAAGTCTTTGCACATTCGATATTCATGTTTCTTTAAACATACGATTTTCGTTGCTATTCAATATGGAGTTGATGTGGCCTACATCGTTAGCAATTTCATCGACCTTCGTCCCTGTAAATCCTGAAATTCAAAATAGGTTACTACCAAAGCTTTTGAGTTTATCAATGGATTATTAATTACCTTGGGCGGAGACTTACTTCGGCCCGTTGAAATCATGAAAGAAAGACTTTAATGACGAGTACTTTTCACGTCAGGTGCATACATCTCGAAACATGCGTGTTACCGAGTTGTGTTACCGAGTTGCCATGGCAACTCGGCCGGGCTTCGCGCGCGCCTTTAATTTACCCCCCCTTTTTTCATCTATTGTTTCTCTAATTCGCGCATCTTTATTCTTTTGTTTTGTCGTAAGTGATTGAATGACGTGTTTTAACGAGGCAGTCACGTTTTTGCAACGGTAGCGTCTAGTCGCCATTTTTTGTCCCCTCATTTTTTATCTTCGCCCGCGTCTTAAAGTTTAATACAAGGTTTTGCGCCCTGCCCGTTCGGTTTTTGATCGTTATTTCGCATTGCCTTTCGAACGATCGTTATCTTACGGTTACTTTACAACATTTTTGGTGCCGAAACCCGGGAAGATTCGACCCTGGTAACTTTAACGCAACATTCGTTTTTCGACATTCATTCTCG
The DNA here is from genome assembly GCF_020631705.1 of Daphnia magna. Classification (NCBI taxonomy): domain Eukaryota; kingdom Metazoa; phylum Arthropoda; class Branchiopoda; order Diplostraca; family Daphniidae; genus Daphnia; species Daphnia magna. The sequence goes on from NC_059187.1 coordinate 2,473,298, forward strand.
CCATTCGTTTTTCGCCCTTTATTTTCGTCATTCGTTCTCTTCATTGGGTTTTCGTCGTTCATTTTCTTCACTGGATATTTCTTTTGTGCTTTTGTCTCTTTACATCCCAACGCTGAATCAACCGCCAGCCCAGGAGGGGTAACGGTCAGAGTTCCCGGATTTTGAGCAAAAGCTTTCTTTACGTGCCAGTATTTAAGTGGCTCTCCAAGCCTTTCTTTTATCATTCCGAGCATCGTGTCCACTCTCTTGAATTCATCATGGCTACTCAAGATGAGCTTCGTGATGCTGATTTGATCGTTGCCGCTCCTGATGCTGTTATTCGAGGCCTTTCGCCGACTCGTTCGTTCGCCTCGGATTCGACAAGTCGTCTCGATCCTGCAACCTTGATCAGCAAACGTTCCCATCATCGAAGAAATTTCACCCGCAACGTGAATAAAGTCAAGATGGTGATTCACGAGACAGGTCCTTCCATCTACTCAAACGATCTCATCACGAAGGCCAACGATCATTATGAGCAATGTATGTATTACCATCATCGTTATTGTGCAAAATTGGGTGTCACCGACGACACTTGGTTGGAGAATTTGCGTCATGATTATAATACGGCTCATGAAGAATTTGCCACAGCCCGTCGCCCCGGCCATGATACCGAACAACCAGCGCCTAGAGCAACGACCCGCACGAGAGCTCAAGTTCGCCCCGGTTCTGTCGAGTCAACCCGTCAACCCGAGTTCGTCCCGCTGGATGTGCCCGTCAGCACATCTCGCCCCGGTGTGGTTGAGTCGACCCGTAAACCCGAATCTGCCTCGCGGGGTGTGCCTACCAGTACATCCCACCGTTCCCGTGAGGAAGATGTCTCTCGCACCGAAGTGGTTGTCGATCCCGTTAGTGACAGTCATCATCAGGCCGAGGGTAGCCGCCCGTCTTCTTTGGCCAGCTCCAGGTCTTCGGTTGCCGCCAGCATTTCGTCTTCTCATCGTTCGCGGAGCTCTACCCTTTCGGCTCTGACTAGAGAACGCCTTGCTGCCGAACTCGACCTTGAACTTGCACGCAAGCGGCGAGAAGAAGAAAAGAATGAAAATGACCTTCTGGACGAGCTAGCCCGTAAGTTACGTGAGGAGAAGATTCGTATCGGGGCCAAACGAAAGGAACGGAAAATCGAGGAAGAAATCGCACGTCTTCGTATGAACGAGAAGTTGTCAAAGAGGTCTGTTCGTTCGCCTTCGCCGACCTCCTTGAGTTCTTACAGTGAACCAGATGACGATATCCATATTCCGTTGCCGAAGAGTAAGCCTCGTGACAAAGTGTTGCTTCCCACCGGGCCATCCGACAAGAGCGCAGATAGCTGGATCGACGATCTGGAACAGAAACCGACGGCCTTACCCGCTGCAACGCCCATGCCTTGGATGTTTGGAGGTTCGGCCCCGTTCACGTGTAGGACACCGTTTGATGGCGACCCTCGAGATTGGCTTCTCTTTGCCTCAAGATTTCGAGCCCTCGTCCACGACGTCATTCCGAACGATGCCCAGCGTTTGGCCATTCTTACCGAGTGGGTTGGCCCTAGCGTTTTTCGCCGCATCTCGCCATTGTTAAAGGCTCCTCGTGGGTACACTGCAGTTCTTGCCTATCTTAAGAAGCACTACGGTTCGAGCGAGCAGATCGCTCGCTGTCAAATACACGATCTTCTTAGTCTTCCCTTCGTCAAGCCGGGTGATCGCCAGGCGCTTGAAAATTTTTCTGATCAGCTGCACGGAGCTGTTGTGGTGTTGGAACAAGGGGGATTGGAGCACGATCTTAAGAGTGCTGCTAATCTTGATCAGGCAGTACAGAAGCTGCCACCTGTCTTTCGCCATCGCTGGGCCCGTTACGCACGTAAGCGCTTACCGAAAGGTGTCGACCTCAGCGACTTGGATCGGTTTATGGAAGAGGTCGTGGAAGAGGAGCGGATGGCTCGTTCAGCATTCGAGTTGGCGCCTAAGGTTGATGTTCGTGAAAAGCGTGTTACGTTTCCCAAGCCAGCCGTTGAAAAGCACCCTTCAAGCAGACCTGCAATTCTGAAACCGCCACCCGTTCGGCCACCCCCTACCATCTTAGCCACCCAAGTAGCGAAAGACGTAGATGTCGAGTGTCCAGGCTGCGGCGGCGCTCATCGACTTGTTTCTTGCCCCGAGTTACAGAGGAAGTCACCGAGTGAACGAGCGCTGGTGGCGAAGGAGAAAGGCGTATGTTTCAACTGTCTTGGAGGAAAGCACCGCAGTGCGGATTGTCGTTCAAAACCCGCTTGTGAATCCACGGGATGCCGTGCACGTCATCATTCGCTGTTGCATGGTGCGGAGAGAGTTTTTCCTGAGAAAAGCACACCTCGTCAGTTCCCGTCATCCGCCGGAGGCCAAGAATGTTTTCAAGGACCTCAAACACTCGCCATTGCTCCCCGCCTGACATCTGATGTTCTCTTGGCCGTGGTTCCCGTCCGACTTCGTGCGGGTTGCCGGACTCTTGACGTTTTCGCTCTGCTCGACACCGGGAGCCAAGCTACCCTTTTGCGTGAAGACGCGGCTAATGCGCTTGGTCTTACGGGCCGGCCACGCAAAATTCGTTTTGGAACCTTCCATGGGAACGATCCGGTCGTCGAGACTCGTCTTGTGGGCTTCTCCGTTTCGTCGCTAGAGGGAGACCAAAGCTACAAGGTTTCCGACGCCTTTGTTGTGCCTCGTCTAAATGTTGGGCAACGCAAGATAAAAGATGTTCTCGCTTCGTTCGATTATCTTCGTGACCTCAACTTTCCTGCTCGAGACGCTGGTGAAGTCCAGATTTTGATCGGGATGGACGTTCAAGACGCCCATCTAAACATCGAGGTTCGTCGCCCTCCATCTGGAGTTCGGGGCCCTAATGCTGTGCTCACCCCATTTGGCTGGTGCGTTGTTGGGAGGACCTATCCATTACCGGCAGTGGAAGATCCAAGCATAAATTTCGTTAAGCTGGGAACGATCGAGCAGCTGGAAGAGTGCGTCGAGAGGTTTTGGAAAACCCAATCTCTCCCAGTTCGTGATGCCCCCAGTACATTTATGTCGTCGTCAGACCGTGCCGCAATGGACCAACTCGAGTCGACCATTCGGCACACTGGAACGCGTTACGAAGTAGGTTTGCCCGTTCGCCCGCATTGCCCGAAGTTGCCGGACAACAAAGAGTTTGCACGTCGCAAGTTCTTCGCACTGGAGAGGAGACTTCTTTTACACAACGACCTTCGCCAAGCAGTTACGGCGCAGATGAAGGAGGTGTTTTGCAGCGGCCACGCAGTGAAAGTCACTTCTACAGCTCCCGGTTCCAAGGTGTGGTTCCTACCTTATCATCCGGTTCGACATCCAACGAAGCCCAGCAAGATCCGTCTCGTTTACGACGCTGCTGCCCGGTTTAAAGGAACCGCGATCAACGACATCCTGCTGAAAGGTCCGGATCTCACCACGCAGTTATTGGCCGTGCTGCTTCGCTTCCGTGAAAGGAGAATTGGCGTTACTGCGGACATTGCGAAAATGTTTTATCAAGTGCTGGTTCGTGAGTCAGATTGCACGATGTTTCGTTTTTTGTGGCGCGAGCCTGGAACCGAAGATCCTATCCAGGAATTCCAGATGACGGTGCACATTTTCGGTGCTGTCTCATCGCCAACGGTTTGCAGCTTTGCCCTTCAGCGCCTCGAAAAGGATGCGCCCGAACACCTGAAGGAAGTCGCGAGGCGTATTCGTTCCAGCTTTTATGTGGACAACCTGTTGTCGTCGTTCGACGAAGTGGATGAAGGCGTTTCCATCAGTCAGAAGCTGGTTGAACTACTCAAGCTCGGTGGTTTCGACCTCGTCCAGTTTCTGAGCTCTTCGCGTTCGTTGTTGGACCAACTTCCGTCTTCCTCTCGTCTGGTTCCCGAGCTCGACCTAGATTTCGACGATTTGCCCACCGAGCGCACGTTGGGGTATCTGTGGAGTTGTGAGCGAGACGAGTTCGTTTTCCGTTTTAAAAAGACAGAAGAGGCCTTTTCAAAACGCTCGATTCTTTCGGCAATTTCGAGCATCTATGATCCTCTTGGTCTCCTAGCACCCGTCGTTTTGGTGGCGAAAATCATCCTTCAGGACATCTGGCGACTCAAAGGTGGCTGGGATGAGATTCTGCCCGCCGATATTCTGAATCGTTGGGGGCGCTTTGTGGAACATCTGCCGATGCTCGAACTGCTGAACATCCCGAGAAGTTTCTTGACTAAGCCCCAGTCGGCGTATCGTTCTTTTCAGTTGCACGCTTTTTCGGACGCATCGAAAGACGGTTTCGGTGTTGTAATTTATCTTCGAGCTGAAACCTCTGGCGAGGTCGAAGTCTCTTTCGCAATGGCCAAAGTGAGAGTTGCTCCCATCCATCAGCTTTCGATTCCGAAGATGGAGCTTCAAGGTGCTTTGCTAGCAGTCAGGTTAGCAAACTATCTGTTGAAGGAGCTGACTCTGCCCATATCGAATGTGTTTTTCTGGGTTGATGCGATGACTGTTGTTCGGTGGATCCACGCCAGCCATCGTCGTTACAACGTGTTTGTCGCGAACAGAATAGCTGAGATCCTGGATTCAACGACCCCTTCGCAATGGAGACATGTTCCTGGTGCACTTAACCCAGCAGACGAATGCAGTCGTGGTCTCTGTCCGTCCGAGCTCGATCCAAATCATCGCTGGTACCGTGGACCTGAGTTTCTAGTTTTGCCACCCGAGCAATGGCCGGCCCAGATTCCAGCTACTGAATTGATCGACCACGAAGACGAGTCTATTGGCTGTTTCCTAATCGCCAATCCTAGCGGGCCAGTAGATGACGTTGTGGCACGAGCCGATAATCTACATCGCCTAATTCGCATCGCCGCTTGGATTGAAAGATTCGTTCGCAACATCCAGATCCTCGTTCATCGGAGACGTGCCAGAGAAAGGTCTATTCTGGATGGCAATCATGAAGAAGCAGCGACCGGACAAAGTGAGCAGTTGAAAACGGGCCGGCAGCAGAGTGCGGACGAGCTGAAGTCAGCCCGTCGCCTTTTAATTCGCGTTTCACAGCGCGACTCCTTCCCTGACGATTTAAGCAGTTTGCGGAAGGCGAAGTCCGTTCGCCCGGAGTCTAGGTTGCTGAAACTGTCCGTTTATCTAGATGACGCCGGAATCATTCGTGTTGGTGGCCGCCTTGAAAACGCCCCCATCAGCGCTGAAGCCCGTCATCCTGCCGTTCTGGAACCCAAGCATCCGCTCACCCGATTGTTCATACGCTGGGCGCATATTTCCGTGGCTCATGGACGAGCTGATCGCACCCTTGCGGAAGTTCGTGCTCGCTACTGGGTTTTGAAAGGACGCGAAGCAACAAAGTCGGTCATCACGACTTGCCTGTATTGTTCCCGCATGAGAGCCAAGCCGTTTCAGCCGATGATGGCCCCACTTCCAGCGGAGCGGGTCCAACCGTTCAGCCCTCCATTTACCCGTATTGGAGTGGACTACCTCGGTCCTTTCCCTATTTCAATTGGCCGGCGAACAGAAAATCGTTGGATTGCTCTTTTTACCTGCCTCTCCACCCGTGCTATCCACCTCGAAATTACCCCGTCGATGGATGTGGATTCCTTTTTAATGGCTTTTACCCGTTTCGTCAGTCGTCGGGGTGCCCCGACCGATGTTTTTAGCGACAACGGTACCAATCTGACTGCAGGAGAGCGTGAGCTGCGTGAGGCGGTTACCCGCCTTAACGACGTGAAAATCGCTGACCAACTTGCTCGGAAAGAAATTCGTTGGCACTTCTCCCCGCCTGCTGCCCCGCACTTCGGAGGTGTCTGGGAGCGTCTGGTTCGCTCGTGCAAGGAGGCCCTGCGCGCTATCCTCGGTCAGCAGACGGTGAAGGAGGAAACCTTTGCAACGGTCGTCATCGAAGTTGAGGGCCTACTCAACAATCGACCGTTGACGGATCTAGGTGCGGACCCGCAAGAATTCGAGCCGTTAACCCCGAATCATTTTTTGTTGGGGCGCCCCAATCCCCACTTGCCCGCTGACGTCATCGACCCGGAAATCAAATGTCTTCGCCGAAGATGGTTTCACGCACAGCAAATCGTGGATCAGGTGTGGAGCCGATGGTTAAGGGAATACCTGCCGACCCTCACGACCCGCAACAAATGGACCCGATCGCAAAACAACTTGGAGGTGAACGACATGGTGCTTATGGTGGATCCAAAGTCGCCGCGCGGACACTGGCCAATTTGTCGTGTTGCGAAAGTTTTACCTGGCTCTGATGGTGTAGTACGCGCGGCCGAAATCGTTACGAAGTCCGGCAAGACCTACACCCGCCCAGTTGTGCGATTATGTCGCTTGGAAGCCTTGAGTGCTGCTTAATGTTTACCGCAGCAGGGCCGGCTGTGTTACCGAGTTGCCATGGCAACTCGGCCGGGCTTCGCGCGCGCCTTTAATTTACCCCCCCTTTTTTCATCTATTGTTTCTCTAATTCGCGCATCTTTATTCTTTTGTTTTGTCGTAAGTGATTGAATGACGTGTTTTAACGAGGCAGTCACGTTTTTGCAACGGTAGCGTCTAGTCGCCATTTTTTGTCCCCTCATTTTTTATCTTCGCCCGCGTCTTAAAGTTTAATACAAGGTTTTGCGCCCTGCCCGTTCGGTTTTTGATCGTTATTTCGCATTGCCTTTCGAACGATCGTTATCTTACGGTTACTTTACAACAATGCGTTTGGAATTTTATGAGCTGCACCTTGGTTTGTCGACTAATCATCCGGTTGTGTTCTTTCGTTTTTAGCCCGCGTGGGACTAGCAGCCGAAGCATGCTTAGTCTTTCACGGTACGTACAGCACAAACGAACGAATAATGAAACGTGAGTAACGATGAAAGATCGACGGGGGATGTGTCAGTGTACCTGTTTTTCTTCTCGTGGGAAATTGAATTTTAAAAAGGCAAAAAACTTTTGAAAAAGTTTCTTTTTGCTTTTCTACATTCGTAATTTCCCGATATGGATTCTATCAAAAGTTCCCCGATAGAGATTCTATCATACGAGAAACCTCTACTATTGTCAAACCCAACTCGATCGATCCCAGTTTTTCTCTCTCGATATATTCTCCCAATAGATGGCGTGTCGATCGCACAAGTGTCGGCAGTAATGTCCAACTTGGTCTCCGCGAGACGGTCTCGAAGGGTCGAGACCGTCACCCGTACATCCCAGTGGGACTATCCCGGCCCTCTGATTGGCTCTCTCCCTCTCCTCACCCTATAGCCCCTCAACCCCTTCTGCTTGTGGTGTGTGGCCTGTGGGGCTGTGGCGTGTGTGGAGTAGTCGGGCTGCCGCCTTCATTTGTTTGTTTTTCATGTTTATTTATTTATGATTATTTATGTTTATATTTATTGTTTCTAACTTACTATTTTGTTAATAAACTATTTGTATCTTCATTATATCGTTTTAAATTTTATAGCACAGGAATAAATTAAATATTGGTGTGTTTTCATTATAACTATTGTTAATTGTCATCCATGGGCAATTGGGTTGGTGCGGGTCTGAGAAAAAAGGTTCAAAACCCGATTTTGGGAGAATCGGGAAAACTATATGTCCAAAAGTTTTAATACTTATAGGAATGGATAAATCTTGATAAGGTCTATCCAATTCTGCAAAAATTTTGCTTAAGGTGTACTAATTAGGAAAGTAAACCGCTTCGCCATTTTACGGGTAGGTCGGTGCGGTTTAGCGGGGCTAAGGAACCCCCCTCATAAAAATACGTCATATTTCAATAATTTATTGCGGGAAAACTATAAGGAAAAAATTAATAAATTTTGCAGAAATGGATAGCTCTTAGTAAGCGCTATCCATTTCTGTAAAATAATTAACATAATTTTCATAAACAAACAAATTTTGGACAAGACGTTGTTTGTAGTTTTTGCGCTCTAGATATATATACTAGATCCAATAGACTTAAGTAACAATATAAATTTTTTTTTAAACTTTTTTGTGTATGAATATTTTTTCGTTATCGTTGGATTTTTGTTTTTAATTTATTAATTTATGCTATTACACTACTTATACCTTTATTAAATCGCTTTTCAATTTATAAAACAGGAATGAATTAAACATCGGTGTGTTTCCATCAGAATTATTGTGAATGAACTCTCATGGGCAACTGGGTTGGTGCGGGCTGGAGAAAAACGGTTTCAACACCCGATTTTGGGACAATCGGGAAAACTATAAGTCCAAAAGTTTTAACAATTATAGGAATGGATATATCTTGATAAGATCTATCCATTTCTGTAAAAATATTGCTCAAAATTTCCTTATTGGAGAAGTAAACCGCTTCGGCATTTTTCAGGTAGGTCGGTGCAGTTTAGCGGGTCTAAGTTAACCCTCATCTCCCAGTAATACGGGAAATTTAAATAATTTTTTTCGGGGAAACTATAGGACCAAAATTAATAAATTTTATATAAATGGAAAGCTCTTGATAAGGGCTATCTATTTCTCTATAATTTATGAAAAAATATTCATACACTAAAAAGTTTCAAAAACAATGAAAATTATTACTTAAGTCTATAGGATCGAGTATATCTCTAGAGCGCAAAAACTACAAAAAAGTTCTTGCCCAAAATTTTTTTGTTTATGAAAATTGTCTTAACTTTTTTACAGAAATGGATAGCTCTTGATAAGAGCTATCCATTTCTGTAAAATTTATTAATTTTGGTCTTATAGTTTTCCCGCAAAAATTATTTAAATATTAAGTATTATTCGGGGGTGGGGATTACCGGATACCCGCTAAACCGCACCGACCTACCGGAAAAATGGCAAATCGGGTTACTCTTCCAATAAGTAGTTTTTAAGCAATATTTTTGCAGAAATGGACAGATCTTATCCAGATATATCCATTCCTATAAGTTTTTTAAGTTTTGGACTTATAGTTTCCCCGATCATTACAAGATCGGGTTTTGGAACCGCCAACCCAAGGCCCATTGGATGACAATTTACACTTATTTAAGAAAACACACCGGTAATTAATTCAATCTATTATATAAAATGAAAAAAACAATTAATGTAAGTAAAAATATTGTATTTGTAAAACTTAATAAAGAACAAACAATAAATGTAAATAATAAAAATACACGAAAGAAACAAACAAATCAAAGCGGCAGCCCCACGGAAAACCACACTGTGTACATCAGGAAAATGTGGGAGCGGAAAGCAGAAAGACATAGAAGGATGTAAGGGTGAAGAGAGCCAATCAGAGGGCCGGGATAGTCCCACTGGGATGTACGGGTGACGGTCTCGACCCTTCGAGACCGTCTCGCGGAGACCAAGTTGGTAATGTCAATGTCATATACGTATCTGTATACGGACCTCCAAATTACCCGGAAGAATCGCTAACTACTCAGTTGGTTTCTCACGTGAATCAAAGGAAGATGGTCGCCATGGTGGTTGTCTGACAGACTCAGCTAAAGGCGAAGCTTGTTAAGTATGCTCTACTGTCATTATGCTCTTTCTAAGTATATTTTCAAATTTACATCACGCATTAAAAGATTACAGCAGCAAATATTTCGCTTTCCTTGGCTTTTTATTTGAAGCAGGAAACAGCTTACTACGTTATGAGAACCCCGATTTCATGGTGACCGGTGCCGAGCTCTATCGGGAACTTCATGAAACGGAGTGACTCACACTAGGAGCCTAGTGTGAGAATTTCTGGGCATATAATAGTTAGCAACTTATCATTTGGTACTGTCTTTTGTATAACTCTCTTTTTCTATAATTTTAAAATGCATAATGAATGTCTCATCGATTAAATTTTAAATCCTAATAGGTTAAACACCTGCGAGCAAGGATCAGCTTCGCTAGTGAGAGACAACAGCAAAGACAACAGCAAGCGCATATTCAAGTTGTAGCACACAATTTGTATGGCTATGATTCTTCCCGAACACCCATGCAGTATGGAATGTTTTACAGGAAAATGGTACACTAACATCCCATTAATATCAATCATCTGCCTTATTTACGTTAATTTTTTCCCTAGGGGATGAATGCAAAAGATGCCAATTGTGAAACACAGACTTGACCAAATGTGTAGGCTGTTTTTGTATGTATGTATACAAAAACCTGAAGCCCTTTGGTCAGGGAAACAGATTTTTAATCTTATTTTTTTACCAACCCTTTGGAATCATATTAAGGTCAATTTAAAAAACGAAAGGGAAAGAATACTTGAAAAAAAAAAAATGTGGAGTAGGATCAACGATGAATTTCATTTAGTTCGGAATTTAAAGGTGCTAGTCGGGTGCGTTGATAAATCTACAATTGTCTCTGGTTCACAAATCTTATATTTTACGTGTTATTGTGTAGGCTTTCTCCATCCAGGCTATCTGAAAACTGCCGCGTAGCTTCTCATTACACGATGAACCGAGGATTCTCCATTGGCATTGGAGATGTTACACCTGGTAATGCTTTTCACGCAGTTTGATTAGTTTTCTCATTTTAATCATCCATCCGTCATATTAGGTCAAACACTACTGAAAGAAAAGCAGATACCTTTGGACAATGGTTACGCCATGTTCAAAAGCGGGTCCCAAGGATCTTACATTAATATATCCCAAATGATTGCCTGCGTCGGCCAGCAAGGATTGAGAAGAAGGTCTGCGAAGTTTCTGAAGAGAAGTATTATAGTGCGAAAACTGAACCGGATACAACAGCATTTTAAATAGTTCTGTCTCAGCTAGATGCCTCAAATAATTGTACTTGTCAAACATAAGAACGGCTGTTGGAGCCCTTTGCACGCAGATCATTGGTGAACTGGGCGTTCCAATGACACTAAAGACTTTTCACTTCGCTGTTTTGGTATCGTTGAACATCATAAAGGGAGTTCCTAGGTATGAAATGAATTTTCTTTTAATTATTTTGAGATTTAAGAGTTCGTTTCCCGGTAACTTTCAGTTTAGGAAATCATTAAAGCTTCATAGGAAATCAGTACACATGTTTTCTTCACCCAGCTCCTAATCGATGACGACCCGGAATTTGCACTACCAGTGAAATGCAGTACCTCAAGGAATAGTTGCCTTGGGTCGTCATAAAGATACCGTACTTTTTCTGAAACAAAAAACCCCTTTCAACTAGCATCCATCTTGATTGTTTGCGAACTGTTAGCCGAGCTGCCATAGAAACCGATTATACAAGGAAACTGCCCAGATATTATTTGCTTGTAGAGGGTTACAATATGCTCGAAGTGATGGCGACATAACGCGTTCAAGGGATGTCAACTGCCTCTGACAATATTCGGAATGTTTTTAGCACCTTGGAAATCGAAGCTGTCAAGTAAACTGATGTTTATCTTCCTTTTTTAATCAGTTGAATAACTACTTTTAAATAATGTAGGACGACGATTGTCATGGAAATTCGTTATACAATGGAAAGTCGTGGCATGTGTGCGATCGGCCGTCGCCTTGTTATCCGATCTGATGAGTTGTCGTGGTAAAATCTTTGAGATCACCGAAAACGGGTTGAATAAAATGAAGAAATCCGTTTTGATGCTGGTATCGGTAAAAGCTTGTAATTGGTTCTTACAAAGTTTACATTTTCAGTTTTCACTGTGATTTTCATTTAGAATTAGTGTGCTCTTCCAGAAGCACCTGCCATAATTTTACAGGAATACGCCAAATAAGGAATTTATCAACATGTAAGCTATATAGACAAACAATTTTATGCTGATCTATGGTTATTTTCTTACTATAGATAAATAATACTAGTGGATCTGAAAAGTGTTCTTGTTGGGACAAAATACCGAAAAAATTTAAAATGGAATTGGAAGCACGAAATCAAATTTCTATTCTTAAGTCGTATTCCCATGTATTACGGTATTAATTATTTAAAAAATTAAAGTGCATATCTAGGCTCCCTTCTTTTCTGTGGCACCGTTTCCCCTTGACTCATAATAATCCCTCATCCCCGCACCTACACGCACCTACTGTACGGTACATATAAATTTAAAAAAACAACATATAACGAGGTTTTGGAGGGATCTGACCAGAAAGGGGATGTGGGGGTCCTCAAAGCCCGATGATATCATTGGAGGGCGATGTCCCTACCTTAAAATCTGAACTAAAGGGTAATTGCTTCTGTAAAAATGTTCCGTTTTTTTGGCTATTCTTCCGCCGGCTTCTCTTAACCACACACTGGGTTATCTCCCCAGTGGTCACTTCAGGCAGTGTCTCCCCCTTCGTTGATTGACGGCAACTTAAAAAAAAAAAATAATTAATAAATTATTTCTTATATCATGATGAAATTTCTTCGCTGTTCCAAGCTAATGAAGGAGTTTTTTTATGTCATTATTAGATCCATCGTAGACATTACTTAGAATCGAACGTCAGACTTCTGGAACCTTGTGCTCGTCTCCTACCATTAGGCTATGATAGAACTTTACAAATAAAGTTCGAGAGTTGGTGGTCTATCGACGTTTGCACGCGAATGAGGATGAGCATATTTTAAAATATTTAGTATATATATTAAACACGCATTTGGCGTAATGGTAAAGCATCAGATTGGAATGCTAGAAGTCTTGAGTTCGATTCCCAACTCAGGTGATAAATAAATTCAAAAACAAATTCAAAAGTATAATAGATTTATAAGTTTTTATTTTCCCTCCATCCACCCACAATTCCACCACTGTTTTGTACATTTCACAATACAATACAACATACAAACAAAAACACAAATACATAAAACTAACCCGTTGGCTGCCAGGCCACATTTAAACTACACTAGCTACATCGCGATCAAATGGATCGCGACCAAGGGGGACTTGAAAAGTCCGGGCTGACACGATGATGGAAGCCGTTATGGGAATACACACCCCAGGCAACCATCAACGCATCGACAAAGGGAGTCCCTACTGGTGTATTGCCTCGACGATCGACGTTGCGCCACACGGCTTACGCAACTGTCCCACCCATGGCATATAGACCATTGGGCAGAACAGTGCTGCCGGACCCTAACAAGCTAAAAAAAAAAGGGGGATCAAAGTGGGTGGCAGCCAACGGGTTAATTAACACTACACATTACAAAATACAACGATACCAGATATTACGAAGAAGAGGTGATGACGGGGCGACCAAGAGGCGAAGACCGGGTGAAGGGTGAGGCGAAAACCGGGCGACGGGTGAGGCGAAGACCGGGCGACGGGTGAGGCGAAGACCGGGCGACGGGTGAGGCGAAGACCGGGCGACGGGTGAGGCAAAGACGGGTAAGACGGGGTGACGGGAGAGGCGAAGACGATGACGGGCGAGGCGAAGACGATGACGGGCGAGGCGAAGACGATGACGGGCGAGGCGAAGACGATGACGGGCGAGGCGAAGACGATGACGGGCGAGGCGAAGACGATGACGGGCGAGGCGAAGACGATGACGGGCGAGGCGCAGACGGGGCAACGATGAAGCGAAGAAGGCAAAACTTATAATATTGATGATCAATTTTGCATGAAATGGAAGAGGAAGATGGCATAGTTCTAGATGGTAAATGTGAAGAAAAAGTGTTACTTATGGGAGAATATAAGATTGTTTATGTAACTATAACAGAGAAGATAATTTGACTTACATCTGTTGTCCAAAGACTGGAAAGACTGTAGGGCTAGCAGTTATAAGCAGAAGAAGTCAAAGACTTGGCAGTTCTATGATGGGATATTGCAATTTGAAAAATAAAAGCTAGACAACTACTAGAAAAAAGAAACTTAATACCGAGGGAAATGGTTTTGAGGTCCATGTCTATGTGTGTTGGCTGGCAAAGTAGAAATTACAAGATGAATGCTGAAATGGTGGTGATTATAGTTGGCATATAGGAATATGGATATAGGAATATGGTGCACTAGTCAGATCAGTACCGACAGAAGATGGTGAGCAGATAGAGAGTAGCAGAATAGCATCATGGTATTCCAACCCATAGGATTTCCATCACTGGAGACATTCCTCCATATTCAGTATTCTTTGCAATTAAAGTTTCATGAGCTAAAGCTTAAAAGCAGAATCATTCCAATTGAATTCTAATAGCAAAAATATAAGTCTTTTACCTCTAAATGAGTAACTTTATAGTATGACGGAATGCAAAAGTCATAAAGTTGCTAACACTTTTTGGGTTTGGCAGCTGGCATAGATGATAACAAGATACCCGAGAAGTAATCCTTTTGATCTGCCATACTTCCATAAAACACATGAAAATAAAAAAACACTGAGCAGTCGGTAGACGGTAGCACACCATTTTTCAAATTTTATGTTGGAATATATATCACAATTAACAAACATTCTAACACGAATCTCACTTATTGTCACACGGAATCACAAAACAAATAAGCAGACGTAGCAGCGCCATCTTTTTTTTTATTTATAACCAAAATGCAAGTTTTTCCTAAGAATTGCAAAACTTGTTTTTTAATGCGTGAACTGTAGTGATAGCGATTTGAAACATGCTGATGTGAACACGTCAAAGCTTAAATTCCCCCGCTTTCCCTTAAAGAATGTGACTAGTACTCGATAGAATATGTTTGGCTGATATTTAAGCACGACTCTTTATATATTTATTCATAATTTAAGATATTTTTATGAAATTAAGTGATTTGGATTCAAAATTTGGCAAGGATGTTGACTGTGGCTCTTTACACGCGTATGCGACTTACATCAAAAGGTATTTTTAGGCTAAACTAATTCTGCATATTGTTATTTATCACTGTACTTATCACTTCTTACCTGCTGTTTCCGAACATATTGCTGCACATTTTCCCCAAACTGAACTCTGTTATTTGCCGTTTGGCGACTAACAGTGAAGATACAGAGTGAGGAGACGAAGTCAATAGACAAGTAGCCTATACCGGAGAATCGATTGGCGGCCGTTTAATATGGTACAAAGCACGAGAAGTAGCACATGTACTTCCTTTTTTTAAAATTAATGCATAATTCTCCGTTCTCTTCAAGAGGACTACCCGTACAAAACTGTACCAGCATACATCGGTTTCATTGTCCTAAATAAACAATAAAGGATTTCATTTAGTAGCATGAGAAACAAACAAGGACGATTACCTAGAATATTTCCAATTCTCCAGACATAAAATACGAAGTCACTTGTAATATTTTCCATTACAGAGATCGTAATGGAACATATTGCGGAACAATATGTTGTCCATTTCGTTTTCAAACGTTGAACAGAAGGACGTCTGACTTTGGTATTTGTTTAAACATCGCTCCATCTGCGGATTGCACAACTAACACCGAAGTGTCGCAAATGCACTCTGTACAACAACGGATTTTATTCGCTATCGCCTGCCTCATCTGCTTCGTCGACGGCTTCTATGTTAACCAAAATATATAAGAATTATCACCGTAAAAAAGTAAAAATTATAAAAAAAATAAAAAAAAAAATCCGTAAAAAACATTACCAAGTGCTACATCTACAATGCCGATGGAGAATCCTTGGTTCATCATATACTGAGAAGCTACACGACAGTTTCACGTAATTTGAAAGTCGAAATCCTATCCATATTCATGCAATAGCACGTAAAATATATTAGTGTGACCCAGATCCGATAGTAGATTTAACAATGCAACCTGCTAACACCTTTAAATCCTTTGCTGATGCACAACTACATTTTTTTTTTTTTTTTTAAACTTTTCTTTCCCCTTCATTCTTAAACTGAACATATTGTAATTCCGAAAATTGGGTCGAAGAATAAGACAAAATCTGTTTCTTTGACCCGGTTTTAGGATTTGACCCTGACCAGGCTGCAGCTTTTTGGATACATGGATGCAGAACATTGTTATGACCATATTAACCAAACCAGCTGTAAGGAGTCTTTGGGTTCCTTAATTTTACTCCATAAAAATTTTTCATCTAATCATAATGAAGAAATGAGCATGCCTTGCCAACTGTTTGCAGCATGGTTATAACAGCCTTGAAAGAACCAACATGAAGAACCTAAAGTTTCTAATCTGTGTAACCAAAATGGCCTACACATTCTGTCAGGCATTTTTCACATCTCACATTTGACATCTATTGCACTCATCCCCTAGAAAAAAACAAATATAAATAAGGCTAATGATTAATATCTCGGGGATGGTTGTGTACCATTGGCCTGTTAAGCATTCCATACTTCTTTGATGTTCAGGAAGAACCTTGGTTGTGCTACAACTTGAATATGGGCTTATTGTATTTTCTGAAGACTCCCAATTCCATAGTTAGTCCTTGCTCGCAGATGTGTTAATCTATAACAAATATTTAAACATTTGAATAATGGGACATACACATTCTAAAATTATAAAAAAAGACAGTATGAATGATAGACATTCTGCCAAGAAAATATCACACTGGGGCCTTTACTCAGTTACCGATATGATTTGGATCCGGTCTCCAAAAATCGTGGTTCTCGTGAAGTAGTACGCTGTTTTCAGCATCAAATAAATAGCTAAGAAAACCCAAAAATTTAGATTTCATCTTTTAATACATGATTTATGTTTGAAAACATGCTTATAAACAGGATAGTGACAGCAGAACATACTTAACAAACTTCGCATTCGGCTTAGTCTGTAAGACAATCACCATGGCGACCATCATTGTTTGATTCAGGCAAAAAGAAAAAAACAAAAAACATGACAGATGCACGCCCAATGGTTGGCGATTCTTCCACCATGTTCTTTCATTTATTGACGACGGCTTTGATATCTTTATCGGGTTTCAGTATAGCCAGAGGTTAAATAAAAGATCGTGGTCTTAAAAGCAAGCGATCTAAATTACCTCCAAAATGCTGCACTTCGTGATTCTTCCAATTAAATGACAAAATTTGGTCAGTATCAGCAACAGGAAACCCCAAAGAACAAAATTCTAACTTTAAAGTGGTTATCACAAAAAAAAACTCTTGCATCAGCAACACATTTTGAAAGTAATTAATAAAACTGGATTCTTTAAGATAAGATTAACCACAAGAAACATTATGCTGCAAAACTGTAGTAACTTTTAACTTGCCCATCCCTCAAACACAATTTGGTAAGCTTATCACAGACTACATTCATAGTCTGTGCACTTAAATTGGAAGTTGCATTCAATTACTATACCAAAATCAACATGGAAGAGTTGCTACCAACTTCAAAGAAATCACACAAAACACTGCCAATTTTCTAGATGTGTTTGATCAAACTTTACAGTTTATATTGTACTATGACATCATGGTATATAAGGACTGATACTCAGTCCTTATATATGTCATACATGTATGACATCATCACATTAAGCTTTAGTTGAACCCCTGATGTAAGTAGACGCCCAAAAGAAAAATGATTAACCAGTGGAATCTAACATGAGGAGATATTTTGTTGGAAACAGGATTCATTGCAGTAAGTTCCCCTATTCTAGTCTATGATATCAACAATAACTATTTTTTATTATTTTATCTTTTACCATAATACTTCGCAGGAAGTCATTAAGAGGTAGAAATCCAGTAGTTTGAGTCATCTCCAGAATGCTATTTCATCATCCAGCGCTTCACACTGAATGAATTTTATCCACATTTGCTGTAGATCAAATTTCATTTTTCATCTCAAATGGCTGGATGCAATGAGATACAACCATAGACTACTTTGATACAGCTAAAAAACCATACGATCCACGAGTTGTAGATGTGATACAACTTGTAAATATATGCATACATACCTCACATCACACTATGTTAATTTAGCAATTTGCCAGGCATGAAACTGAATTCGGCTAGAAGGTGGTAAAACGTGCATGGTAGGCTGGTTCTTATGGATGGTATTCAGCTGTTGCAACGCCACCTGCTGTGCAACAGTTATCAGCGCCTCTTGGGGAGATAGATGTAATTTTGTCTAATGTCATCTGTCTGTACTATCACGAAGCATTAGTTATTTTTATACAGTTCCTTTAATAAAGATTTCACAACGAGCAAATAAAACAATTCATAAATGACTGACATGCGTTTGCCATTATGTTTACATAGTTCGAATCTCTTCAACCCTAAATTTTTTGCGCTTGCTTTAACCAGTCATTTGTTAGATGATTTAAGTACTGTAAAAAAGCCACACGCCATATCACTTTTTGAAATCCAGATTTTATTGGCTTCCAAAAGCCAGAGTACTTAAACCATGAAGTACACCAGCAGTAACGCCTGCAAAACAACTTGAGCTCAGCATGTCAACCTCCGTAGATGGCATGGCGGGTTGTCGGTCTAGAATTTGGAGGAAGGGAACAGCAGGAAGCCGACCAATTTTGAACTTCGTCACCGAACAAAAACATAGCAGACGAAATTCAAATGACTACCTTTATTCTCAAAATGAAAAGTAAAAATAAAATCTAAGACTACCACAGCGATAGCATAGCCTCGCACCCTCGGACTGAGCTGCACCACGCGGAGATCTGATACACTACAATGCGAAACTCGGTCAATCGGACGGAGGCTTGCGAAAAGAGACGTGAGGTGTACAGGAGTACTTAGAAAATTTAATTTATGACTGACAGTATCTAAGAATAAGTACTCGGAATTGCAAACAACGTTCATTATATATTCAACAATCCTATATATACACACATATCACTTTGAACGATTATGCCTTAACACATCCAGAGTTGCAGTAGTAACCGCCACCGGAGTCTTCGATTTCCTAGTTTGTCCCATAAATTGTGCTTTATCAGCTGGCGTCTAAAATCCTCCATGCCCAAACTTCGAAGATCTATCGATGAACTTCAACCCAATCTTTTCAAGAGCGGCAAATTTCGTTCTCGTGACAAAAGCCTGTACAATTGAAGAGAGGTTACAAGCGTTCTCAAGAGTTCTTATCAATAAAGTACAAGATGTTTCAGTCCTATCATTAAATTTCACATAACAATCATACAATAATTAGGCTCTTAGATTTATCATCACGAAAAACTAGAAAAAGAAAAAAGAATTTCAAGTCATTCACCTTGCGAAGTATGATCACATTTCTTTAGCCTCTTATAACACTCCTTTACCATAACGAAGCCATTGACTTCGCCATAGCAGAGAAACCGTCCACAGGAGTGATGAACTTGTCCGTCAGGTAGACGGTAGACAGGTACTCGGTAGACGCATTGTTCTTAATAACCTTAATTCAAAGACAAAGACAAAGATAAAGTTTTGTTCACCAGAAATGGAACAGGATTGTATCTAACCAAGGTGACCAACGAATGTAAATAAAAACTAAGGCTGGGCATAAATGATAAGACCACTTAATATACGAGATCCTCTAGCACCCAAATACTAGACAGACATAAGATGGGTGACTCTGAGGCTCGAAAATGATACGGATCCTACATACCTTGCCCTTCCACGTATGAATTCTTTCCAATGCGGTAAATCTTTTCTCACTTGTGAGCGGCGATAGTATCCCTAAACTGGAGCTCGATCTTTTCGAGAGCAACACGTTCCGCACTCGTGACCAAGACCTGTACAAATGAAGACAGGTTACGAACGTCCTTAAGAATTGTCACCAATAAAATACAAGACGTCTCAGTCCTATCATTAAATTTCACATATTTATCATACAATAATTAGGCTCTTAGATTTATCATCATGAAAAACTAGAAGAAATATCAGCATTTCAAGACACTTGCCTTGCGAAGTTTAATCACACGTTTCTTTAGCCCCATACAGCGCCCCTTTATCATAAAAGTCATTATTGACTTCGCCATAGTGGGGGAAACCGCCCATAGGAGCGATGGACTTGTCCGTCAGGTCGTACTCGGGTGACGCATTGTTCTTGATAACCTTAATTCAAAGAAAGACAAAGTTAACGGTTTGTCCACCAGAAATGGAATAAGATTGTATCTAACCAAGGTGACCAACAAATGTAACTAGAAACTAAGGTTGGGCATAAACGGTTAGACCACTTAATTTACGAGATCCTCTAGCACCCAAATACTAGACAGACATAAGATGGGTGACTCTGAGACTCGAAAATAATATGGAATTTCACATACATTGCCCTTTCGCGTATGAATTCCCTTTCCAATGCGGTAAATCTTGTTCATTTCTGTGCAGTGATGGTACTCCTTCTGACCGACACGGGCAACAGTATATTGGACACGAGACGGATGCCAGGCGCCAATACAAGCAACCTCCCGGAGACCCTTATGAGTTTTGCGAGGAAGCTTGCGAGGAAGCTTGCGAGGAAGCTTACGAGTATGCCAACGTGATGTAACACCTGTAAGATTTGTCAACTTTAGGAATCGAACATTCACTATCTTCCCGAAAAGAGTCAACGTGGCGATCAAAAGGAAGGCAACATTGATTTCAACATGGTACTCTGACAGCTTTCTAAGCGTTATTCATCATTTCGAAGAAAGGTATAAGGAAAAAATTTCGATAATTACCCTTAAATCCTTTTCCTTTAGTAATACCAATAACGTCTATCATCTCATCTTGAGCGAAGCTGGATGTAATTGGAACAGCTTTTTCCAAGTACTCACGCGCCCAATCCACTTTGCCGTATTGTTCCTCTTCCTTTTCATCTAAAACAGAAAAAGTCAGACGTGTTATTCTAGTCGTCCACAGACCTGACATCGCAGACAGCCAACCTGGGTGTGCGCAATGACGCGAATCACTTTACAATATCTCTTCATGGCCCTCAATACTTTCCCAATGACCTTCCTCCCCAAATCACCTTGCTATTTCCTTGCTCCTTTAGAAAAAGCCTCCTTCGTAGACTTGTACCTTCAAGACACAAAATTAATGAAAAACCAAATGGGAACAAGCTTCATCAGTTTAAACAGAGAGGAGACTAGAAACCAATTAGATTCATAACTCATAGACAGCAATCCAAAGGAGCTTGAGAATTAATGAGCATTTTAAACAAGATAATGGTCTTAAGATAGGTCATCAGTTCGCCCTAGTTCAAGCAAAGTCTGTCTTCAGGCATTTAGCTCAGAAACCATATTAAATCATCACTTGACCATCTTAAATCTGATAGAAACTTTAAGTACCAATTTTTGTAGAAAACCACAGCAGTCATATCCAATGTGCTCTGCCCAGACTGCTTTCAAAGCACAGAGACCTTGAGGTGTAGCAACATAACCAACTATGTCCACAATGACCATGGGAGGAGTTTGAAATGAATAAGTTGAAATGAATAGTTTCTTGGAAATATCACAAGGGAATGACTTTACACCGTCAAGCATGGAGCGACAACGCTTTTTAGGGTAGAAACCAATAAATCCATGGCGAGGAATGCTTAACTTACGGTGGAACTACAAAAAAATAACCATATCGTCATGAAATTGACAACGAATGATAGCATGTTCATTTAGAAAGCCATGTAGGTGCTTTCAATTTCAATAAACCCATCAAGGAGCAACACGTTTATCTGTAAAATCTAAACGTCTTTCAACTACCGATTAACAAATATAGTGTTAGCTAAATTCTCATCAAAATTAAAAAGATAACTGCAAATGACAACACTAAAATCAACAATTAAAATTAATGCGAAGAAATTTTCACTCACCATGACTGGACCAAGATGAAGATCGTAAATGATAAAATCGTTGTAAAATGGCTCCTACGACGGCTGCTACTGAGCAGTGTTGCCACTTCTGAAATCACTTTTCTCCGATAAAGAACTTTCAGCAGAGTAATAGAATACTACAATTACTACTCTGCTTTCAGAGCAGAGTCATAGAACCCTGGTTGGTTCAGGCTGAGACGAATCCCTATACCGCGTTTCGTTGGTCTGAATGTCTAAAATTTCGACAGTTTTGGGGCGGAGCAAAGTGGTGGAAACTAGAATCAGAGTCATCTATCGAGAGAAACTGAATTATTCAACGGCCATTTCAGTGTTTCTATTCGAGCTTCAATTTTTCTGGTATCGTCTGCTCTGTTCGTTTCCTTTATCACTGTTGTGATTGGCTGTTGAAGTTTTCAAACGTATTTCCTGATTGGTGCACTTATCACACACCCGCTAGAGGCTCTGACTGCTATTTCCGAAATTAGGCACAACGACAGACGATTCCCCCCATGTCGTGAACCAACCAGGGTTCTATGACTCTGAAGTCTGAAGCAGAGTAATAGAATACTAAAATTTCAAATTCATTGCAATAAAATTAAACTTCAGTGTTCCTAAATAAATAAAAAACAAAAATATATTTCCTATAAACCAGGAATGCGAGAGCCAATCAGAGCAAAAAAGTGGACTACGACTGCGCCATCTGGCGCTTGCTACTGTTACTGCATCGAAAACCTAAATACAAGGTTAAGCAACAACACGGTTTCCGTGTATTTTTAAATTAAGAGTATTTTAGAGTCCCTAACTTTTAGTTAGATAATTCCAGCAAGTGTAAAAAATCGCCGTTTTGAGAAAGATTTGTGTCCACGTAGTAATATTCTCATCATTACACCTCACCATTACTGCGAAATTTCCAACGGTATTGAGATGATTTAAAGAATTCGTCTAGAGATCTATCGATGTGAGGTAGAAGTCTATTTTATGTCATGTTATTATTGCTATGAGTAGAAGTTTATAAATTATAAATTTTATTTCTAAGAGAAAAAGTTCATCCTTTTTAGGGTTTTTGCCTAAATGATTGATTTTACAACTACAAGTAGAAAACTGTTCATCAACGTGATGATATATTTTTTTTAATACACTACTTTTTTTTCATTTTCAACAACTCAATTACCATATTACTGCCAAAATAGCATAAATTTTCATTTCAAAAGCTTGAATTCCTTGCCTCTTTATATCTTGTGTGAACGCCAGATGGCGCAATTCCCATGTTCTGTTTGGCTCTCGCTGGATAACGCCTCGCCGCCATATGAGGTATTCAAGATTTACAGGGCCTTAACTGTTAATATGACCGTTACTTACTTACTTTGTAGTCTGTTCTCTGTGGTGTAAATGTGTTGCTGATGGAACAACCATGATTTTAGTTTATGTACATAAATATTTATGTTTTCAGCGGCAAACCCTTTTCCAAACTTCGTGAACGGAGTGAGGGCCAGTAGGTATGATTTTCCAGGCAGAATATCTAGCAACTCATCATATGGTACTATCTCTTCTAGAATTTCAAAATACATCCTTTATTTCTCGTGAATAAAAATTTTAAATCCTCCTATTATATATTCACATCTGCAAGGAAGGATCATCTTCAAGATTAAGAACCCTCAGCAAGTACAAAGAGCTCATATTAAAGGCCAATTTCAAGGCAGTAATAATTGCTGCATGCTCATCTATTCTACTCAGTGATGTGATACAAAATTTATTATGTAAGATTAAGGAACATAAATATTTCTTACAGCTGATGAGGTTAATATGGTCATGAAGCTTCAACCTTTACATATCCAGAAAACTGCGGCTGTTGGGCCAGTGAAAAGGTTGTTTGTCTAATTTGTCCACCCACTCTTTGAAAGGAGAAAGATTACCTGAAAGAAGAAGTTTTGCATTAACAGTGGATTTCTTTTGGTAATACCAATAGGATTTCACCATCCAAGCTATGTGGCAAGTCAACCAGACAGCTTCTCATTACTAGGTGAAATGAGGATCCTCCATCGGCATCAGACTTGTTACACCTGGTATGCTTTTTCGCTTACTTTGTTTAGTTTTCTCATTTTAATCATGTATCCATCGTATTAGGCATAACACTGCTGGAAGAAACACTTTGGACAATGGTTACATTGAGTATGATGAATTCACTCACCTTCTCACCGTAGGTCAGTTGCACAATGGATTTGTTTCTGAACAGTTTTATTCTGAACTGACGCCCACAGAATTTCTTTTTGGGCAGATGTGATGTTTGGTAGCGACTGCCGTAAAGACTGCCAGTATTACCTTTACACTGATGTGATCAAGACAATTATTCTAATACATTTTTGTATGGTACATGCCATGGCTAATTGTTATGTCCTTGAAAGATCTTTGCTTTCAATATGATTTGACTGTAAGAAATCTTACTGTTGAGATGATTCAGTTTGGTTCTAGATGCAACGGTTTGGACACAACCTACATTGAAGTCATAGATTGATCTATAGATTTTCAAAGAGTTCTTGATCACATAGAAGTAGCCTTCCATTATGCTGATGCAGATCCATTAGATTACATTGAATTATATCAAGCTCTTAAAATTGATCCCTTTCAATCATGTGAGATTGATTTTGAACATGACTTAGGTAATCCACTGCCCTTATTCATTAATCAGTAAATTATTTTCAATGCTATTATTTGTCATTCACATAATTTTTTTGGGAAGATCAAATTAAACGAATCTAAATTGTACGGGGGCGTATGAAGATGGAAAATTGGTTCACTGTCTGCAGTAGAAAACACTTAGACCTCATTACCGTTTAAAAGCGGTTTACTATTGGTCATCTAGTGGAGTTCTGAAAATTTTCTGTAGGAAAATATGGCGCTAAAATTGAACCTGGTATAAGAGCATTTCTCTATAGTCCTGTCAGACTCAAGAGACCTAAAGTAATTTAATTGTAATACCTAGAATTATTAGCCGGGAACTTGTATGACGTTAAAGAGTGCTCACTTCGCTGGTATAGTGACGATGGACATCAAACAGGGTATTTTCTAGTAATACGCAATGCGTATTACGCATTTTGATTTCACTGGCAAGGACGATCTCGTGCCACATGTTCTTAAAACGTCTTGTCTCGTGCTGCGTCTTTTTTGGTACGCCTCGGTGTTGCCAAATGGGTTTGACGCCATTTTTTTTTTATTAATCAAAAAATTTTGCGAGGGAAAAATCTTCCAAAATTGTTATTCTGGCAACGCCGGTATGTTAATCAAGTTAAAACATCGAATTGTCTTGCTAGAGAGTTTTTTCGCGCTCATTCAGTAATTACTATTGTGTCACAGTGGACGGTCGTAATGGCTTTGTGTTGGGCACGCGTTTTGCAGCAGATGGATGCAGTAGTTGCCATCCATGTATGTGTGCTTTTTTGCAATTTTGGTATTGCATTCTTCGATTTCTTTGTAATTGGTCTGTGTATTGTTAAAATTTCATATCTGCTGCTTTTATTTAGATACTGAACTCATCAGGGACAGCTAGCAACACGTGAATTAGGCTCTCTACACTCATAGAATCGTAAAAGTAATGTGCTGCCAGAACTGCAAACTAGGTAGGACTACATATTTACCACCGTTATTTTGTAATTTTGATTGTCGTTTGTCCTATTTGTAGTTTTTTGAGAAATCTGAGTTTCTTGAAAAATTTCAGCATTTTTTTTTCTATGCATGTACGTGTGCTTTTTGCAATTATGGTATAGCATTCTTCGATTTCTTTTTAATTGGTCTGCGTTCTGTTAAAATTTCATATCTGCTGCTTTTATTTAGATACTGAGCTCATCAGGGATAGTTGAGCAACACGTGAGTCAGGCTCTCTACACGTGGTCAGGCCATTTTCAACATTTCCTGTTACTCTTCACTAGAATCGTCAAAACAACGTTCTGCCAGAACTTCAAACCAGGTAGGAACATACATTTACTACCGTTATTTTTGTAAACGTGATCGTCGTTTTCCCTGTTTAGAGGTTTTTGAAAATTTGTAAGGTTCTTGAAAAATACCGAACGTTTTGTTTCTCTCTTGCTATTGCAAGCTTTTTATACCAACCGGTAGGTTTCGCTACCGTTGCATCTCGCGCCCAAAATCTTTTGTCTCACCTACATTTTTGTCGTTGCGAACACTTTTTTATTTTTTATCATTGGAATGTTGTTTCGTTCCAATCCGACGGTGTTTCTTTCTTATTTTTTGGGGGAATTCATTCGATTGGTTCCCAAAATTTATTTTTGTTAAACAATCTCTTGCATTTTGAAATTATCTTGACATTCATTCAGTTTCTTTTGCGTTCAGCTTGCTTAACCAGATGCAAAAGAACTGAACTAATTTACCACGGGTGTTGATTGTTGTACATGGGATTTGTTGTTGTTGACTTGAAAATTCAAAGTATGTTCGCTCAGCCGCACGAGGTTTAATGGGTAATTCAAAGCTAATTATTCAATATCCTTTAAGTCTTTTTTTTTTAACTTCATTGATTTCTTTTTTGATTGTTGTGCCATTTTAATACTACAAATTAATACCAGCTCTTTTCCCACGATTAGAATAATGAAATTATTTGCTTTTGACATACTTTTTGTTTGAAATTAAATAAAAAAGTCTTGTTATTACAATCGCGCTCTTAAAATTCTTTGAAATAATAAAATATAAGAAATAAGACAAGTTTTAATCGATTAAGTTGCGACCTTGAAACATTTTAAATCACATTTTCTTTTACTTGTTGTTGTGTATTGATGAAGTTGACATGTGCATGGGGAGACTAGCAACCCCACCTTGTTATTGCTAGACAGTGACGTCACTTTCTCCATGGCTTTTTACGGCAGTTGAACGCGCGCGTGTGTGTGAAGGGGAGAGAAAGACCATCTGATTAGTTGGCGAATGTTATTCAGTTCTGCTCTTGTATTTTCTAAATCTTGTTTTTCTCTTTTTTTTTGTTTACAAAAAAAAAATGACGTCAACTTATCTCTCAGACTATACGATGAATGTCCGATGATTGGATTACAAAAGGCGACATACTTTTTCGGATTGGATCGACTGCTAACTGCAGTGATTACTGGCTGTTTTTTTTGTTTATTTGTTTTTCATTTGAAAATCGATTTTCTCCTATTTTTGGTGTGAAGGATTTTTTGTTTCCGATTATCTTTTGATACTACTACTACAATACTATCAAGGCCCTTGTGTACATATACTATTATACTATATTTACTCGCGCCGAACAGAACAAAAGAAAAAGAAATTTTCTTTTTTTCTCTTTTCTCTTTCTCTTCAAAATAGACATTTTCAGATAGGCAACATCCATAAATGTGGATTGAAGGGAGTGATGCGAGGATTCCATCTAGTTTATATACCACAGGTCTAAGAGTTTTCCTCTTATCCTGATGTCACGATGAAGATAAGTTTTTTTTGTTTTTGTTGAAATCTATACGACGCCGTTGGAATTTCGAGGCACTTTCCTGTTTAGTTTTTTTTTTCTCAGCGTATGTGACCTGTTCCTTTTTCTTTTTTAATTTAATGTAATAACATGTCGCGCGTGGTGCCTCCAAACGGGCGAAAGCAGAAGAAAAATGACCATGTCGAGTTCGGTCAATTCAAACGAGCTCGGGACAAGCTCATAAAGAAGCGCTTTAAATTGGAATGAGCGTGCGGAAAGCATTTTATCGGACTTCTTTTCTTTATTTTTCGTGTGTTTTTTTTTTTTTTTTAAAGGATTTCGTGTTGCGCAGCTGCGCATATGCAAAACAATCTTGATCAATTGATGCGATGGTGTTTTTATTCATAGAGCACCCTCGTCTCTCTGTTTGGCCACTATGTTGAATGTTTTTAATTGAATGAAAATGTTTTTTTCTGCTTGTTGTGTACGATAGAGTTGTGTTCGATGACGTATCGTTATCGTTGGGGTCTAATGAACGAGCTCATCAGAAAATAAAAGATGTTCGTGATGTAAAGATGCTGCATAATTGAATAGGGCCTTTGCTTGTTGATTTGTTTTGTTTATCCTTTTTTTTTTTAAAGGCAAAAGTCTTTCGTGTCAATTAACTCTTTGGACACAGTTTGCTGTGTGTTCAAGTCGGTCATGTGCGAGGTCACTGGAGTAGTTTGGATTTAAATTTTAATGAATTTTGATGCCGGAATTTTATTTTGCTGCTGGCCACAATTGGAAAATTCCAATTCAACAGTCAGGAAGAAAAAAAAAAATCGGTTGGCAATTTTTTGTTTGTAATTTTCTCGATCGAAATGTCTGCACTCTCTGCCTGTAAGTGGGGAGATATCATAAAAAGCCAAAACAGACATTCCTTTTTATTTTTTCTATCTATATTTTTTTACGACCAAACAGGCCAATCTTAACAAATCACGATGTTTCTAATTTGATTAGAAAACGGGCATCCTCTCGCATCTGGGCTGCCTTTTCTTATGTAGAGCTGTTCCGATATAAACAAAAGGGACTACGGTCTAGAGAGACATATCCAAAAGAAAAAGAAAAAAATTGTTTGAATGTTTTTGTTTTCCAGAGCTCCGGAGAGAGCGCGTTCCAGGTTTCTTAACGATCCGCCGCTCGCGCCAGATGCAATTGGCTTTTTCCCCCTTTTGAATCTCAGCTGCGAGCGTTGCATTTCGGTCGGTAAATATATATTTCTAAAGAATAAAGAAACAACAACGAAATGTTTGGGTTTTTGTTGGGTACAGGTGAACAAGTTGGACTGGATGCTTTAAAGAAAAAGAGTTTATATGCCTGTTCTAGATTTGAACGACGCATCGACGATATGACGGTCAGACATGCACGCACACACACCGAGTCTTAACTCACCCGGCACACTCGTGATGGGCTTCTTTTGTCGTACGCTGCTACGTCAGTAAATAAAATAGAAATTTATTTGTTGATGTCGTCTTCATTCAAATTGGTATGCAAGGAAGCAAAAAACATTAGCCAAAAGTTTTGTTTTTCTTTCGAGCCAATTGTCTTAATTATTCGATATGCTAACTAGTTCATTAAAACAGTGTGTTTGCATTTGGACGAGATCCAAAAGATGCACTAATCGAAATCATTGTTTTTATTTTTGAATTCGAGATAACATTTTTCGTTGATATCGAATTAAAAATAAAAAAATCGGTAAAAAAAAAAAACTTATCTGGTTGTGTGTGTGTGTGTGGATCGTATTTCATATAGTTTTTGTTTCTTTCGAGTGGTGTGGCGGGTTGGAATGATAATCGATGGGCTGCTTCAGTAGTGGAAGTAGTCGATAGCCATTTGTTTTGTTTTTTTCCTTCTCTTCCTACACTGAAAGTTAGAGAAATGAAACAGACACTCTTATAGTAAATCTTTTCACACCTGTTGACTGGTTTGACTGCTGCTCCCCCCTCTCAGAGCGTGGGCAGGAATTGAACTCTTCTATTTCTTTTTTTTTTTTTTTGGCCTACTTTGCATACGAACTGGCAGGGCAAAGAAAAAGATAATCTCGTAGGCAACAACTTCCGAAAGGAATTCAATTATGTGCGCGAGCGCATTCCTCACTAGATGCGTACGTAATAGCCAATAGATAACGCAGCGAAAAGCCAATCACACAAACACACCCACATATACGAGAAAAATGAGGTTTTCTTTTTTCTGTGGCCAGTGTTGCCCGGATGATTGTGCGGGCTAAATTTCAGAAGGTGTGTGTGTGTGTATATATGGGACGATGTTGTGTATACATGAATAGATCGTAAATTGCTACGAGTCTCTGCTCTGTTTCGTTGCTATCTTCCATTTTTTTTTTATATACAAGCCCCTGCTGTGGGATTTTTTTTTTATTTTTGAAAATCAGAGGTCAGCACCGATTTCTCTGTCCGATTTATCGAAATCGATTCCGACTGATCTTGTTAAGATTTTTTTTTTCTTCCCTCTCTTTTTGTGTGTGTGTTGTATTTTTTTCCACGAATCATTGGTCATTGAAAAAATTGGAACTGTGCTAGTCTCGGGTGTGTTAAAAAGAGATTCGGTAGATATACGTTGATCCCCGAATTTCGCCTTGGTTACGCTGCGATTGAACAGCTCAGCGTGTGTCCAATCAAAAGTTCTCTTCCCCCCCAACTGTCTTTTCAATTTTTTTTTTTTTACCCAGAAAAAAAAAAATTGTAACTGAGCCTTGCGTGAATTAAAAATAATAATAAATCGTGAAAAAAAAAGAGAGAAGTTGTGCGACCATTTTGGCGGGTGACTGACGAAATTTGTGTCTTTTTCTTCAGTTTCTTTTCTTTTGCTTATCCGTTTCTTTTTTTTGTTGATTATCTTTCCCCCACATCTAGTCCAATGAAATGCCATTCAGCTTAAGCAAAGAGACACGCGATATATACTATCCCCCCCCCCTTCTTTTTCCCGTTGAACTTTGATATCTTTGGAGTTGATATTTATATAGAAAGTCTTAAGAGAAAAGAAAGAGACTTGTATCAGCAGCCGTAAATCCTTTTTTTTTTTCTCTCTTTCTGTTTCCTCCGGTGTAGTGCGGCTGGGTTTTGGGATTCCTACCAGCAAAAAAAAAAAAACCAACGGAGGGAATAAGTCAGTGCCTGGCCACACATTTATTCCCCCCCTTTGGCTTTCAACTCCTCTTTCTTGGTTTTTTTTTTCTTTTTTCTTACCATGAATGATACGCTCCAGGTGAAGATGGCAACTGGTCACTGCCACTTCTTCACCCATTGGGTTATATTTATATATTTCTTTTTCCCTTTTTTTTTTTTGTTTAAAAGAAAAAAGAAGTTGATTATCAACACAAGCTTCGTTATCGCTTAGCGCGCGCTGGCCATAAACCCCGCAACTAAAGAAAAGGAAGAAAAAAGGGGGGGGATGTGTTTTTAAAAAATATAAAGACAGCGTTGTCAAGATTATATATATGATGTTGATTTGAAAAGAAAGAAAATGTGTTTTTGAATGCACTGCCGAACGCGATTTAATTTTTTTTTTTTAAATTTTACATTGACGCAATTGCCGAAAATATTTTGTCGCCTTCGTTTCATTATCGTCATGTTAAATATATATTAATGAATAAGGTGAAAGAAAGACAAAAAAAAAAAGGCGGTAGAAAAGTCGGTAGCGTTTCGACATCGTCGGTTTTCCTTTTCTTTTTGGCTTGACTTTGATGTTTTGTTAGACGTGGATAGATGTATACCTCCAGCGGTGACTACATCGACACGTTGTTCGTAGCCGTTCTTCTCGTTCCTCAAGAGAACAAGCAATAGGGTCGAGTCAATCACCATAGGTAATCGATATTTTATGAAGAAAACAACAACAAAAACAAAAACAACACGAGAAAAATTTTCTAGTGGCATCGGCACTGTCGGAGGGCTACTCGTCTTATGTGTCTGTATTTCGCTGTGTAAGCAATCACCGATCAAGATCTCCCTTTTCCCTTCAAAAAAATGAGAACAAACGCCGACTGTGCGGCGTTGTGTGTACATTTAAAACAGAAAACAAAATTCAGCCACGTACGACAGCCTTTCCCCCCCCCCTTATGTAAAGAAGAGGGGTTGATTTATTCATTTTCTATTTATACACTTATAAAGAAAGAAGCTGTGCTTTATAACTGCTATACAACTACAGCAACCCCCCCATTGATTGCTGAGTAACCTTTCTCTACTACCTGTTACTCCTTTTGGCTACTGCTGTTTTTGTTGTATATATACCTGGTAGCTCGTGGATGAGATGGTTATCGTCGCACTTGACTCTGCGCTACAATCTTTGTTTTTATATATATATATTTATTTTTGTTTTTTTGTTTCAAAGTCAAAAGAATTTTGGGCCCCCCGTCTACGCGTCATGATGAGCACGATTTTTTTTAAGTTTCGTTATCACAAGCGTGTTTGAAACCTCTGCTGTGGATCAAGAAATTCGTGACTTGGTTCGTCTGGGGGTGAATGTGTTTTGTTTTTTTCGATTCTGTGACTTATAACAAACAAAACATAAAACCAGCAGCAGGAGCTGTTGGTTTTACTCGTCGAGCTAGGGTTTTTGTTTTTTTTTTTTTAAAGGAGAGGGGAAATTGACATCACGCTGAGGTGCCAGAGTATCGTTAGAAAAAGAAAAAAGCTTCCGAATAATGTGTGAAAAAAACATTCCACACCGAGTGGACTGTGTGAAATGAAGTTGTGCTCAGAATTTTATTTTTTTGAATATCGCAGGCAATTGACGTATTTTGAATAAATTAGAATAAAGTTTAAAAAAAAAAATGCATTTTTTTTTTTTTCACGAGAGTGGAGCTACTTGTTTCGACATTTTCAAGAAGAAGAAGAAGAAAAGAATGTTTTAAAAGAAGATGAAGAGTGTCTGAAGTTGCTACTTCTAGCTGCTGGCGTGTTGATGGTTGAAACAAATCGAGAGACACACACTATATGCTCTTCCCATTCTTGTATAATATTTAAATATATATGTAAGAGAGCGGAGAAGGGAGCGCGATGACGGTTTATATATGTGTGTATATACCTCTTGGGCTCTCCAATCTCGTTCTGTTTGAAAGCGTTTTGCTTTTGTTTTGTCTGCTGTGTTATAGGCTTCTTTTATTATCGTCTTGGCCTATCGAAATGTCTGAGAGACAAGCGCTTTATCCTGACAAGTGCCAAATGCATACATCAACTTCTCTTCTCGGCTGCTTCTTCAACTTTTGAGCAATCGAATCAATCTGGAAGATCTCATCGTGTTTTTTTTTATTTTATTTTTCTCTTTCCACTTGTCTCGAGTGTTTCTTTTTAACATAGAAGCTCAAATAGGAAACGTGGGTCGAACCAAATTCCTCGTAGTCTCATTCAAAAAAAAAAAATTTCTTATTCAATTCATTCAATAAATTGGTGATGGATATTTTTTCCTTTTCTATTGGAACGTTGTGGCTTTTATTTGAAGAAAATTTCCTGGAAAATGACCCGCAGTAAATCAATTCCAATGATTATATCGGCGTCCCATTTTTTTTCTCTTAAAGATATCCTCAACAATTTGCTATCCTCATCAAACAAATTCAAATAAACACAAACGGGAGCCGTGACAGGGGTGTGTGTGTCTCGATGTTGACTCGACACAAAATGGTTTCCCTTATTTCTTTGTCTTTTCTCCGATAATTATAAGCAAAGAATTTTTTTTTTTTTCGGATGTCTGTGTGTTTTAAAGATAATTTTTCTTTTTTTGCTTGTGTAATGTTGTTGTCGATGATTTTGAGGGAATGATCCAATCGAGCATGACTTGTTGTTGTTTCTGCGGTCGGCATGATCGGGCAGGGAGAGGAGGGGATCGTGTTTGGTTGCACTGAAATTGGAAAATCGAGTGATTAATTGGCAACAAGAGTCTGGAGGAGAAGACAACAAAAAAAAAAAGGGAAATTTGAAAATGCGTTTTGGTTTAAATAGAGTTGGGTCGTCGAGCCCCTTTTTTGGGCACCTCTGTTTGCGTTGGCGCAGCAATAAAACAGCGTACCGTGTAATCATCACGTGCCAATGACAATCGTACACGAATCGAATAAAACCTTTTTGATTTGTTCTTTTTCGTTCGAGATAACCATCGTTTCTTCTCTAGACGGCCGAACAAATGGTCATAAAAAAGCGAGAAAGAGCGATGCGAGATGGGATGACGTACGCGTGTATTGGGTGTCATTTGATAGCACGTTCCAACAGTTGAAAATAGAATTGTGGCGCCATTTTGAAAAAATAAAAAGGATTTTCATAATATATCATTTTTCTTTGAATTTTTTGTTGCAATAATTGGTTAGCATTTTGCTTTTTTAAAACGCTGAAATCACATTTTTTTATGGTTGTAAAGCCGAGGAACAGATGATCAAACAGTTAATTAACCTTTTTTGTATGTGGCTTCTTTTACGTTTTAAAAAAAGAATGAATTCTTCTTCTGACTGGCGGTTATTGCGGCGGCGGCGCTATCTGTATCGTGTCATGTCGCAAGACGGACGAGATAGTAGTCCCTCTTTTTTTATTTTTTGCTATGATTCACATATTTTTTTTTTTCCATTCTTATTCCGGAGGCCATCAATAAAGAAAATAAAGTCTAGTTCTTATTTTTCTTTTTTGAATGTCTATTTATAAAAAAAAAAAAAAAATGAATCGAAACATCAAAAGAAAAATCGAGATAGACCCGGCGGGTTATACAAGGCAATATCGCAGCATCATCGCGACTGCACTATAAAAAAAGCTTACACACAATCATCATATAATCATACCGAATCATCTCCGTATCGAGACAACCTTTTTTTCCGATTCGCTTTCAAGAAAAAACGATTTTTTTCTTTCTTTTCTAAATAGATCGGACCGATACATTTGTATATAGTAACATACGTGTTCTCTCTCTGTGTGTGTACTATCGACTAGTGTGTGTGAGCACACCGATCATCTTTAAACATTTTACCTCACGAATTTCTTCTTTCGAACTTTCTTTTTTTTTTTTTTTGGCTCGTGTTGACTAAAGAATGGGCCCCTATTTCTTTTTATTTTCAAAATATAAAATCCCTTGGATTTTTAAATCTTCATTGCCCCCCTCCAAAAACACCTGTAAAGATCTGGTTCATTTTAGTTGTGGGACCACAAAAAAAGAGGAGATGGTCCATGATGAAAGGCTCACGAGTGAACCATCATTCATGGGAATGATGATAATGATGCTGGTTCAATGAGGATGGACCATCTCCAGAAAAATGGCTATTCACTTGGGGGTCTCGGCGGAATACAGGTGTCCTCAAACGTCCACCTGTTTCTCCACATTTGTTGCTGTTAAAATAAAGATTTTTGAATGGTCCAGTTGCGCACTGTTCCACCAAAGAAAATGTGTCTATTTTTTTTAATGGAGTGGCAGTTTAGGCAGAGACAGGTGAACGACACAATGTTGGCCATTTCGATTTAAATGCTTTGAAAGATTTGAAAAATGCGATAAGTGTAGCGTGTGAGGGCCCATCAAAAATGACGTATTATGGCCAGTTCTTCTTCTTCTTTCTTAAGTGAACAAACTCTTCAACTTATTGCTCAAATTCTTTTATGTTCGCTTTTTATTTTTGCATAACATTTTTTATTTTTGCTCGTCGCACGAATGATTTATCTTTTAACTTTTTTTTATTATCCCAAACCGTCAAATGGGTGATTATTGGCACCGTGTCGTTTCATTCCTCCTAACTTGTATTTTCTTCTTCTTTCTGTCCCTTCACACACACACACACACACACACACACACACAAAGACATTTTGATGTAGTGTGTGTGTGTGTGTGTACCCTGGGAGGGCCATCTCTCGTAAATGGGATACAATAGAAACACCAGCAAGGAAAAGAGAGTATGTTCCAGGAGAGAGAGAGAGAGAAAGAGAGCCATTGATTCTCTTCTGGTACGTACCTGCGTTTTTTCCTATGGCCATTATGTTGCCCACCGTGGGGGATGCCTTTTACCAACAACAACAAAACGGTTTTGAAGGGACATGGAAAAGATGTCGTCTATGTACTACCCCCTACCCACCCACCACGTCGCATCAGCAGTTTTTTTTTTTTTTCTTGTTAAGGGGAATAGCTTCTCCCCCCACTTGTGTTCGTCCATGGAGGTCTTTTGCCCAGGTGACATTTGTCTCTTCTTTTCTCTGCGTTTGTGAGTCAGTGAGTCCACTACACACAGATTTTTTTTTTTTTGTTGAGTGCTCGGGGTTAGGTTAGAAAAAGGTTTTGTGTGTGTGTGTGTGTGACTCCAATATATCATCAAGTGCGCGGCTAATTTGACACCCATCAGCACCTTTTTGTGTGTGTGTGTATCTACTGAAGAGAGAGAGAGGGGGGGGGCGTGTGTTATTACAATTTTTTAAAAGCGACAAGATTCAGGTGACATGTTTTCTTGTGGTTAACCCATAGATTCCATTTTGTGTGTTTTCTTTTGCATCTTGAAATAGTCAGTCCACACCCATTTGACCATCGTGTGCACCTTTTTTGTGTGTGATGGCCATCGACTTGCATTTCATTCGTCTATTTCTATGGTGAGGAGGATGTACGTTGTTGCAGCAACATGGAATTCATTTTGCATTTTCCTCCTCCTCCCCCCCCCACTTGATGAAATAATTTCGTTCCGTCAATGTGTGGACGGTGACAATGTCGACTCTGGAAACCATTTTGAAACGTTCGCATTTTCTCTGATTTTATTTTATCTTTTTCCAAAAAAAAAATCATTTGCGTGACGATGTTGTAGGGTCCCCCCAACGATACGCATAAAAGGTCGTGATCGATTTTTTTGTTTCTTAAAGGGGGGGGACTGTCCGCTTGTTGTATGCCCAACTAATAGAACGCAGTCTGTTTTCATGTTTATCTTAACGCCGTAATCGAAAGTCTTTCCCGTATGGCGTGTTTATCTTTTTGTTTTTCTTTATTTTCTGCTCCTCTGCGTCCCTCTTTACGTCGTCTGCAACCTTTTTAGCCAAGTCTTTTCGTCCGATTTACGAGGTCTACCAGTCAATTTCTTTTCTTTTCTTTTTAAAGAAAGAGAGAAAAAAAAAATTGTTATGCACATAAACATGGGCCAAATTTATTTCGGGATTTAGGCCCCGTGTGTGTCCTCCGTCCTTTGCGCCGCGCGTTTATCTTTTGGGATAGCATTTTTTAAGGGGCTTAATTATTTTTTAATCAAACGGACATGTTTTTTTAATGTAAATAATAAGAAATGTGCGATTGATGTTTGAAGCGCAAAAGAAAAAAAAAAATCCCGTTTGGTCGAATCTTTGATCTGAAAGTTTTTGTTGTTTTTTGTTCTCGGTTCGTTTTTTTTTTCCTTTTTATGGCTATTATAATGTACCGTCAATATATATAAATCGAGGAGAAGAAGAAGGGAATTAAGTCGTAAATCAGTCGGGGAGAAAAAAGGGATCTGATTATTGTGACTAGAAAAAAATGTGATGAATACGTTTCACAAGTGAGACAACCGCGCGAATGGAACACCGCGAGATTTGAACATTTATTTTGATTCGATTCTTCCTTCTCTTTCGATGAAAATGATTATTTCTTGTTGTCGTCTTATCCCGAAAATCCCGCGTTGTTGTGGTTTTCTGGTCCCGACAAGTTTTGCATCGCATGTCAGGCGCTTTCCAAATCTGGACACGATAGACATTCATTTTTTTTTTTTTTTTTGAATTTCTCTCCCTTCCATTTCAAATGATAACATTTGACTTGTATTAGCATTTCACGTATTCATCTCTCGCAATTTTAGTTTTTCTCTGTATTTTGATTTGACCGCCACCAGATGGCTTGACAAGATGATCTCATCAAAAAAAAAAAACCATATGCGCTCAGGTCCATGTTGTTCATTTCTTTTTTCTATTTAAATTCTCTTAAAAACCACCACCAACTTCTTTTTTTTTTTATTATTTAAAGAAAAAAAAAATTCCTCTTCAACGAGAAGAGAAAAAAAAAGAGATTTATCTACACTGGCGCTGTGTTTAGACAGGACAGAGACAAGTCACAAATCACGTGACCGGAGCTTGTTTACTTTTCTTTCTCTCTCTCTTGCTGGCTTCGCTTCTGCTTTGCTTCTTATTTCTCCCCAGATTTTTTTCTGAAATTTTCATATGTATCGCGTTATTTATCATCTTATAGGTAAAGGTGGTAACGTGATATCCCCCAACCGTCAAGTCTTTCCCCCCGCTCTGTCTCTTGCCTCCGTGTTAGTCCCTTTTGATTGTTAGGAAGGGAAAACTAAACATGCGTCCGTGTTTTTTTTTATATATATATTTATAATTTTTTAAAAAATGTAATGCACAATCGACAGATATCCGCCCCTGTTGTCTTTTTTTTTTAAAAAAAAGTTGACAATGTTTGTCATTAAAAAATTCCTTTTTCCTTTTTTGAACAACAACAACAAAAGTTTGAAGAAAAGATAGTCGATTGTTATTACTATGCACACACACATCTATTAAGCTGAATTTGATGATTTTATGACACACTATATTTTATACCGATGCGGCAGCGGTTCTGGTTTTTTTTCTTCTTATCCCGCGGGACCGGTTTAATTCCCGCCCCTAAAAAAAGAAGGGGGGGATTTCTTTTCTTTTTTTCAAGATTTGGTTAAAGGAAATAAAAGGTGAAAATTTATTGGGAAGGTTAAGTGTGAAACGCGTCCGTCATCGATGCAAATGTCGTTGCGACATGGGCGCTAGATT
The DNA here is from genome assembly GCF_020631705.1 of Daphnia magna. NCBI lineage: Eukaryota > Metazoa > Arthropoda > Branchiopoda > Diplostraca > Daphniidae > Daphnia > Daphnia magna. The sequence goes on from NC_059187.1 coordinate 2,510,985, forward strand.
ACAACGTTGCCTATATCGTCTGACGCAAACAGGTAGACGTTTGTGGACTGTCGCGCGCGCGCGAGTGGCGGAGGGAATGATGGATTCCCAACTGATAAGACTCTGTATAAGCTGTTCTCAATCAAGATCTGGTTTCTTTCTCGAGGAATAAACAATTTCTGTTTCGTGCCTTGCCTTGGCCACCGATGTCAGAAAGTTCGTCTGCAGTTCGTTCATTTTCGTCACCTTCCCCACTGTTTTTTTTTTGTTTTCTTTTCTATCGATAATTTAAACCGGGACGTGGAACACATTTTGTTGTTGTTGCTGCTGAAAATTCGATGGTTGGATGATTTCATTGTGTTCATTGTTAAACAAAAGAGAGAGAGAAAAAAAGGGGGCCGGATATGCACGGCCATAAGAGGAGGATGGTACCCGACTTCGTGATTGGTCGGTTTTGACGTCAACGGAGGTATGTGCACACAGCGAGTTCTATCCCATTTCTTTTTTTTTTTATCTTTTCCTTTTTTTTTTTTAAAGGACCCTCCTCCATCGTTACCTTCCATCCCCAGGTGTTTGTGCCAGGTAAACCCAGAGGGCCTGTGTTAACTTCTCTTGACTCTCTCTCTCTCTCTCTCTCCGTGTGTGTGTGTGTGTGTGTACCCTTTTTCAGGGGGTTTTAAGACGAGTGGCTCAGGTAGTTGGACGAGTCATTCACAAGGTGAAGCTCTTGGTCGACACGTCGCACAATTTCTTCTTCCTCTTCTTTAGAAAAACGATTTTTGTTTTGTTTTGTTCGCAGTGCGTTCAAGGAGAAAGAAAAAAAACAGTGTGTTAACTCTGGCCAATCCAATTGTGACCATCACAAGTGATTTTTGACTCGTTGAGTTTTTTTTGGTTTTTTTTAAATCTTCGCTGAAAAAAACAATTGACAATCGTGAAATTGTGCAACTTTTTTTTTTTCAATTCTGAGCCAACAAAAAAAAAAGGAAAGAATTTGAACGTGAAAATGTCCGATTTTCAAGAGGTAACATTTCGAATTTGGCTATTTTTAGGCCTGAAATATTAGGGGATTAAAAAACAAAAAAAATCAGTTGATTAATTTATTTGGTTCATTTTGCGCGTAGATTTGGCAAGATATCGAAACGGTTTTATTAGGATCCGCTCCGGCGGGAGCTCACGCCGTCAATCCGTGCGTTTACGGTAACCGCGAATCGAACGAACAACATTGCGCTTACGCCAATCAACCGACAGTCGCAGCGGCCGCCTATTCGTCTCTAGAAACTCAGCAATCGCGTTCGTCTTCCGGCCCTTCGTCGCTCGCCATGGAAGCTCCGTTCCAGCAGCATCCGTCGGCCGCTCAACAGCAGTACAACGGTGAAACGATGGCCTACAATTATCACGGCCAACACTATCACCATCACCAAGCGGAGTGCGTTTCTTCGAGCGGTGCCGCTTCCTATCCGTTTTACAACTACCGGAAGGAAGGCGGTGTGGCGATTCCATCCGCTCCTGGCGCTGGCTCGGCATATCCGGTCATCAAACAGGAACTGCAAGACGTTGCAGCGACGGACAATTATTCCGGCGTTGCTCATCATCAACAGAATTATTTTCTTCATCCGCAGCGGATGGCCAATGCAAACGTCGCCACTCATCGCGTTGCGGCGGCAGCAGCAGCAGCAGCAGCTCAACAGCAGAATTATTATTCCTATCACACGGCCGAGGCTGGATACAATGGGATGCAACAACAACAACAACAACACGGTGGTTATCATCAGGCGTATCATCCGCAACAACAAGGTCAAATGTCGCCGCCCACTACGCCGGACAGCGTCTACGGCCATCATCAAACGGCGCCTGCGTCCAATCGGCTGGTTCAACAGCAGCAAACTCAAGTTGTGAACGGCGAAGACTTTCAGCAGCACGCGCATTATTATCACCACCACCAACAGCAACAGACTCATTTGCATAACCAACAGCCGCAACAGCAATCGATGCAGGGGCACATGCCGCGGCTCGTTCCCGCCCTCACTCCGCCGTCGTCTCCGCACTTGAAAGCGGCGCAGATGTCGTGCGCGCCGGCAGTTGCTGGCGCGACGGTGCGTCCCCGTCGCCGACGGACTTGGGGCAAACGGCGGGTCATCATTCACACGTGTTCGCATTCGGGTTGCGCCAAGACGTACACGAAATCGTCGCATTTGAAGGCGCATTTGAGGACGCACACGGGCGAGAAACCGTACCAATGCTCGTGGAAGGGATGCGGATGGAAGTTCGCCCGCTCCGACGAGCTCACCCGCCACTATCGCAAACACACGGGCGATCGGCCCTTCCAATGCCGCCTCTGCGAAAGAGCCTTTTCGCGCTCCGATCATCTTGCTTTACACATGAAACGGCACATTAGCGTTTAATTTTAAAATTCTATTTTTGTTTTTTTTCGATCCGTCTAGTCATTTTTTTTTTGTTTTCTGGTTGTCTGAAATTTCTTCTTTTGAAATCTTACTAATAATTTAGAATATCCTTAATATTTTTATTTTTTTTTTGACATCATTCAGGATTCGTTTCGATTTGTTTGTGTAACTCTAACATGGAAAATGTTTTCTACCTGTCGTCTAGGGATCCTTTTTCTCTGTAGGCCTACAAGATTATAGACCATTTTCATTTTCATTTTTTAAAATTAAAACAAAAAGACAAAAAAAAATTATATTCGTGTATGCAAATTTTTCATCGACAAAAAAAAAACAGATTATTTTGAATGATCGTATTTTTGTGAAACAATCCGTCGTTAAACGCGCGCACATTTCGTTTGACGTGATGGAATTAAATGTTGCATTCCAATTTCTGACAATTTTCTGGTTGTGCTGCTGCTGCATCTTAATTATTATTAAATAAGAATTGAAGAACAACAAATTGATTTTCCCCATGTCGCCTCTATTGCTGTACAGTTTTTATCTTTTCAAATGCTACATTACAACAAACAAAAAAAAAAAAGAAATGGAATGAGATCCCAACAATTGAAAAACATTTTTTTTTTTTTTTACCTGTTGACTCTTTTTGAAGAATAAAAACCACTTGACTCGTCTGGTTCTGTCTGGATAGCGTCCACACAGTAGTAGTAGCCAATTAACCTGTTGAAAAGTTGAAGGGGGAGGGGGGTTGACTGGTTGAAAAGGGGTTAAAAAAAGAGGAGAGATGATCGATTTTCATTTTTTAATGGCCGTCAAACATCAAAAGAGATGGTCATCTCTTGATGTCTACGTTGGACGTGACTCTGTGCCCCCTCTTAATTTTCATCCATTTCAAACAGCCAACAGGTTTTCTTTCCTTGTGACAGTTGCAGTTCTCCCCTTTTTTATTGAAAAAAAAAAAAACCAGATTCGTTTTGGACATGGAGGCGGATGTTTGAATGTGCGATTTTGTTTAGTGTGTGTTTATTATCGTGACCTTTCGAGTTTTCTATTGATTAGAACTAACTCTGCAAAAGAAATGGAGAGGGAGAACGATGAAGTCCGTTTTTATGCACACACTCGGCTCAAATTATGGGGTGGGTTTTGAGAGTTTAGAGGTGCAAATGGACATGGGGGGTGGTCCGTGTGTGGAACTGTATCCGTTAGTGAAATGTTTGTATACGTGACGGCTTTGACAATAGACGGCCATTTGGGCCATCGTCTCGCCACTTTTGGCGGATGTCTGTCTCTTTCCATTCGTTTTGTGTACCATTTTATTTTTTCGTTTTTTAAAAAGGAAAATGAAAATAAAATGGATCATTTTAAAAGAAAATAATTCATTTTAATTTTCCTATCGAATGCCTTGGATTGGGGGTTCCAAGTTGACACGAAGATGACGAGACGTTGAGCATGGGGGGAGATGTCATTAACGAAGTGGTTTTGTGTGCCTCTCTATATTTGGAAGATGGGAAATGATGCCTGAGATTAAGGTCTTTTTCCTATAATGTCTGCACGTCAATGTCTTTAGGATCGGTAGACGTTCAACCGAAAGGAAATGATGAGTTTCAAACACACACACAGGCCGTGTTCATTTCTCATCATCAAAGATCGTTTGTTGCATTATGATTATAGACTGCCGTATCATTTAATGAGAGTCGATGATGAAGACCCTTTTTTTAAAAATTTCCTTTTATGGTTTTTTTTTTAAATTCCCCCCCTTTTTGTTTTGCCGTCCTAGGCCTACGTCAATGTTAAAAATGATATTTAAAAAGAAAAACTAGGAAAACACGTAATTCCTCCAACTTGTTTTTTTTTTCTTTCAACAAAGTTTTGGATTTGGCACGCCGTAAGACGAACTCATTTTTCATTTCGTAAACTTGAAATTCGGTGTTGATCTTATTTGTTTTCTAAAACGAGAATCAAGTGTATAGGGAGACGCGTTTGAAGAAGAAGAATCTTCTTTGTGGTGACAGTTTAGATGTCGCTTTAAATATTGTTTTGGAGTGGACGCATACAGCCAAAAAAAAAGAAATGCGTTTGTGTAACTTGGGCATTGACTAATCGACTCGGCTTCCCGGTTTTTCTTCTCTTGTGTTGTTGTTGTTGTTGTTGCCCTACTATCATTAATTTCTAACCAAAGTGTAGAAGCAGCAAGCCCCCCCCTCTTTTGGGTGAAGGCTCTTCTGCCGCTGACGCACCAACTCGTCGCAAACACGCAACACAAACGGTCCTCTTTTTTTACGTAGGTGTTGGAACAAGAAGAAGAATCACATTTTTTTCTTTGCGCTCTCAACGAGTTTTCTTGATGCTCGAGGCCTGAGAAGGAAAAGAGACTGTCCATTTGAATGGTGGTGATATGTATTTTTTTTTTTTTAATAAAATAAAAGAACTAAATGCGTTGGTAATTCGAAATGAAAGAGAGAGAAAGAGAGAATTACAGGTGCGCTTTTTAGCACTGCAACGTTTTGTGTATCCAAATCTCCGACGGTTCTCTTGTGTGTACCAACACTTTGAGCCTCGTTTGCCAAACACTAAACAAATGACACGTAGTCTCTATATCTGCCTCTTTAAAATGTGGAAATTTGGGACATTTTTTTTGTAAATGTTGCATCATTTTATTTATTTCAATTTTGAAAACGTTTATTTTTTTACATTTTTTCGTTTGAATTCCAAGAAGAATGTCGAGGAATGTGTTCGATATGTTGATTTTGGTGTGTTGACTGGAGAACGATCCCCCCCTCCTTCGGTATGGGGGGAGGAGGAGGATAGAAAGAAATTAGTCGAGTGTTTTTTCTTGTGCAGGGAGCCAAGTCAAATATCTTGTTGGCACATCGTGTTATTTAGACGGCCCGAAACACACACTGACTTGAGGCAAACGATTGGAATGTGTTGCTTCTTCAAATAGATTGACTTGTGTGGTATATTCCCAATAAGCTTAACCCTTGAAACGCGATACTCTGGAACATCTTTCTTCTCTATTTGTTCTATTTGATTTTCTCTCTCTTTTTCGATTGGTTTTTAGAAGAGAGAGAACATTTATTGACTTTAGCAGAAGTCTCTTTCTCTTGTACAGGCCTAAATTTTTATTTATAAATTCATTTGTAAGTTTAAAAAATAAAATAAATTATTTCTCTGGTGGCCATCGTTTCCGGCCAAATAGTTTGTGACCGGTCCATCGATGCTACGGATGATGATATTCCCCCCGCTGCCCTTTGGCTTGTGGATATAGACACCTCTTGTCTTGCCTCTTTTTTTTATTTTCTTTTACGTTTGACCTTTTTTTCTTTCTTCTCTTTCTCCTGGTGACAAAAAGAGAACCTCAAATGTCGGGAACAGAAGAGTAGGAACGTGACTTGAGGGCGGTATGGCGCATTTGAATTTTTTTTTTATTTTAAAAGAACATCTTCTATTCAAACACACATCCCAACTATTGAGGCAAACTGGGAATCCGCAAGTCGCATCTCCATAGTTCAGAATTGAATTATCTTTCCTGAATTTTTGTTTAAAAAAAAAAACAATGTTTAGTTTTTTTTCCTTTTTATTTATTTAAACCTCCCAAAAACGATGGCGATAAATCAACTTGAAAAAAAAAAAAGAATCCCCAAATCTTACCGAAATATAAATTGGATTTAAGTTCCAGAAAAATCTGTGCCTTTTTCTTGTGGGGGAGGTGGGGGATTCTATTGGCTTTTATTTGGCTCTATACGTATAGATTCAAGGGACTTTGGTGGCCATCTTGTGTGGTGGTGATGCTGACTTTTATCTTATGACGACACGCTCGAAAGAAAGAGGATTTTTAAACCGGTCGGCCGGTGTTTGTATCGAGCGCGTGACACGACAAAACAATCGAAGGGCGACATCATCATCATCACCTGCGGACCCGATAGGTACACACCAGGGCCGTGCGGGAATTTTTTGGGGGGAAAATAAAAAAAAAGGTTTGGTTGGGACGTTTATCGATAAAAAGACGAGGAAGGGGGGGGGGAGGAGGATAGTGTCATTTTCAGCCACTTTGACGACGACTTGGTTCTCTCACTAGACAATCATTTTTAGTTTTGTGACTTTTTACTGCCCACTCTGGCGGCGCTCGTAAAAATCGCTGTGTGACAACGACAGGAGGGGGAAAAGAAGAAGGGGACAGATATAGCGAAGTACTTTTTTAAAGAAGAAGAAGAAGAAATCAAAGAAACAGGTTCATCAAAGAAAAAAAATTCGAGTAGTTTGATGACGTTAAAAATTTGCGTTTGGGCGGGCAGCACGTGCCTATTGGATTATTTGATTCTTTGGTTTTTATGTCTTGTTGAATATACAATCGATTTCTAATCGAAACTAAAAATGGCTGTTATAAAAGTCCCCCCCCCTTATTTGTTTGTTGTTGATTGGGCGAGAATGGTTTTCTTATTCGGGGGGGTTTGAACAACTGGTTCTGACGACTTGGTGTCCTGATTAATGACGCACACAAATAAAAACAACAGTCCTCGAAAATCTAAAAGGAAAACAAAAAGAAACTTGTACTTTTGTGAGTCATTTGAATTCAGAAAATTTCAATAAAATTCAAAAAAAAAAAAAAAGGGAAAACGTGCGCTGATTCGCCATCGTCCCGACAAATGAGGTTTTTATTTTTTCTAGGACTCCCCCTCAAAAACAAAATTAACAATCTGCGTGTAACGTAAAAACGCCCTTATTTTCCCTATTTTATAAATCATTTGCATTCGGAAAAAAAAAAAATAATAATTTTTAGAATTTCGTTTTAACGGTGACTGTCTTTTTTTGTTGTTGTTGTTGATAGGCATATTGAAAAAAAAAAATACAAAAGTGTATCTCTCCTTTTTGCTTTTAAAGAAAATGATTGCGACGTTGAATTTGAAAAGAAAAACAAGGGCCGGTTACTTGATTCCTTCTAATTGGGCGATATCGTGTCGTTCGGTCCTTCCATATTTATGAACCTTCTGTCTGTCTCTCTCTCTCTCTTTATTTGGAGTGTTAACAAAATGATTTCTTCAATCGGTGACTGTGATAAATATTTTTCTTGTTGGCCATTGATTTCTCTTTCGAGCCAACGAAATTACCCTATTCAGATTTGTTTCTGTAATGGAAATTTTTTTTTTTTTTTTTGAGAAAAAAACAAAACAAAGAATCGAGTGAAGCTGATGGATCGACTCTGTCGTTTGACCGCTCCATATAAATTTAACTGTTTATTATTATTCTTTTTTAACACGAGAAAAGACTTTTTCTTTTTTGGGGGAGGTGAATCATCTGGACGAGTTGTTCTATAATTGGTAATTCGAACACACAAACACACACGCACAAAAAAAAAAAAGAGGACAGTATATCGGTTGAAGAAACCAACTTGTTTTACACTTAAGTTTTGATCTTATTATTTAAAAATTATTTTTCAGACGCTTAAAACAAAAATCAAATCCAGTTGTCCAGAGTCACGTTTTTTTGTTTTTTGTTTTAAATCATTCCCATATTTTGTGTGTGTGTGTGTGTGTGTGTATAAACAAACATCCGATGGAGTGTAAGGTGTTGGAAACGTTGGAAAACATCCCCATAGTGTTCGTCTATTTATTTTCTATCGCTCCAGATTTGCATCGTTTCACCGCAGGCGACTCTGCGTCCCGTTCGGTGTGTAACCGGGGCCTTCGGAAAGGGAAACAAAATAACAATGGGGGCTTCATTATTCATGCAAGTCGCATTTCAATAAAAACACGTAACAGCACAGCAGCAGACCACAAAACATTTGTTTCTATTTTTTATTTGTTTTTTTACTTTTTACGCGGCGCGCATAATGATCGACACATTTCTTCTTAGCCGCCTGTGTGTCTGTTTTGCTCTGCTTTTCCCTTCATTTTCCATAATTCCGTATTCAAATAGAGATCCCCTTTCTATTCCAAATGTTTTAAGTGTTTTTTTTTTTTTTTATCGCGTTACATGTCAAGCAGCGCCTTTGCGGGGAATCTGCTAAACGTGTCCAAAGGTTTTTTATTATTTTGATATTTTTTTTTCAATCTTTGAAAAATCTATTTGATTTCACAAAGATTGATACCGTTTGATTTGACTGCATTCGTCTTCATCACGTTTCGTTTTGATGAGCCAATGGTGAGAAGGGAGTTGCATTCGGTTAAAGTTTCGCTCCATCATATCGGAAGATGATTTTGCTTGGCTTTTATAATCTATCACTTCTTCTTCTCTCGTCGACAGCTGGAGACCATTAGAAATGGAAGGGGGGGGGGGGCAGTTAGGTTTGAAAAGAAAAGGTGACGCCAGGATTCCATATACATTTATTCCATTTTTTGTTGTTGTTGTTGTGATTGTTTCTTTTATAATAAAAAAAAAAAATGTTATGAACTCACCGAGTCACGTTCACAGTTTTGTTGAACGACTCGTTTGTGTGTGTGTCTTTCTTCGACAGCGGGAGCTTCAATGGCTCGTGTCGTGCTTCATTTGTTTTTTTCTAACGTATACAAGTAGATATTGTATATTTCTTTTTTTTTTATGTCATAAATATTCTGTTGCCTGTTATCTCTGTCTGGAATCATTTGCATGGAAATCCATCTCCATCTAAGAAGTAGAAAAAAAAAATCATCCGGCCATCCATTTTCAAAGATTGAGACGGATCGTTTTCCTTTTTTTTTTTTTTCTGAGAATGTTTGAAATAAAAAAACAAAAGAATGGACCATAAAACGTAGAAGAAGAATGAAAAAAAAAAGGAAACTTGAAAATGTGGAAACCGGAATCGATAAAACAAAAACAAATTCACTGTTTTCGATTGCCATGTTTGGTCTCTTATCGTTGCGTATTTTATTAGATTGATGAGACTTTGATGTCGCGCACATCAAACAAGAAAAAAAAAAATTCCCAAATCTCTGGTATATATTTAACTAATAAAAGCCCATGAACACAAATAATCAGATGAGCAGCAGTTTCCCCGCCCCAGCTGGCCCATCATTTTTGGATTACAAATTGAGGACAATATCAAAAGAAGAGCCCCTTCTTCGTTTATGTGAACATAATTACCTAATAGGAATCTATTTAAAAAAAATTTTGGTTGGGCTTCATCTCCATAAAGCACTGCTCTTCGGGAGTCCTCGTGCAAAAGACTACCGCTGCGTCTTTCCTTCTTGTTTGTGTATATGTTTTTATTTTAAACTCATCCAAATATTATGATTTTCTTCTTCTTCTTTTTACGTGTTTTGGCTGCTGGCTTTTTTAGCCATAGATGGTCTCCCCCCCTCTTCCTCGCTTTAAATATCGTCCACAATTCTTTCTCTTTTCGGGCCCACCGCACGAGGGGGTTTACAACGGCCGCCGCCTTCTTTCTTTTTGAAAATGTCTTTTCTGTATAGACAACCAGTGAATTTTTATAGGGGCTTTTATACAACCACTAACAGACTTCCCTGATATAACAAAAACAAAAACAAAAAAAGGTTTCATCAGACATAGGCGTAGGAGGTTTTCGTTTTTTTTTTTTGTGAAGAACTTTCACAAATCGGTTGAATATGCTAATGGATCGTGAAACGGCACGAGGCGGACTGCGGGAGATGAACGCGTTCCATCAGTCGGGGGGCAATGTAGGAAGAAAACATGTGTGATGTCGTTTTCTGTGTTGTGCAACTTAAGGGAAAAAGAAAAGAAAACAAACACACAAATGATGTTTGAATATGAATTGATTTCTTTTCGGGTGAAGCATTTTGTTGTGTCTTGATGAATTCTTATCAATTTGGGAGAGGCATTTTCTCGTATTGTTCAAAACGATTTGCTTAAGGGCCGAAAAGGATTTTGTACAACATTCAAACCCCAGAACAACACGAAATAATATTTTTTTTTATATATTTCAAATAAAAGATTCTCTTCATTTGAATAATTGAAAAAACAAAATTATCGTGCAGACTTTTTGGATTTTTTGATTTATTCTAAACCAAGGGAAACAATAAGCCCATACATCTCAATGGGCGGATATGTATCATATTAATATCAAAACATTAAAAAAACAAAAACAAGAATGAATGGGTTTGTTTGTTACCAAAATTCTTTATTCCAAAAAAATAAAAAAGGCGCTTGAATTTCGTGAATCAATGGCAAAAGGGAAAATTCTTGTATTCATTTATTTGTTTATTTTTAGCAAAAATTCGGCTCCAATAGGCGGAGGAGGCAAACAATGTGAATGCATTAGGATATACGTGTATACATTCGTATGTAGATGTGTATGTGTGGAATGTTTTCTATCGATGCAAAGAGCCACAACAAACATGGAATGTTTCCCCTTGTGCGGGGGAGTTGAAAAAAAAGGGGGGATGGAGGATTTCTTGAAAGAGCGTGAAAATTCGTCTGTCATGAACTCCCGCCGAGATTGTCTGTTTCACCTCCCCCCCTTTTTTTTCTTTCTATTATGCATTTTTTCTTTTTTTTTTTTTTCTCATTGTGTATGGGGTTTTGTTGTTGTTGTTATCGGGTGATTCACTCTGGTGCTATTCTAACCTTTGACCCATTTTGTTTTCTCCGAGTTTGTTCTCGTTCGAATTTCCCGCCGCCAAAGGCCTCGTTTTGAAACAACGCGTCCCTTTTTTTTTTTTTTTTCCATATCCCCCTGAAAGCCACGCTTATTATTATTTCTTAAAACAAAAAATCCCTAAGTGAAAATGAACGATCGAGTACAACCAATTTTTTTTGGTTTTTGTTTGATCCTTGGTTCGATTGAATTCAATCGATGATACATCATCGTAAACGGTATTAAATACCTGAAATACCATTCCAAATATGTGCGTCTGCTAATCAATTTCCTCTCTCTGTCTCTCACTTTGAAATTCCCCTTTTTTTTTTTATTTGCCGCGTTACCACCCGTCGGGGTAGTGTGGGGGTAGGTGAGTGAAATCAGTCATCATTCTCCTACCCCCCTCTCGTGTGACTCGTTCGTCTATAGATATAACAATAGACGTGTATACTGCACGCATGTAGAGATGAAACATTCCGACACACTTTTTTTGTTTTGTTTTCTTTTTTTGGCAGTCCGTACTCGAAAGATAGAAAGAAAAAAATGAGAAGCGGGGGGTTGTACAATTTTATGATGGAAGAGGACGATGCGTCGATGGAGCGTGCTTCCGGAAGACACGAAAACAAGAGGGACACGTAAGAAGAAAAGAAAAAAAAATAAAAACATTGGCAACGGCTAACAATTGCGTGAGTATACGCGTTATACCCGCAATAATAAATCGAGGAAAATATGATTGAATTAAAAAGAGAATTATTTATTTTTTTTTTTTTAGTCGCGTGAAAATGACACTATATCAAATCAAATGCAAAAAGTTTTTATATGTAAAGAAGATAACACACAACGAGTATAAAACCCGGAACTGAATTTATTTTTCAAATTCTTCAGAGGGGGGGATGCCATTTGAATATCCGGAAGTCATTTGGAATTCAACCGGCCGTGATGTCGATGATGATGTGAGCTTGTGAGCCATATACCCTCCCCCAACCCCTCTATACCTCTATATACCTATAATAAAGAGCCGCGTTCCCTATCCAAACTCGAATGTTAATTCCTTTAGATTCTATTGCTGATGCTCACCCTCAATATCCCATTTTTCAATAATAGGGTGAGGGGATCGAATCACAAATTTCACGGCTTCCGCACGGATGTGTTTGTACACGAAATAAAAGAAAAGAATTTGATTTGATTTGAATTTTTTTTTTCGAAATTTAAATGTCGGATCTCTGTGTGTACGGGAAAGAAAGAAAACCGGATATGCCGTTGGCTCCGGTTGAATGTCGCGTGATGGACGGCGCCATTTTGCTCACTTGCGTTTCCAACTTTTGATTATAGGGTTCCCCACCCCCCCTTTTGCGCCAATCTGTCAAAGTACACACACACACACACACACAAAAGAAATCAACATTTTCTTACACTGTTGATGTGTCTCTAATGAGTTTCTTGTTATACAATTCCCGTTTTTTTTAAATATTTATTTTTAAAAAAATATCTGTCGGTTCATATTTTTTGTGGCGATTGAAAATGGCGGTGTCTTTCGGTCAAAGGAGGGCGCCAAAGTAGCGCCGACATTTTTTTGTTTGATGCGCCGGTGCGCAAAATCATCAAATGGGCGAGCGCGGGGTCGGTCAAGATCTCAACAACAAACAAAAAACACACGAAATTATTAATCCTCTCCCCCCTTTAAAAAAAAGAATGGGTTATCCTCCCCTGTTGCGCCCACAGATGATGATGATGATGACTTTAAAAAAAAAAGAGTGAGGAGGGAGGAGGGAGGGGAGTAGGTAAAAACTAATGAAAAAAAAAATGTCAAGGTGTTGTGAGCAGCAAAAGAGAGTGGACGCTTGTTAAAAGAAGATCAAGACACGCACACACAAAAAAATAGGTTTAGGCGCACTATACCTTTTGTTTGTTTTTTTTGAATAAATCATCTTTGTGTGTGTGTGTGTTGTCCAGTTTGGTGTCATCAATTTAAGCTTTTTTGAATCTTGAAAGAAATGTTGTTTTCTTCTCTTTTTTTTTTGTTTGGGATCATGTCATTTGCGTCGCCCCTTTTGTGTGTTTTGCGTATTCGTGTTCAGCTTCTGGAATATTTTCTATAAACATTTGTTGGGGGGGGGGAAGAGATTTAAAAAAGAATATGTATTTAAAAGAGCCGACGCTGAAATAAAAAATGATGACGGTCATGATGATGATGACAAGAAGAAAAAGTTTGGGGTTCTTTTCATCATCGGCGCGCATGTTCTACCGAGTGCCTACAACATTCACAATTGGAGAGAAGAGCGCGCATATAGAGATATAGTTGATGTTGCAGCATTTCTTCTTGCTCAACATAGTCAAGGACTCTCTCTGTGTGTGTGTGTAAATAGAGAGCGACAAAAAAAAGGGGGGGGGGAGCCGAAACTCACAACATGTTTTTATGTTTAAATATTTTTCTTGTTGCTCATTGAATCGGCTCTCTTTTCACGCCGGTTTTTTATTTTTGAGGGGGGAATTGAATTTGAAATAGGCCGGACGCATCCATCAACTTGAAAATAGTGTAATAACGTGAAAAAGAATGGCGATCGTTTTATTTATTTATTTATTTATTTATTTATCGCTAAACATGCAGACACCAAGAGCATCAATGTTGACGTTAATGCTACTGTGCCGCCTCCAAGTGGCTGGCGCGATCAAACTGCACTTTGATTGATGGATTCTATCGTAGATATTAGGCTACCATTTGTTTTCTGATTTAAAGACGTGCGTCATTATGAACAAATCATTGAAAAAAACCAAGGGGGGAAGGATTTGAATTAGAATTTAAATTTTTCTTTTCAAAATTTCCGGATGTTGATCGTCAAAGTCGGCATTTTGGGGAAAGGTCATCGAGGGTGAATAAATCAAACAACACGGCGGTACATTTTTTTTTTTTTTTTTTTTCGTTTTCGTGACTCACTTGTTTCTCAATCGTTTCATCTTTTTGCAGCGATAGATGCGCGCAACACAAAATAAATGGACGTAATTGGCTTTTGTTTCGGAGAGCGCACTGTTGAATTCGTCGGATAAAGAGAAAAACTGGGCGTGGTCTTTACGCATTCCCCCCCCCCCACCAAACATTCAAAAAATTTTATTTTAAATCGTTCACCTGTTTAACGGGAGAGCGGCAAAAAAAAAAGAAAAATATTTCGAATGCACCGACGACAGCCGTGTGCGTAATCTGTCGTGACGTCACGATCTCGTTATTTGAAGGAACGGCCAATAATGCGCGATAAATCGTTGTCGTTTAATCAATTAATATGGGGGTGGGTAGGAACACAATTTTTACCTTTAAAAAATTAAAATAATTTATGGCAGCCATTTGTCGGGAATTTTTACTTCATTTCACGCCTCGTTATCTCGTCGATAAATTGCCGTTTGGCAGATGAGGAATGGGCCAAATCATCGGCCGCTATTTCTCAAATTTCAGTTTCCATAGAAACCTAAGCGTTTCCCCTGTTGAAATAGAGCCACGTTTATTAAATCAAATTTATTTTTTTAGAAAAAGGAAAAAGAAACGCTGTCGTACATTCGAAATCTCGCCATTTCAAATGATGCCATCACAAATAATTACGTAGCAAAGGTGGGGAGGGTGGTGGAAATGTTCAGCTTTTCCAGTGTGTTGCGCCATTTTGTGTGTGCGCCGAAAATCGTTGTTATGTAACGTTGCGCCCTTCTATTATATTTCACAACACCCCGTCCGAAAAATATATATACGAGCTCCGAAGGGCATCATCATCATTGAGGCTTATCTTGTCTCTGTGTGTGTGTGTGTGTATTTTCTTGAATGGTTTCGGATAGCTCTTAATGATATAGATATAGTCCATTTGAACACCCTCTCCCCCCTTTTATTTTTATACGTACATATTTTTTTTTTTTTCTATATGAAAAAAGTTTTCGTGTTGTGATAATCAAGTAATTGAGCGCAAGTGAAAAAAAAATGTTATCTCTATACTTAAAGTTGAGCGCGTTAAATTATCTCTTTTTTATGATGATTTTTTTGTTTTTCACGCTGTTGTCGGTATACTAGCGGGATCGTTTTTGTTTCGGTGTGCAACTTGTATTTTTGGTTTTTTTTGTTTTCTATCTGCGCCCACTGTCATTAAATTTCAATTATACACTCCCCAAGTCCCAATTTTTGTTGTTGGTCCGTGTTAACTACCCGTACGCTCGTTGCACTCACTCTGTCCAGCCGGTACACACTTTTTCTTTAAAAAAAAAAAAAATTTCAAAGCGGATAATAGAATTCTATTTAAAATTTTAAATGCGGATTTCATATTTTTCGAATTTTGCAACAATGGCCAAGTCTTAAAAAGAAAAAACACACGTGTGAGGAAATTGGAAAACTAATCGATCAACCGATTAATATTCCATCGTTGCTACGTGTGTCTGCGCCAATCCAATATATATTTGTATATGTACACACAGAGTCGACCCAGCCCTTTATTGTTGTTTGGCTTTTTGTTGTATTTTATTATTTATTTTCCCACCCTTTTTTTTTTTCGTCTTATAAAAATACAACAAACGAAGTGCGATATACGGAAATCACGCCCAGTTCTCTCGGGCCTCTACGCACGGAAGAAACATGGCCGAAAGCTGATGGAACAGATCAGCAGCCCAGCCAAAAGATTCGAAACTGGCCATATAGAACGAAAGATGGGCGTCTTGAAATTGTTCTTTCTCTTTTTTTGGTGGAGGGAGCTCCTCAACCTGTTTGACCTTTGCATTATTCAAAATGTTCTGCACACAGCACAAGAGGGTCTATATTTATATATATCGAGTTGTGCTGTATGGATATGTTCAGCCGCTTTGAACAATGGAGGGTTTGACCCGTTCCGCGTCTTCTTCTTCTTTTTAAATGAATTTTCTGGGACATCTTCTCTCCCTTTTGTGTGTGTGAATTAGTCGCCTCCTACGCAGCTCGTGCTCCTGAAAAAAAAAAAATGATTAATAGTTTTTTTTTTTTTAACGTAGCAAGTGTGAAACGTTTGTCCTTAATGAGCTCTGCGTATCGAACAACAAAGGTGAAATTCAATTGTCGCGTACCTGCATTTTCTTTTGTCCATTGCTGAGGGAGGTAGGAGGGCCTTTCCAAAAAAAAAATGCGTGTTTGGTGGATGATTATGTTAGAATAGGAAAGGAATTGTTGAAAGAAATAGTAGGCAGGACGTTTATCACACTCGATGGCCATAAATCGATCAAAAGTTCCAAAGGATCCAGGTGTGGGGTCGACGCGGGGGCTGATATTTCAGCCGGATGCAGCACAGGTGATCGCATCATCTCCAGTCATCATTTATATAGGCTCAACATCTCTCCCCTTTTTATTTTTCATTTACCCCTTCTTAAATCGTTGATTTTTGTATATTTTTCAAAATTTAAAAGTTTTCAATTTTTATTATTAAAAAAAAAATAATAGCGTCGTCGCATTCGGGGAGGTCCTTGCATTTCGGGAGATAAATGAAGCTGTCGCACGCGGTTCTGTAACAGTTTCGTTTCTTTTAAATATATTTACATGTGTGTGTGTGTGTCTGCCGGAGAAAATGTAATGCCATTTGTTACTATCCCGTTTGCAATTAATAATATCATCGCTGGCGCGAGCACAGAGGGCACACGCAAGTGCACGGCGGGAGGCGCTTACCGACCGGCCCTTGCGTCTTTTACGATGTTGACTAATCATCCGATTTTCTTCTTTAATTTTGAATGCCTTATTTCCTATTGAATTGGTTACGCGTGAATTTCTGTTATTTTTCAAGGGGAAAAATAAAACTAAATAAAACAAAAGGTCGAGTGTAATTTCGAAATTTAAAGGGCCTTTTTTTTTCGGGAGAAACCTGTCAAACATTTGATCAGCTTTACAATGATGGAGAAGTCCTCGGCCAGACTTCCTTGGTGGTCGTGACAAAAGAAAACAATTATTTTTTTATTTTTATTTTTTTGGAAACTGTGTGATATTATCTGTATATATTCTTTTTCTATCCCATTTTGTTGTTGTTGTTTTCGTTTTTTGAAAAATTTCAAACTTGGACGTTGTATAGCCGAGTCTGTGCAACACGTCTCAATTATTTCACGAAAAGAAAAACAATTCAACGATGAAGAAATCATTCAAAACGAAACACAAAGGGCGGGGGGGGGGGAACGGTACACACCATTCCAGTGTACACACACTGGAACATAATTCTTGTATCAAACGTCCTGACTCGATAATAGCCGGATGTAAACGTTTGATTGATTCAAATCATATTTTAACTTTGTGCAGTCAATTTCAAGACATTCGGAAATTTAAAAAAAAATTCAAATGTTCGAGTGGGATGACGACGATGTATACGACAAGGAGGTAGAAGATTTCAGGTGTGTGTTGGTGTAGGAGTCGATTGTTCAACTTGAAACACAAGAGGACCGCCCAGTGTGTTGCTTTCTTATCCGGCACAGGTAACACTAGACGTGCCCTAGCGACGAAACTTGGAAGAAAAAAAAGGGGCAACTCGCACACATCACCTCAAGGGGGTCACATTCTTCGACACTTTGATGTGGCTAGAAGAAAAAAGGCAAATCATTTCAATAAATCCATCGTTTCGATGCGCCTCTTATTTTATTTTCTTTTTATCTTAAATTGTTTGTTTATTTTTGTGCTGTGTATTATGGCCGTCCAGCAGCCGCTCTGGAAAAACTGAGATAATAAAAATCAAAAAACAAAATGTGTAAATAGACATCCGTGAGAGAGAGAGGAGGGGGAAGAAAGTTGTCGGCCAATTATCATAATCGATGCTGTTTTTTCTCGCGTTCACACCGTTTTCTTGCAGTTTGAAACATTTCAAAGGTCCGATCGAAATGTTTCCGAAATCTCTCCCACCGTTTCGGCCGCCAGCTGTGAACGTCTCTAAATGACTCTTAAAACATTTATAGACGTTGTGTGTGTGTGTGTGTGTGTGTGTGTGTGTGTGCATACAGATGCGCATATGATTTTGAAAGTCTATAACACGACGCAGAGTTTCGGTGAGGGCCGATAAATCGGAAAGCTATTCACCTACACATAACACGAGAGCCTCTTTTGTGGGGCTGTGAACGCTGTGAGCTATTCTGAAGAGGGAAAAAAGAAAAAAAAAAAAGGCCCGCCAGTTATACGAGCAACTCGTAAATTTGCGGTGAACTATATGGCCCTTTTTCTTCTAAAGCGCATTGCCCCTTTTTCCATTGAAACAAAATCTTAAGAGCAGAGGGTGTTCGTCTTGTGATGTGGCGTTGAGCCAACCCAGCGGGGCTGTTTCCAATGTTTGTTGTCGTGTCTCCGTGAAAAAAGCCAAATTGTTTGCCAATATTTGTGCTGTGTGTTGAAAGTGCATTTTTCTGTGAGGTCTGCCTATAAGAAGACTTGAGGTGGCACTTGTTTATCGCTTGTACAAGTCAATTTCAAATGGGATGGGGTTGAAGAACATGTTCCTCTTTTATTTTGAAGGGCTGTATCAGCTGCGACTGATCGGCACCGACTCGAAATCACAGGTCGCGAAATTCGCTGATGTCTCGACTTGATGTTTCTCTCTTTTTTTTAAAAAGCCATTAAGAAAATTTGAAGGGTGTACCTCTCAGTTTTTGCGTTTTGTGATTGATCCCGTGTGGTCTACATCGCCGTCGGTCGTGATTCATTTGCGTAACAATCGGGCCGTTGCGACGGTCGAGGAATAATGAAGTGAGACGTATCAGAGTTTTGACAAGAGCAGGAGATGTTTCATTGATTTTATGCAAATGGGAAATTCGACCCCCCACATGACTATGCACGGCATAATCAACTCGTTTTCTTCTCTGCCAAGAGAAGAAAAGACAAAAAGGGGGAGGTTTTGATTTCTTCATTGGGGGCCCAGTTCGATTTCATTTTTCTTACTTCTCACTTGAAGATCGATGGCTTTTAATGTATTCATCTTGTTCATTTTCCAATGATTATAACCAACATCAAAACGCATTTCCTCTTTTTTTGGACTCGTGTTTTTTTGTTTCTTTTTTTTCAAAATTCCCGCTTAATCACGTCGAATTTAATTGCGACATTTTCGTCAGCGTCGGCCAAACCAAAATCTTGTCCACCAATTGTTTCTTTCTTTTTTCTCTCTACATCAGCTGATTTTCAGTTACAAGAAACGAATTTTTTTTTGTTTTTCCCCTCCAACAAATTCAAAATTTTTCTTTCTATGTAATAAAATGAGGGGAATTGACTAAGAAACAAAATGGAAAGACATCCATCACCTTTCTCTTTCTTCTTGTTTAAAAAAAAAAAAAAAAGAATTCTCGGCCCGCGGGATGGCTGTCTGCGTGTTGCCCTCTGCCAGTAATTAAGGACGCGAGGCTTTGATTGCACCAATCTGACGCTGTGCCGTCGCCTCTCACTTCATTTTTCTCTTTTTTCAAATTCTCGTAATCGTCTGATTATATGAATTCTTTGCCCCTTTGTAATATTTTGTTTTAATTTTGAATAAATGACAGAAGAATCTTTTAGTTCTCGTTATTCAAACGATCATCGTCACGGCCGTCTCTCACTGGACTCGTTTTTGTGTTGAAATAAAATCTTATTTAATTATGATTCGTTTTCGTTGTTGTTGTTGTTGTGTCCTGTTTTAATGCGCACCAGCTGACCGATATTTTAAAACTGGTGTCGTAAGCGCAGAACAGAGAAACTGAGTCATCATCATTTAACTGTCGCTGTCTCTTTTATTATAATAATAAATTTTCTTTCACTCTGCAGAAGAAAAAAAAACGCACCAGTTTAACCCCCTTACTTTTGCCTTTGTCCAAACAGCTCGTGATCGTTTATCACGAAACCTTAAAGAGTATTGCGTGCTCTCCGACACTTAAATCTTTAGAGAGACTCGCAAGTCTTTTAATTTTTTTAATTCCTTCATTTTGTTTAAGATTTTTTATTTTCATTTTTTTTATGTTTTACTCTGACCCATCATCCAAATGATTCGATGAAGACCAACTGCCTTAATCTGACACAATCAACAAACACGACACATCACCGATTTTATAACGAATTTTGATTTGAATATTTGAACCACATGGACGATGGTTTTTACATTCAAAACCGAGAGAGAAATCGATTATTTATTCAATGAAAGCAGAGACAATAATAACGACGAGATCGCATGGCTCCTTGATTGAGGTCGTTTGTGATCTTTTTTTCTTTCTTTCTCCTTTCTAACTACTTTTGCCATCCCACTCCCCCCGTAAAAGAAAACTCGTTTGTTTGCGTGTTTCACGAATATATTTTCGGACTTCAAAGTTAATCAATGCTCGCGCGCCAATAATCGTCGGCGTGAATCAATGATGACGGACCGGTCCTTCCTCCCCCCTTCCCCCCTTACATTCTCGAGGCTTCCCCCCACACCCCTTTGGCTTGGTGATGATGTCACCAATTGCCTTTTTTGGGGGGCATTGCCGAGGACGGAGAGACCAATTATAAATGACGTTCTAAAGCTTCGAAAACTCCCCAACCAAAAATATTAACTGGTTTGAATGATTCCGTCATCGTGCCCCCCCCCCTCTTTTTTGTTTTAGTACAACTGTGTATTTATTCAAATTGCACAGCTCGTGAAGCGTCAAAGTGTTTGAACTTAACTATTTTTTTTTAGTTGAAATTTCATCGGCAACAGACACACGTAGAGAGAGGCCGTCTCGGAAGGTACGACTCCAATTGAACATTACCTTGTAAGGAATGAATCTCTCCTTAACCAAACTTTCTCTCTCTGTGTGTGCGCGTGCATTTTTCGATTTGACGTGTTCGATTCCAAAAAATTGGAACATTTTCACATTTTTAAAAAAATTTAATTTGAAATTGAATGTTATGTCTCGGCATTTTAAATTTAAAACAATAAATATATTTTTCGGAATTTCCGAAAAGCAAAATGCAACAGCAGGATAGGAGCGCCTGAAACATATTATAATAA
The DNA here is from genome assembly GCF_020631705.1 of Daphnia magna. Taxonomy (NCBI): domain Eukaryota; kingdom Metazoa; phylum Arthropoda; class Branchiopoda; order Diplostraca; family Daphniidae; genus Daphnia; species Daphnia magna. The sequence continues at coordinate 2,531,843 of NC_059187.1, forward strand.
AATGTTCCAGGCTCATTTTTTTTTTCTTCTTTGCTTGCTCGCGTGGTTATATTGATGACGGTTATTAAGAGCGCGCTTCACACTGTGAAGGTTGAACGTTTTTTTCTTTTTTAGACGTCCAAAAATTCAGACCCGGACTGTCTCGGGACCCGGGGTTTCCAAAGTGTGGAACGCGCGCGCGCTTTTTTTAAAAAGGTAACCTCCGTTTGGATTTGCATATCTAATTACAAGGTCTCGGAGCGCCTTGGCCCACAAGACACAGTCTATAAACACACAGCAGCTCTTCAGTCAAGCGAAAATATTTATCTGAAAATGCTTTAATGTTTATCATGCAAATCAGTCGGTATTCAACAATACGACAGAGCCTCTCTCTCTCTTTTCTAGTGTAGATTTGACGCGTTTTCTTTCTAATGCTTGGGAAGGTTTGGAGATTCTCAAAAGGCAGTAAGCAATCAATAAAAAAAAAAGGTTTGAAATATATTCAATTCTATTGTACGTTTGTGTGTACAATGGTAGGCAAATTAGTCGGTTTAACTCTTTTTTTTTCTTTTTTACTGAAAAAAATTTAAAAGAAAACGAAATGTTTTCTTTGGTAGTAATGCACGGCCCGCCAACAGGAGTGTATTTTACTATATCATTAATTTTTTTTTTTTATTTTTAAAAGAAAAAAAAAAATTCGAAATTTTTGCTTAGTTTCAAGTAAAATGGGCGGAAATAAAATCAGAAAATTTTTTCTCTCTTCATCTTAATTGCATGTGTAATCAGTTGGTAATCAACTCTCGATCCATTTCAGTTAAGCGCGAGCGACGTCGTTTCAACTTGTTGCCCTCATTTGTTACACAACGTCTTCTTGTTTTGCTGCTACGGTTAATTGATTAACGTTGGCAATTGCCGTTTATCGGGTCCCGGCATCAACGTTAATTTTTAATTTTTTTTTATTCAAAACACACGATGGTGGGTGGTTTGGATTTGATACATCAACAAAAAGACGGATCGCTTTCAGATCCGTCATCGGTTAACGCTCTAACCCAACATTTATTCGAAAATTATATTAAGGCGTACGAAACGCTGCGCTAATAACATCGAACATCGTTTTCCTTTTTTCCCTTCAAATTACTAATTGAATTCATTCAGAAATGAAAAAGAAAAAGAATTTGAATTTGTTTTCAAATTCCCGCCAATTTTTGTTTGAAGCGCTTAATGCGCGCGCCGCCGTGTGATTATCAAATAGCCGCAACGATTGACGAGACATCACGACTTTTTATTTATTCGAAAAACAAAATCAATTTCTGATTTTGAAAAAAAAAAAACACGAAGACGTGTGAAGTGAGGGAGCCTCTCTTGATGTTGTGTTTTTACTTCTGTTTTTTTTTTTAATTTTATTTATTATTTTTCCTCGTTGAACATGGCGGTCGATTTCAGTAGCTTTTATTTTTTTCAATTTTAATTCAATGTTTCTTGTGATTTGACTTGTCTAAAAAAAAAAAAAATGCTTGTGTATAATAATCATAACCGAACACGGCAGCACATCAGTCTTGAAAAAGAGAAGCCGCTTCTCAATTCAGCCTCGGGGCGCCTGAAACTCAAAACAAAAATAATAATAAAATATCCGTTTCAATTATTGTCTTTCTCTTTGAGCCATTTCAGAGGTTTGTCTGCGCCGGTGGTCTGATAGCTCCTGATGACTTAAAAAAAAAACAATTGCTACTATACGCTATCAATTGCTGTTGGCTATTTCATTCAAAATTTTTCTCTTTTTGGGATTCACGCCGCCGCTTTTGCTTATCGTGATGGAAAAACGAGTACCACGGCAATGTTTAAAAAGAAGACAGCCGTCACTTACGGTCATGTTTCTCTCTCCGAAACGATTCATTTCTCCCTTGTTTTCTTTTATTTTTTTTTTGAAAGAAGAATTGAGGTTCTGTATAGATTTATATATACATTTGTGCTGGCACCTGATCAATGTAATTACAAGTCGCTCGCTTCGTGCAACAGCATCGAACGTTGGGGAATATTTGAAAAGAAATGGAAAGGGCCTTTTTTTTGTTTTGAATTCGTATAGAATTTCCCAGCAGTGGACGTGCAAGTGATTATGAAGTAGCGTTGTATCAAAATTGATTGTGTATAGACGGGAATTCATTTCGTAGGGCCCCTGTTATTTCCGATGGAAAAATCCCAAAACTATATTAAATGGCTAAATTACACGCGATGATAAGCTGATGCCCTCCTTGTTAAACGATACCCGACTGAGTTGTGTATGTGTATCTTAATTTTTATTCAAATCAGCCGCTGATTTTGTTTGAATTTATTCAAAAATTGATGTCGTTTTTTGTTTTTTTACGTTTGCAAAGGGTGGGGGCAAAGCGCGGGCTTGGAATTCAAATTTTTGATGTAAAATAGTTTAATTATTCATAAATTTTTTAAATATTACATCATTGCGAGTTACATTTCCTTTGTTTAGCCGGTCGATAAGAAGAAGAAGAATGTTGAAAGAGAGGCAACGATGATAAATATTAGGCAGGTACTTGCACCTGCGAACAAGCCGCGGACACGAAACAATTTGAAAACGAATAGATAAATCCGTTTTTGGGTCTCTTTCTCTCTCTTTTAAGAGCGCCCCGACAACACCGTGTACGCAAGACGAGGGAGAAAACCACCCACCAGGTGAAGACTAATGACTCACCACCGATGCGCATTTCTCGCAGCTTTTGTTTTGGTTTTTTTGAATGACGCTCATTTTTGTTGTTGTTGTAAAAGTCACGAGAAATCAATTTTCGATCGCGCTTTTATTGCCAATAGGCCCCACCTGTTTATTAAATCAACAAATTCGATTTCAATGTTTTCAATGCATTCAAAGATCCTTGGTTAAAATTCCATGTTAAACTCGGTCCTCCCCTCTTCATCACCATCAAACAACAGGGGGAAAAGATTATTATTATTTTATTTTGATTTTTTAAAATTTTACGATCCTCAAAAGAAGTTTCTCTTTCTCTGATTGGCTATTCTCGTTTCGAGTGGAAATGTGTTTGATTGTTGTTTTTCATCAATCTTGTAGGCACCCCCCTTGATTGTCATTACAGCTCGTTACCATCGTTGAGTTGGAGAAACAAAAAAGATTAATCAAACGTTAAAAACCATTTGGAAATGACCGTCCCCTTTTTCTCTCCTCGAGACACACACACAAATGCCGAGTTATAATTCGATTTGTTTCCAGAAACGAAAGAAACAAAACAACGGTCGTTGTATGTATTCATATATTCAAACCAACCTATATATCAATGGCCGCTGGAATTGTAAACAAATAGGCCCGGCTCTTAATCAACTCGAATTTCGTTTAGTTGGACAAATACAGATCAAATTATTATAGAAACGAAGGGACGAACTGGCAGCTTTGTGTGTGTGTCTCTTATTAAAACTGGCCCTGCGCTTCTCTATACACACACACACACACACACACGCCGCTTGTATAAACAACCTTTGGCCACTTGTCAAAAATCATCAGACGAGATGCTCTGAATATTCATATTTTCTTCTTCTTCTTTTTTAGTAACAGCATGCGACTACAATCAGAAAGAGGCAAAGAAAAATTTCGTTTGATGTAATAAGATTAAATCACGCCAGAAATCGATTCATCACCTTTGGGCGCTTTTTTTTTCTTTAAAAAAAAATATACCGTTTGACCCTTTTATTTTTAAAGCGTCTGTCTCTCTTCCTGGTGGGGAGTAATAACAACATTCTAAAAAAATAAAAAAAATTATCTTTCATTTAAAGAAACGCGAGCGAAATTTCAAAAAATGTTTTGTTTTTTTGTTTACCCGCCAAAATCGTCTGCTATTTGATGATGGGGAATCGGCTTTTGAATGGCGGCCATATTATAGTTTTTTAGAAAACAAAGTTCGTGTTTATCCACCTATGCTAATTCTTTCAGCCCTTTTTTTTTTTTTTTCTTCTTCTCTCTTTTCACTTAATTTCTATAAATGGCCAGTCTTACAAAGAAAGAAAAATTCTATATTACGATGCAACCCGCCAAGGAAGTTTGTTTTTCATGAGCGGGCCGAAAGAATTTCGTTTGAATTTATGGCGATTGATATTGTGTGCATCGAACAGTCATCAGCATCACAAAAAACCGACAAATTTTGTCTGAATATTATCAACAGGGCCGACCCTCTTCTTCTTGCCCCTTCAATAAATATGACGATAGAATAGGTCCATATCTATGACACACGATCGTGTTTAAGGCCGATCAGTATACACTCTATACGAAATGTGTTCCGTGCTGCACAGATGATGATGCCCCTATCGCTTTGAACAAAACGGGGGGGGTTTGATCCTCTTCTTTTGCATATACAAAAGAGGTTATAGACGTTGTTTATTATAAGAGCTCTCATTTTCATTAAGATACAGTTTGAGGGAGGGGGAGAGGAAAAACAAAAAGGTGAAGGATGCCGACTCTCCGTGTAGACCGTGGTCCATACGTGATGGGGATTATAAACGACCGTTTGATGATATTGTTTCGGATAAATCAATCGACCTGTTTTGTTTTTCTTGTTATCTTGCGCAAGAAAAATTTTTTTTTTTACAGCTCTTCGTTTTTTTTTTTTTCAAACGGACGGTGGGAAGCGATGAATAATTCAATCAAATGCCACTATGGAAAAATACGAAAGAAATCATGTCGGATCTGATGTTTCAATCCAATTAAGGTCATCTGCTGTGATCTATAAAAATGTTGCGTTGATCTAAATCTTTGATAAGAAATGGCTGATTTTTATTATGACGAGAGAGAGAGAGAGAGAGAGAGAGACACGGACCATCTTTTTACACACACACACACGTATTCAATTAGCTGACGACCTACCGCCCGTCGTGGCCAGTCTTTAAAAGACGGCACTCTGCGCAGATATATATATATTTTTAATAGTCGAAGGAAGCCAACTCAATCTCTGGCTTATGTGTTTAACATATTTTATAGCCTCATCACGTGCCGATTCAAACAGCAACTAAATCAAAAAAATATGTGAACGTTTCAATAGCAAAGGAAGAAAAAGCTCGAGTCGAGACGCATCTTATCGCCCTCCATCCCAAACTAAAAATGGGACGTTTCTTTCTCTTTTTAAGGCAATAATAAATGAATCTCCTCGAAGGAAATTGCTGGAAATGGTCAGAATTCGTGATGCGAACGTGCGTACAGCCATTTCTTTTTTCCCTCTTCGGAAGCAGAGAATTGCAGTTTGTTTGTTTTTTTAATATAAGGAGCTGTCGTTTCGAATTACTGTACTCCTATTGAACTTTGAACAAAGAGAGAGAAAAAAGAAATCAACTGGAAATCGTTTGCATTTCTTGTTTTTTTTAAATATTTTACAGGTGGATTGGTGAGGCCATCGTTGTGACTCATTTCTTTGATTTTGGTCTTAAAACCAATCACTTTTCGGGCCTTTTCTTTATGATTGGCAAATTTTTGTTGTTGTTTCTGTTGTCCCTTTTCTTCAAAAACGTGTGATTGCAAACACACACAGGGGAAAACAAGATGTAGGCACAGACTGAGAAATAATCAAAAAAGAAAAGAAAAAAGTCTAAATGGATATGTATAATAACTAATGGGGGCCTTATACAATCACCAGCCAAACCCTTAGCGGTTCAGACTCCACCCTCTAATTGTGGCGCCCCCTTTTTATGTAATTGTGCACATTTTCAAGTGCCCCTTACAAAAACCTTCAAGTCCTATATAAGTTTTCCCAACCTGACTTTTCCATCATCATAAATCATTGATCAACACCTTCCACCACCAAAACAGAATTACTCGTTTAGTTTTCTTTTCTTTTTTTCAAATTCATATACGTCATCAGTTGGATTACATAATTTTTTATTTCGCACCCTCTAATTCCCCCCTCTATTTTACTGCAGTGTGGGGGGGGGAGGTGTGTGTAATGATCATTTGCCGCTATCACACAGGTGTGCGATATTTGAAGAAGAAAAATAATAAAAGCGCGCGAAAATGTGCTCATTTGAAAATTTCTTTTTCAGCGGTGCTCGGTGCCTAATGACAGAGTAGAACGCACTTCTTTTCTAGATGTATCATTTTTTTTTTTTTTTTTAAAGGGCAAAATGGGCGACGCGTGCTGCAAGTTCAGTTGCTGCATTGCTCGTGGACGTCCCTCCACCGAGAACAGTTGACGGCTAAATGAATGGGCCAGCTCAATATTCAAAAGGGGGATGTTTAATCACATGCTATATCTATCCCTACTCGTCTGCCTATCGTACATCATTTCCTTGCACGTATCAACAGCTTCTTGCTGTTCAAAAAAAAAAAAAAAAAAACTCTTCAAACATCAGACTTTTCTATTACATTTCTAGAAATCATTGCATTTTTTGTGTGTTGATTTTTTTATTAAAAATATTTTCTCAGCAATCATTTTGGAATGGAATAAAAAGGGAGGGCGATGATGTCGATGCGCATTCCATTGGATATGGGTAACTTGATATATTGGGTGATTCCAATCTTCGGAGGTTAAGGGATGATATCACACAGCACACCCTTTGACAAGCAAATATTATGTGCTGTATAGGATGCGGCTATTGATGGCCAACAGGTGCAATTGGGCGGATTATTATTATTATTATTATATATATTTATTTTTTTTTTTTAGCTCATGACATCACCACGCAATTTGATATAACTCATAGTCGACTGTGCTTTTCTTTATTGGAGTTTTTTCGAGTCGAAATCATTGGCTGGTTAATCTATATAATTAAGGGTATCTGTATTAATAAGATCGGTGAGATGCGATGAGAAAATACACGAGGCTATCGCTCACGGTTCGCCCACCCACCGCTCACACTTGTATGCAGATTGAATCGATTACCAAAAGAGTTTTTTTGTTTTTTTCTGGATTATCTTTTTGGTTTTCTGCTTTGTAAAGCATCGTAATTATCTATCGCCCGGTCTAGATAAATATGTTTTTTTTGTTTTTGTTTTTTTAATCCTTCAAACTTTCTCTGGCGAGAAACAAGAGCACAAATTTTCATGCAGACGGCCACACTTCATCACAGCCGACACTGAGAGAGGAGCCTCCCTTCTCTATATGAGCTCTTTTTATAAATTACATTTTCAAAACAAAAAAAAACATGTTTCTTTTGCTGCTTGCATCGAACAAGACGCAACGAACGTGAACGTTATGCGGCCGAAACAAGTCGCGATACTTAGGACTCATCCAAAAGCTATTTTTCTCTGTGGTTTGCTGTATATAATATGCAACGAACTATAGAAGTGCTCTTTAGTATTCCCCTGGTGTGGGGCTCATTCTGCGATGGGTGTGGTGACTTGAATGCCCGCACTTGATCCTTTTCAATTTGTTGATGGCCGAACATAGAAATGCCAAGAATGTCTGCGCAACATCCCCCCTCTCTCTCTCTCCTGATTTCCGAAGCCTAAACTTGAAGTGGCCATTTTCATTCAATCGAACATGTGTAGGCTACCATACCCTCACCTATATACGTAACCCAGAGTCTTTTCCCACGGTATAGTTGGCAGTTGACGCAACATGTTGTGTTTTGTTTGTTTTCAAGATCGAAAAAAAAAAAATGTATTTCATTTAGGAAAGTGAGTAGCAGTTATCGATAAAGCGATTGGCTCTCCATCACTGTCTTGTTGTTTTCTTGTTTGTTGTTGTCAACTGGCAACAGCTGACGTGCTCACCTCTGGCTGATTTGATTCGTTTAATAGAAACGCGCGCGCGCACACACGTAATGATAAGTTTCAGTTTTGTTTTTCGAGTGTCTGCTGCTCTGATTTGCCTATTTCGTTTTGGGGCCATTTGGTTGGCGCCAATGGGCACAATGTTGAAGTTGATTCTTTCCAACTGGAGGCGCAGTTCGGACAATCTTGAACGCGCTGTTCTTTGATTTCTTGTAAGAAGAACGAAATGTTGATCGCTCGTTATATTAATATATTAATATTTTTTTTAAATACATAACCTTCTCGTCTGTTAGGTGTTTTTAATGAAGTGCGGCAGGCCAGCAGCCAGACACTTCCTCATCCATCATCACCTGAGTTACAGAACGGACTCGTTTCCTGATTTTGATTTTGATTTTTCTTTTTTCTGTTTTTTGTTTTTTGTTTTTTTTATCTTCACAAAAGAAAAGGGCAGGGGGAGGGTGCGTGAAGGAGGGGAATAAATAAATGACCACTTATATCTCTTAAGGCCAAACACGCAACCCGCTCTGGTTTAAGAAATAAAAATGAAAATAAATAAATATACCAGTTCATTTTGATATTGGAAGTTGTTCCAGAAGTTCTTAGACATCACAAAATAAAACTTGATTTTTATTTTGATTTTGATTTTATTTTTAGTTTTAGTTTTAGTTTTAAGAGATACGGGCACGACCTGTGGCCACTGTGTACACACGATAATATTTCATACAGTTGGCGGGCGATTTGGAAGTTTGATTTTCGATGTTATCGCGTCATGAGCTTCTTCTTTATTATCGAAATTGCTGCGTATGCATATCGGCATTTTTTTTATTTTATTTTGACACCTCACCGCCCTCTTCTAGCTGATTTTTTTTCCTAAGAAGATTTGATATCGTCTGAGAAAATTTGCGTTTTTTTTTTGTTTGTTGTTTTAGTTTTGTTATTTTTATTTCATACGAAGAGGAAGAAAGAAAACAAACAGGCAACACAAAATAAAAACTAAACTGAGAAATAGAGGCTGTCGTGTGTTGTGCGTGTGCGTGTTTAATTGACAGTCACGCGAATAACCGACAAGTCGCCTATCCCGGGGAGTGATGGCGGTCCCCCCTCGTCTAGCGGGAGTTTTCAAACGAGGAGGACAACCCCCCTTTTTTTTTTTTCTCTCTCTTCCTTGTTCTTGCTCAACAAGAAAATGTAAAATCACACGTAAACAACGTGAGAGAAAAGAAACGAGAAATAGGAAAACGAGTCGGCGGGACTTGGCGTTCGCCATTGGCCAATGCTGACGTCATGCGCAAACGGATGCCAAAGGGAATGAAAAGGAGGCGAGCACATTGCCAAGCTCCTCCTCCTTTTCCTGCATTCAGGGGAAGAGACACGGGTAAAATTTAATGAAAAACAAAATAAAATGGAAACAAAAAAAAAAAATTCAAATAGACAACCGATAGAAGAGAAAAGAAGAAGCCCGGGAGTAGAGAGAGAGAGAGAGAGAGGAATAACAACGTCACACACACAGTTGCACGCAACATCTCTCTCCCTCTGTCGGGCGAAATAGGGGGAGCTGCCGATGTAACATTTATTTTTTTTATTTCCTCGAGCCAACAATAGAGCCAGAGCTTGCGCCAGAGCTGAAAGCATTGCCCACCTGGACAGGTGCTCCGCCGCGACCAACCGGCAGAACGCACTCCACAACAACAACACACACAAAAAAAAAAAAATAGTTTTTGTTTTTTTTTTTTTGTTTTCTTTCTTGCGTTCGTTCTGGCTGTGTCCATTTTCGATCTGAAAAGGATAAAAAGAAGTCGCCATCGTTTCGGCTCGTTTTGGCCTATTTGCTCTTACAGTCAACGCTAAAGCAAATAAAGACAAGAAAGAAAGAGAGGCGACAAGAAGGAACAGTTTTATTGGTGTGTCGTGTGCTGTGTTGTCATTTCGCAAGGAAAACAAAAGAAAAAAAAAACAAAAAACCCGAAATTGAATTTCGCCGCCAACGCGCGTCCTCTTGTCGGCCTTTTTTTTCTTTCGGTTTTAAGTGTCCATACTTAAACCTTTGATTGCCTTTTCATATCGTGAAACCGTACCGCCGTGTGTTTGTTTTTTGTTTGTTATTTTGGCGAAAGAGTTCAATAGTGGCACGAGAACAGAAAACGGGGGTGGGGGAGGGTTGGTGAGGGTCCGTTTCGGGCAAAAAAGAGAACGAAGAATTTTGTCCGTTCACTTTGCGATATGGCAGCCGTCGTGCCGCCGCCAGCCCACGGCCAGCCGCAACAACATCATCAACGACTCAACAAGATGACGGATCTCACCGACGTAAGTGCAATCTCGTGTGACACAAAGTTGTTATTGCTCATCGACGTACCTCCTTTCTTTATCCGAGTTTCGTTGGCTTTTAGTTTTTTTTTTTTTTTTTAATTTTAATCTTTGGCGTGTGCATGTTCTTTTGGTTTTTGAATTTTTTGATTTTATTATACGACTGTAAGTTAATGTTTTCACCCAACATCTTCCCCCCCCCCGAAAAAAACCAAAAACAAGAAGAGAAAAGAATTTTTTTTTCGAAAAGAAAAAATGGGGGAGGTGTTTGTTTTAGGCCTAGATGCATTCCGTGCGTTTTTTGCTCTTGAAATGCATAGAAATTTGGACGGGCTTTTGAAATCATCCAATAGATGTAAATTGGCGTGTGATGTTTGCCTGTTTTTGTATGTTCCCATTTTATTTTTGCTTTGATTTAGAAGAAGAAGAAAACAGGCGAAAACATTGAACTGGTTTGCGACTACGTGCACGTATAATTTTTTAAACGCATCTACGTAGAACGAAAACGGGAAAAAAATAAATTTTATATATTCCCTTTAGGCGATGTTTTGTTTTCAAGAAATTTAAAAATCCCAATTTTTCCAGTCTTGTGTTTTTTCTGTACCCGTTCAAATTTAATTAAAAAACAAAAAAACTAAAAGTTTGGGGATATAGGTGTAGCTTTTATACATTCCTAGGTGAATCCGTCAGACGGCCATTAAACATGTAGGGAAAGCCTATCTCTGTGCACATTGATTTCATAGTTGCCACAAGACGAAAAGCGATACGTGAACGTTTTCTAGGTAATAATGATGGAGCGATCTGAAAGCAAGTACGGCCTTTCAAATGAGAGAAACGTTTAGACAAGAACAAAATTTTAAAGACGTGGCACCCCTTTCGTTAATCAAATTAGTCGCGGTCCATTCACCAATAAACCACATTTAAATATACGCCTGCGCAATGTCGTTAACGCGCTGACATATTTTACGTAACAAGATGGATCCCAAATCATCGTCTTTTTTGTTTTTGTTTTTCACCATTTCCGACTTAACTCTAGCGACATGTAATAACGGAAATCAAATTTAAAAAAAAAATGACAACTCTGGCGGATCGATCATCATTTTCTCTGTCGAAAAATGCGCACAAACCGCGACGGTCCGTCAGTCAACTTTTTTCCGGGATTATTTATTTTCAAACGCGCATTCGTATGTTAGGCTGTGTACAACAACAAAGAAAAACGAGTCCAGCAAGTGACGGCCCACACTATATCGGCACGTGCGTCACACATGTAACAATCTCAGTTGCGTACACACACACACTGTTTTCTTTGTGTATATCGTTACGCTCGTTAATGCGTCCGTCTCGAGTCACAAGTTATTATACCCCTTCCCCTCTGCTTTGTTTTTTTTATTTTATTTATTTAAAATAATGGGATAATAGCCGGCCCGTCCAAACATCAAGTCACCGAGCGTCCTTTTTCCGGCCTCAGCCAAGCGTCAACTTGTGTTCGTTATTGGTCCGCTAGGGTTGAATTAGGGCCATCAGATTCATCAGCATTTCTTCGAGTTTATTCGATTTTTTTGTTGTGTGTGTGAATGATTTAAGAAACATTTGTTATTTTTCATTTATTCAAACACTTCAGATGTGGCAAGATATTGAGAGCGTTTTATTGGATGAAGGTCCAAACGCTTGCGCTGCTACCGCTGGCCACCCTTCCGGCGGAGACCCGCTCGCCTACCATCACTACCATGCCATCCATCATCCGATTGCAGCTCATCAGATGAGTCTTGTTCATCCAGGATTCCAGCAGCACCCCATCAACCATCAAGTATACCCCAAAAACACGAGAAAAAAAGAAATAACTCTGAAGAGATGTAAACACATAGACGCGTGTCTTTTTGAAAGAAAAATGACCCGCAAAACGGATGGTTTGCCCCTCTTCGCAATCACAAGGGAAACTAAACACAACGTTTGATATATAATGATAGACTGGCACCTTAACGTATCAATCACAACATGGCGTCTTCCGTGTTGTGATTCTCTTTGTTTTTTTATTAGCCTATAAAGAAGCAAAGACGCGTTTCATTCAAATGTTTTATTTCCACTGGACGAAATGAAATCGAGGCCCTTGTTTTTTAGTTCTTTATCAACAACATTTTTTTTTTTTTTTTTTTTGCTTCTGAATAAATAATAGCCCGACATAAAGCCAAGTGTCACACACACACACACACCAAAGAGCCGGAAGGCTATCGTTCCAGTACTAAAAAAAAAATTGCTCTCGATGGCGAAAGCTATTTTAAAATAATTCATGGAATATTATTGCTCCATTTTTGACACTCTTATTTATTTTATTTATTATTTTATTTTTTTCTTCTTCTCGGACGAAATAAAATCAAAAAAAAGGGCGCGACTTACGCTGATGTGATGACGGGCGAGCCGGTTATTAAAAACGAACCTGTCGACCTGATCAGTCAGCAAACGGACGAAACTAGCGGCTCTTACAATTTCGGCAACAACGCGGCCAGCCATCACTTGCAATATCACGTCCAGCAGCATCACTATTATCCGTCGAGCTCGTTGCATCATCAAGCGAGCCCGTCGGCGGAGCACGGCGGATACGCCAGCAGATCTTCTACGGCGAGAGATTGCCTCTACCAGCCGGCGGCGTCTAATCATCACGTCATTCACAATAGGGCGTCGAGCAATCCGTCGATCAGTAGTCCGTCCCCGTCGCCTAATAGCAGCAATAGTAACAGCAGTTACGCTGGATTCGGTCATCATCATCCGTCGGCCTACGCGTACGGACCGGTGGCCGTCCCGATGGCCGTCCCGATGGCCCACAATGGCCTGCATCATCAGCAGGGCGTATTGGCAGCGTCGCATCATCATTTGACGGCCAGCGCTGGCAGATTCGTCCATCACCAACCGTTTGGTCGTCACCATCCGCCGGGCACGAGGGTGTCCGTCTCGACGCCACCCTGTTCGCCTCAGGTGACGGCCGAGACGCTCAACTCTTCAGCCGTCCATCATCACAATCAGATGCAATTGCATCATCATCATCATCATCATCACTCGCATTTGTTGCATCCGTCGACTTCGCAACAGCAACCGCCTCCCCCTCCGCCGACAGGTCAAACATCAGCCGGCCCGGCTGGGCCGTTGATTAAATCTAAACGCGGTCAGTTTTTGTTTTTTTTTTGTTTTAATTTCTGAATTTCTAATAAAAATGCAACAACCAATTCAGGGAGAAAACGATGGGGTCGCAAAAAGGTCACGACGCACTTGTGTTCGTTCGCCGGATGCGCCAAGACGTACACGAAATCGTCGCATTTGAAGGCGCATTTGAGGACGCACACGGGCGAGAAACCGTACCAATGTTCGTGGAAGGGATGCGGATGGAAGTTCGCCCGCTCCGACGAGCTCACCCGCCACTATCGCAAACACACGGGCGATCGGCCCTTCCAATGCCGCCTCTGCGAAAGAGCCTTTTCGCGCTCCGATCATCTTGCCTTGCACATGAAACGACACGTAACGGCCTAAAAATATTTTTTTTTTTTTTTGTTTTTTTTTTAAATCAAATGGAAAATTAGGTTTGAATTGCAATTGAGCGAAATGTGTTTTTCTATTTTTAAATAGCACAATTATTTTGTGAATGAAACTAACAAATGGCTGACCAAAGTTTTAATTCGATTCTTCTGCTTTTTGTTTTTTATTTTAAATTTTCGTTTGATTATCTTTGTTTCATTTTTGCGTTGTCTGATGAGAGTTTGTAGAGCCATTTATAGGCCTTTTGTTTGGAAAGACGCCTTGATTCATTTGACTTTTGACGAAGATCAAATCTTTCTACTCTGTTTATTTTGGAATGTGCGTCTGATTTTATTCTAAAAAAAAAAAAAAAATTATACTCGCAAAGAGAAATCTATTTCGCATGCATGGCCATCATGTGTTTGTGTATAGCACGTAGGCGTATAGGGCTTAATTGCGTCATCATCCGATCGTGTTTGAATATTTAATCAGCAAAGAAGCTCTGCCATTTAAAAGAGCTGAGCTGTCTACGAAACGCGGGGCTTTTATGTCATCTGTAAATAACGTCTGATGAATGCAAAAATAAATAATAATATTAATAATAATTCCTCGGTTCACCCGAATAGAAGAGCAGAGAGAAAGGGATAAATCTGTCTCTATAGATTAAGAATGTCCGTGAATGAGCGGACATTCGGCCGTTGCAAAGTGGCTCGTTTCAATTTCCAATTGAATGCGCGTTTTCAACTGATTTCCGTCCATTGAAATGTGACGCCATTTTGATTTTTCTTCGTTTCTCTCCAAGCTCAAATGTTTGATTTACGTGCAGCCGATAAAAATGTTGCGTTATCGGAGTGCAGGTCGGACAAAGTTCATTGCCAAAACAAATTGAAATCAAAATAAAAATATTTCTGCATATTATTCCGTGTACAAAGTGCCATCCAGCCAACGTGGAACAATCCAGCATTTGACAATAGAAAAAGATTGTCGAAACAACAAAAGGCAAATCGACTTCCGTTCGAGTACTGAAAAAATTAAATCTACCAAGGGAAATGGAACGAAAGAGGAGGACTGGATGGGGCCCTTTTTTTTCAACAGTCACTTGTTTTTCGTAACTCACACTCGGCTGCTAGATGGTGGTGTCTAACGGAAAACTGTTGCGTGTCTTGTAGGGGTGTTTTTTTGTTTTTTTAATTTGAATTATTTCCCCGGTTGAATGTAAAGTATATGCAAAAACAGGTTAATTCCATGTACACAGGCTCCTCTGTATACATTTTTTAATGGAAATTATGTTGCGCTTCACACTTTGCAAAGATTGTCGTTTTACTACTTTATCCATTCACGACATTGTTCCATTCATCCGAATCTTAACGTTTCCATCACGTCCCCCACAGGCTCTTTTTTTTTTCTATTTTAAAATCGTATCAAGAGAAATGACATTTCAGAGGGTATACATTTGAAAATGATTGTTTTCAAGTGCGTTGTGGAGTGGTGTATTTTGGTTTGTTATTTTCCGTCCGATTTCTCTTCTGTCTGTAAACAGTAAAATGACAAAGGAGGGGGGAATCGTACATGGCTATGTTACTCGTTCGTTTGCCTGGTTACATCACAACCCTCCATCTGTCAGCACGTCTCCTTATTTTCAAAACACCTACACAAAAGCACGCTGTTCCAGCCAAAGAAAAATTTAACAACAACAACGATTTATCTCGACTCTCTTTCCTCTGTGCACATCCAAAATGATTTCAAACGAAATGTTTAAAGGGATTGCAGTTCTACACGCCCATTTGAATTTTTCCAAACGTCTTTTTTTTTTTTAAAAAAAAAAAAGATTTGTCCCTTCTGAAATTTCGGCTCTTGTTTCGAAGCATTTTCAATCAAGTTTTGATGGGATGCGAGTGTCATTTCAAAAGAAAACAATAGGGCGTATAGAACTTTTCGCAGATGTGTAGTCAACTTTAGCTTCTTATAATAACGTGCCATGTAACGCCATACATCAGTGGCCTATTGAAGACAAAGAAAGGCGATGAATGCCGATGAAATGTTTAGCTGAGATTTCGTCTATTTGGATGGTAATACATAATTTATAGACGCACAATGTTGCCTATGCGTTTGAATTCGACCGTCCCGACAGGAAGACAAATGCAACGTGTTTGCTGATGCTGCCCTTGCGGATGATGGGGACTCTATTCGCTTTTGCTTTTGATCATACAAAAGTAATGGACGCGATGATTGGCTAGACCAATCCATCGACTCGATAGGACCACGCCCGTTTTCTCCATCTCTATCGGCTTTTTTGTTTTATATACATACTGTATACATACACACATATAAAGTTCGGCCAGTCCGGCAACCCGCGCGCACAAATTTTCATTATTCATTCATGAGCTCAGTGTGTGTGTGTGTGTATCTCGTATATTTATATTTCTCATCATAACACATACATAAGAAATTTCCAATCCTCTATCTAATAATATGTGCCCTTCTCTCTCGCTCTCCAGACGCGCAATTGTAAAATATAAATTTCCCTTTTTTCGATTTGAAAGCGAAATTCAAGTTGGGCGCGCACGCGCAAAAACGAAATTCCCAAAGAAATTATATATAAATTTTTTTTTCCAGTTATTGGCGTCTGAAAAAAATAAAATGTTGTAAGAAAACATGATGGGAACGATAGAGCGCCCACACAGTCTCCTCGTCAACAACTCGTTCGTTGTTTACACGCAGATATATTCCAAAGGGACTTGACGTCATCTCATCCTGATGCAAATTTCTTCCAGTCCAATGTATGTGCGCAACACACACACAAAAACCAGAGAGACAATGCCAGCAGCGTGTTTTTTTTTTTTTTAAACCAGCCATCGGTAACACCATCGCCCCCATTTTTTTTTTTTTTAACACAATAATCTATTTCGTTTTTTTTTTTTTGGACTCTTTTGATTGGTCGGGAAAGAATGATGTCAGCTGCCGGGATCGAGAAAAAAACCAAAATCCCGGTAGATAAAAAAATTAAAAGGCAAAATGTTTATTTCAGTTGAAAGAGAAAAAGAGAAAAAAAGAAAAAAAAAACTATCTTTGGAGAGAAATTATTCATCACTCTTGTGTAAAGCGCGAGCGCACAGTTTGTTCTCCATGTATGGACGAGGCGGGGTTTCAACTTCTCCGAATAAAGCTGCGTCGAGTTTCTGACTCGATTTTTCTTATTTTCTATATTCCCCCTTTTATTTTATTAGATTTTCTTGTTGTTGTTGAATGCGTAGAATCAAAGCGCTCGTCCCACACATCAAATGGCATCCAGAGCTACACTTTATATAGTTCAATAGACACGGAATGAATCGATTGCGCTGAATACCAAGAAATTACAATTAGTATGCATTTTTCCGATGTCTGACGTGGAAAGTCGCATGGTGTTAAAGATAAGAGACAAGTGACGAAAGAGAGGGGAAAAGACACTTGTATATATTATCCAATTCCGGCTATAACATTCGACGTGTCATATCCGGCCGGTAATGTTTTTTTTTCCCCCTTTACCTTCCTTCTCGGTTATACACGCGTTTGTTATAGACTGGAATCCTTTAGTACAAGGGGTTTACAGGTTAAAAAAAAATGGGGGAGGGGGAGAGGTTGTTGATAACACGCACGCTCTCTCTTTTTCTACTTCCCTTCATCCGTGGTATCCCTTTTTCAATTGTTTTCATCAACTTTGACTGTGTCTCGTCTGCCGACCGGATTGCGCAATCCTTTCATCGAAGACACTGCGACGCTATACGACATCACTTTAATGGAATGTTTTTAAGAAGAAGCTCTACCACCAATGTATACCGACCATATTTTTTTAAAAAAGTTTGCCATTAAAAAGAAAAAGAACGGGGCGTCGCATCGAGCGTCGCAATAAAAATGGGGCGACATCTTCGTTCTTTTCGGCAAACGCACACACACACACACGCAAAGAAATTGTGAGTTAATAGAGTACAATAGACGCCCTAAATTGCCTCTCTTTCTGGCGCCATTTTGTTTTATTATTACTTAAAGAATCCATTTTTCACAAACGGTTTCTGAAAAATAAAATAAAAACCACAAGTTATTGAATGAGAAACTTGTGTCGCGTGTCTGGCTGCACGAACGGGTTGATGTCTCTGTTATTCCATCTATATCTCTATCGGCAGTCAGCCTCTATATACACACACCACGTATACCTGTGTGTGTGTATTACAAGAAGAAAATCTCTTTAGAGGTCCCCCAGCAAAAGTCTACCCCACCCATGATGCCAGTTTTGTTTGGGAAAGAGAGTCTATAAGCACAATCGTGTGTCTCCCTCTCGATCAGACGTTCTGCCCTGCTTTTCCCCCTGTCGATCGTTTATTCAACGCTCAATCAGCCAATGACCAAAGGGGGAAGAGAAATTGAGAAATCTATTCTCTATTTTTTTCTTCTTCTTGGCTTTGGAACGCAGCTTTAGCACGTCAATCTCCCATAGCCGTCTATCGCATTGCTAATATAGCGATCTGTTATGTTGACGTCAATCGCTCCAAAATAGAGCCAGCCAACGGAATACTAAAAGGCAGCATGTGTTCGATTCGCATATATTTTTAAGGGGAGAAAATTCAATTCTATATACAGTTAACACAACATTTCTTTTCTGGCTTGTTAAAACGTCAGCGTATATCACCCGCGGCTTATAGATATTTGAATTTTTCATGTGAATGAAATGCGACCTTTTTCACTTGAATGGCTCGTCTACAACACAAACAAGGGCTCGTATGTAATAATAGCAATTATAAATGCACTCCGTCGGTGTTGAAAGCAATTGACCTCTTCCGGCGGATCCTTTTTCTTTCCAACCGCAAAAGGAGAGGGGGGACAAAATTAGATTCAAAATTGTATGTGGCACAAGCCATTCTTTGTTCCCCGCACACTAAAAATGAAACAAAACATATCGTATACAATCATTACATCATCATTATATTCCCACCCCCCGTTTTCCAACCATTTTGTCGTGATTGAATTAAAGAATAACAAACTGTTTTTTTTTCTGAGGTGCGTGTTGTGTGAGACCAGCCAAATGCGGTTGAGAAATTGAACGTCTAGTTAAACGCATGTTGTCACGGTCTGCCACGGGAAACAAGACGTATAGAAGAAGAAGAAGAAGAAGGGGAAATGTATGTATATTTATACGTACATAAAGAGAGTGTCAACTTGTTAAGTCGAAAGACAAACTTCCGCCGCGCCATGGCGTCCCAGACGCGTTTGTGTTTGTCGTGACCATTTACAAATCAAACACTTCGGCACAAACGGAAAAATAAGAGGCATTGCAGCTCATTCAGCAGGTTTGTTTCGTCCCTCTACACTGGCCTGTTTAAGACCACAACAACAACAACAACACACTGTTTTTTTTTTTAACTTATTGACAACGTAGCAGTCGAATTAAATATGTCGGGGTATTTCTTTTCAGGCCACACACAAAAAAGCGTCATGGAATAAATCAATTCCACGACAGCTACTTCCGGATGACCTGCCCGCGTATACATCACATGGAGAGGGGGGGGACTAGAAAAAACAAACAAAACTTTTTCCTCGTCTTTCCCCTCAATTCCAACATTTTTTTTCATTCCGCACAAAAGAGAAAAAAAAAACAAACGCAGTCCAGGCTTTTTTTTCATAATGTAATAGACACGACTGCATGTGCAGCACGCCGTGACTTTGTGGCATTTGAGGTCTTGCGGACATCCAGTCTGCAGTTGAATAACAAAAAATTCAATTACTGGAACGCCACTGCTGGAACAGCAGCAGGGAAATCAAGCAGAACGAAGGGGAAACCAATCACAGCTCACGCGGTCTCTGCGTATATACACGACACGAAGAGGATCAGCGATGATTGACTCGGTGCCCCGTTTTAATAACTAGCGACTCCACCCTTTATTGGAGATGTGTTACACAGCACTCCATCAGTCAATGCCTAAAACTGCGAATGCCCTTTGCCGGAATCGAATTTTTCTATGGAAAAATTAAACTAATATTCATATACGTTAACATAGAAAGCAAACGGAAGAGAAACACAAGTGACTTATTGATTATGTTTTTTTTTACTCTCCCCTCTGTTTGTCGAATGATTTCAATTATTCATAGATTTTTGACTATATGCATATAACTCGTGTGCAGCTGGATCTCTCGATCGCTTGTCTATACGTTACGAAAGGGTCACGTTATGGACCGGTGGCGCTATATATACAAAAACGAGAAATCAGCTGTTTAATAATTAATGTTTCTCTCTATACATATAGATAAATATATAAAGAACGCAATTCAATTTGATGGCGGAAACATGAGGTCGTGTATTACGTTGCCCCATTGCTAAATCCACCGTCAACACGGCGCATTTTATTATTTGATTGAATTGAATGTTGGCAAAGTGTCCCTCGGCTCGTTTAGCCTGTCGGCTGTTTTTCTATGACCAATCGATTATCGATGCACTTGCAAGTCTCTTATCCATAATGAAAAGCAAAGAAATAATTGATAGACTTCTTTTTTTTTTCAGTCTCGCTCTATAGTGAGACTCTGATCGGGGAAAACATCGCGTAAGGCCCTTGACAACACGATAAAGTCGTTCACGAGATACGAACCGCTTTCTTTTGAAGTATTGCACGGTGATTGGTATAGAACCAAGGGGAGAAGAAAAAAAAATAGAATTTCATAAATCAAAAATTGATGCTGAAATTTTATGATACGATTAAATGTTTAGAGAGAATCGAGTTAAAACGTGTGGGATGGTGACCTATTCAACCAGTGGGCTATATCACCGGAACACAATGGAACTATAAAAAAAAAAAGACTTGGGATCATAAATAATAAAATTAAAAGTAAAAAAAAAAAAACTAGGAAAACAAAGTTCAATATAAGAAAAAAAAAATAATAATAATAATAAAATGCGGATTACAAAGAGCAGCAGCTGGGGAGTTAACGATAGGGCGAGGATGTAGCTCCTTTTTGTTTTATGCCGTTCGACAGGAGCGGTAAATTCGAATCTATATACATGAAATTGATTATCATTGCTGCGCTCTGGTTTCACATCTTTTGAAATGAAAGTCATCGCTCTCTGAACTGGTTATATGTTAACTGTAAAGTTAACATCACCAGCAGCGAAGAGGACCTTTTTTTCTTCGCATCCTGCATCCGGTCCCGCCAAAAAGACAATTGCTCCTATTTTTTTATCGCACATTTAAGTAGATACGAAAACAAAAAATGAAGGCAAAATATTTTGATTTGTTCTTCTCTCCTTTTTTCATTTTTTTTTCTTTTTTAAAAATTGGAAACTTGACTTTAAAAGTGTACGAGATAGTATAGAAACCGGAAAAGCCTTTTATATTACCGGAAGTTGTAGCTCCCCCCCTTTGTTTTTTCCCTACATGTAATTTCGACTGTATGTGAAATACGTTCAGGAATAAATCATCTACAATTGCAGATCGGCAACATTTGATAACGCGGTAATTTCAGCAGAGAGACACAAGTTTGAAGAAGAAAAAAAGGGGATCACAAGTTGATGATGCGGATGTCAGCGGAGGAAATAAGTCGAAGAAAAGAAAGACGCTGAAAAGCGTTTATGACAATCGAACAAGGACGACATCCTGTGCTGGGGGAAGTGACGCGGCAATGCCGACAAGAATCACGGCCAGTCGCTGTTGTTGAAATGGTTCTTCTTTTGCCGGTTCAATACTGAAAATAGCCAATTGTCTTTTTCCTTCCTCTTCATTCTTTATGTGTTGCCTCTTGCCATCAGGTCGACACCTGTCACGAGACATATTTTCATATTTTTCTCTTTTCCGTGGTTTAGCGAAAGAAAGGTTTCTTCTTTTAACTGGCAAAAAAAACATTTCAGAAAGGAATTGTTATGCCATAATGCTTCATTTCCTTTCTTTCTTCCCCTCCATTCATTCCGTTTCCACACTCTTTTTTTTTTCTTCTTCTTTCTTTCTTTCTAGTACAAGATATACATATACCACCCCCAAGAAATTGTATTTTCGTGCGTTGTTTAGGCTATTTCGTCACGGACCTTTAAAACCGTCGCCGCCTTTTTTTTTTCTTTCTTTATAATTTTTCGTTTTATTCTTCCGCTGTGGCATTTTCAGAAATATCGACGAGCCCAAAAGAATAAGAAAAAAACGCTAAATGCCATTCAATAAAGGAATAAAAAAAGGTTCGATCAAAACCTTTCTAAACATCTCCGCCTATATACACGTTTTGTTTAACTTGTTCAAAGTTAACTCGTATTTCTGTCTGGAGAAAAGAGAAAAAACACAAAATTCTTGTTCGTTCACGTTGATGGAATAATTACAGCGTCGAATCATTAAGCTACGCAGTCGGACAGCCAGACGGACTGAGTAAAAATAAGATTTTTCTTGGCTTTAAAAGGCTCGTGACTTGGCGTGTCGCTGACTAGTCAACAATCTCAGCTGGAAGTCATGACAATTCAACTCTTTTTCGCTTCATTTTGCCTACACACTCTTGTTTTGGTTTTGCTTTTACAATATCAACTGCGCCCATATAACGGACAAAATGCGCTTGCCATTTTTAATTGGGTACATACACAACGATTGGCCCCCTTTTTTGTTCTAAAAAAAAAAAAAAGGCTGAAAAGCAATGAGCATTTATATATTTTTTTGGGCTCTAGTGCTGGATAAGATTGACATTATCTGATTGAATCGCTTTCTGGTAGCTCTCTTTTTTTTCCCCTGCCTTCTCCCGTACCCCTATAGGCTACCTAATTAGTCCATTGTTTCTGCTTCTTCGGGTTCTCGTCTGACTATATATATACACAGATATATGTACGTTTTCCAGTGGGAGCCAACAGGCACAACAAAAGCATTTGAGGGCCTTAAGCTATCGCTTCTATCGGTCTTCAAAATCAGAAGTCATGATCACATCGTTCGTGTTGTGTCTGCCTGTCTATGTTTTTCTTTTTCTTTTTGTTTCCCCGTTGTTGTTTCATTATTCTCCAGCTTCTCTAACTCCATCACTGTGACAACGGGGTGAACATCTAAAAAAAAAAGAAAAGGAAAATTTTAAACAGCCTTTTTCTTTTTTTTTTCTTCCTGTGTTTCTCTCGAAAACTAAACAATGCTTTCGTTTGATGGTTTTCTCATATATACCTAACGTGTCTTGATTATTTCCTGATTGAATTACTTGTCTGATCCGACATGGCGACAGGAGCTCTGCTGGTCTTGCCGGTTCCACGTATATGCAAATGAGCTTTGAACGACCTGCGTGAACGTGGTCCATTCATTAATCACGCCTCACTGAAGTTTTACAGAAAAAAAAAAAAAGAATAGAGAAAGAATGTGTGTGTGATGTCGTCGTGTTGTTGTTCCGTGACGCCGTCGCGCGGATGACAACCGGCGCGAGTGTGTCGAGCTGCCGTTCTTGCATGTCTCTTTTATTTTATTTCCCCCCTCTCTTTCGTGTGTGTAACTATTGCGTCCTGTCTCGTCCTCATTCTGCCATGCATATGCATTTATATTGAGAGGGGAAAGATCAATTATTAAATCGAAATCGATCCATCATTTTTTGAGCGATGGAGAACGATGCGAGAACAAAAGCCCATGGCATCTATTCGATATGTTTATATGTATAGAGCTATTTTCTGAAAGAGAGGCTTCTATGACAACCAAGAGACCGCTCTCTCGAGCACGTCACATCATCTCAAAACGGTCAGATCTTATAATGATTATCGCCTTTTTCTTTTCTTTTTTTAAATCCTTGAATTTTGATTTTATTTTTTCAATTTAAAATCGTTCAGAATAGGAAAACGGTTTCTGTTTATCGGAAAATGACGATCGAAAAAAGAAATACTGGATCCGATAACGACACATTTTCTTCTTTCTGCCATAGCTTGTTCCAATTCTCACGATTATGAATTCAATAAAGGATCGAGATGGGAAAAAGAAAACGCCACCAAATCAGAACTGGATTTTGAATCCGGTAAGTTTTGCGTATAGACACGCAGCCTCCTCATTATTATTAAATTTGCGTGTTACATTTTAGGGCTCACACGTCTGCAATGAAAACAATTCACGCTGTATGCATGTCACTGGAGCAGAGAAACTTGTGTCAAATCAAAATGAATGCAACTCTTTCTATTGAAGAAGTTCCACGGTTAGGCCGATTCTTAGAGCTTAGGTGCAATACGACAGGTAACTGGTGGATTGCAATGAGCACAGAAAAATAATTTTTTGTTTTGTTTTTAAGATTTTGGTGCAACTTGGGCAAGCTTGTTTGCCAGTTGGAACAGCTGAACTGAAGATTGCTAATGCACCAATGTATTGTGGTGGAGAAACTGAGAAAGAGCCATGAAATCAGTGTAGAAGGTAATGCTAGTACGCGTCTAATGAAAACACGTTAGTTAACAGATCTGGTGACACTACATTAGAGTCTATATGGCAAAATGATCTCATTAGACTACCGTAATCTTATAAGACATGACATCATCGTACAATGTTAAGCGATATCTGTCAAACCTCCACCCTTTTATTCCTTTTACGCTTTTACGTAGAAAGCCTAAAACTGTAAGGGAAAATTAAAACTACTGGATGAACGACATCAGTCAATCGGGTTTTGCGATAGCATCGAAAACGGGTGTAACCAACTAAGAAAGTAGTTTTGCTTTTCGACAAGTTTTCCGACATTAGCGGCATCTAGCGGTAAATACATTTAATGGCCCCTTTTGTTTTTAGTTCAAAAAGGCAGATGGCACATGACTTGTCCAATTTTCCATATTTGAAGTGTCAAATGGCGTTCCGTACTGAGGTTTCTATTATGTATATTTTTTGTTGTTACAGTTGATGTCGATCGAAAGGCGTTTTACAGTTGCTTCTCCTTGAATTGGTTGCATCTAGACATTTTCAATTTGGATCTGTTCCCTGTCTATAAAAATGTATTGATCAGAAAATATTTTATATTGATAGTGTCTTCTTGAGAGGGCTCGAGATGTACTGAAATTCTACCTCTCAATTACCGAAGGTGATTACTTGACATTTGTGTTTAAAAACATCTTTGTTTACTTGTTTCAAACTATTGTGCTGTTTCTGCTTGAGTTCAAGAAGAGCGAGGAGATTCAATAACCAGAATGAAGCACATAAACATCCCTAAAATAGGATTGCAACATTAAGTGCCAACTGCATGTCATTTCAAATTCAGGTATGTGTATGGTTGTTAATGTATAATTATTAATATATCAAAACAAATGTACATTTATTTTCATACATTCTTGGTTTGTGTTTTTCTAGTATGACATTGAAAGTTTTTTTCTTACAGAAGAACAAGAATTAAAAAACAAAAACAAAAAAACATTGGATAAAACAGGGATCATAAGGTGACAGGACAAGGGTTACTTTCATGAATTTAAGTGGATGCAGAGTGAAGAAAAAGCTGACAGCCTAGACAGCTTATTTGCACAGTTGCAAATGATCTTTTTTTTTAAATTTTTTTTATCAATCTCACACTCACTCTCCTAAGTTTTTTTAAATTGCAGGTTGAACAAACTTACAACTCTGACTTGAAGGTTTGCTGATATTTGACAACATTGTTGGCTTTTCAATGTAGATGATATGAATCAAAGTTAAATTTACACAAACAAGACATTGGCAATGACTATTCATACATTAACTGCAGTCACAGACTTATTGTCAGTACTAGAAACGAATTCCATTCATACCGCTGCCGTTCCAATGATGAATGAAACCAATGATACGTTCGTACTCGAGGAACTTATGTCTCATCGTATCTTTCAAGGTAACGTCAGATCATTTGAACCGTGGAATTGAATTTACTCAAAGGGAAGAGAACCCAGAACCCAAACGGTCGATGCATTGAAAATGTCGGACCCCTGTTGATGAAGTTTCAACAGCACTCTTCCACAAGACGCACGCGAAGCAAACGATAGCGAAAGAGATATGGACTTGAATTTGTTGTTTACAACCCATGGCTTTCCCGCATTCCAGGATTAGTCTTATACACCTTCTGCACTTCTACAGAGCGTTCGGGAACGAAATTAGTTGTGGATGGGTTTGCTGTTGACAAGCAAGGTTTGTTATCAAGCAGCATATTGTACATTACAAATCCACTTTTCATACTTTTCTTTTCTACAGGGAAGGATTTTTTACCAAAGTAGACAGGATATTTATTCTAAATCCCACAATGTCCTGGTAATAAATTGTAAGAAAAATGCTAAAAGGATTTCACTGTATTAAGTAGATGTATCAGCAAAAATTTTATACTAACTTGTGTTTTTTTCTTTAATGTAGACTACAAATCATACTGAATTAGAATAGGATTTTGACTGAAAGTGGATGCCAAAACAATGGATGATAATTGGAAGCGCGATTGGAAATATCTATGATTTATTAACGTTGTCTCATGTTACGGTATTTTATTAAAGACAAATTTAAGTGCATATCTGGGCTCCCTTCTTTTCTGAAGCCCCGTTTCCCCTTGACTCATAATAAGCCCGTAGGGGGTCATGCCCCTACTGTACGGTATATATAAAAACAACATATATCGAGGTTTGGAGGGCTCTGGCCGGAAAGGGGACGTGGGGGTCCTCATAGTTCGATGAAATGCTAATGGAGGGCTATGTCGCTACCCACAAATCCGAACTAAAGGTTAATCACTCCTGTAAAAATGTTCCAAATCTTCAGCTCTTCTTCCGGCTTCTCTTAGCCAAGCACTGGGTAATCTCCCCGGTGAGTCAATTGAGGCAGTGTCTCCCCCTGCCTTGGTTGACAGCAACTTTTGAAATGGTTATTTTGCCTTTTAAAAGTTGCAAAATGTTTCATTATGTGGAGAATTGTCAATACAAATTTTGTTTTACATTAATTAAAAAAAACTTATCCAGAATTTCTTTGTATACATTCTATACATTTCTGTCCTTTACAATTTTTTCTTTTAAGGCATGGAATTTTAGCACTGCTGAGATGGCCAATGATGTGTAGATGCCTTTGAATTACCCGCCGATGAAATTCCAATCTTGAAGTTGGTAGTTTGCTATTGAACATATTTGAATCTCATATTAACCAGAGTTTCATTTACCTGCAGTATAATTTTAGTATATATCGGTTAACAGATTGGAATGTTTTCATTGATTTTAATTTAACTCTCACGGGTATCGATCCCGAAACTTTCGGCGTGCATTGCCGATGCTCAACCGTTGAGCCATGAGTTATATTTAATTTAGCACTAATATTAGAAGACTTGAAAAGATAATAAAAGTAATTTTTATATTTCGTATAGCGTTATGCTAACCTGAATAAGGATTTTTCAAGGTTGATAGCTCTGTGGAAGAACGCTGGTGTACGGATCGAAATGTGTCGGGTTCAAATCCCTTCTGGAGGTAAGCAAATAATCTGTATAACTATGTTTGAATTCCTATAGTTTCGTTTCTATTATATGGATTTATTGTGGACATGAAAATACGAAATTAACTTGAATCATGCTTCTAAAATTATCCTATATCCAGGATGTTCACTTCTACCTAACGGGATTCGAACCCAAGGTATAGAGAATTCCAGTCCAGCGCTCTACCATTGAGCTATAATACATATTCTATTAAAATCTAAGTGTTCAACACATTAAAGTAACTGTGCAAAGTTGTACATAGGGGATCAAATATCAATGGGGGGGATATAGGGGGGGTTGCCAGTAGGGTATCGCACCGGCCTAGCAACTCCAAGGTCCGTGGTTCAATTCCCACCGAGGTTCCCGATGTCCTGGGGTTCCTATCTTCCCAGGAGTCTACCTTCCACGTCTGCAAGTCGGGTTGGGAAACTTTCCCCATTACGAAGTAATGGGACGTATATTTTGGCAACGGCTAATATAATATCCAATAACAAATTTTAATAAATTACGCATTTTGATTTGTCGGTGTGAATGCGTGAGATGTTACATGAACACATTACAATGGATTTTAACCATTGGCATTCTCTGACGATATATCTTATTATTATTGCTGGATCAATATTGAGTGGTTTTAAGATTGTAATATATTTGCATCCAACTACAACTATTGCATATTTATAGTAATTCTGTTGACTTTATAGAGATTTGAACCCTTAATCTTTGGCGTATATTGCCGATGCTCTACCACTGAGCCATAAGTCACATAAATCTTTTTACAGGATTTTGTGGTTTGTATTGAGTTCAACCAATTTGGACTTAGAATAATTTTTGTAGCATGATTCAAGTTAATTCCGTATTTACATGTCCACAATAAATCCATATAATAGAAACGAAACTATAGGAATTCAAACATAGTTATACAGATTATTTGCTTACCTCCAGAAGGGATTTGAACCCGACACATTTCGATCCGTACACCAGCGTTCTTCCACAGAGCTATCAACCTTGAAAAATCCTTATTCAGGTTAGCATAACGCTATACGAGTTATAAAAATTACTTTTATTATCTTTTCGAGTCTTCTAATATTAGTGCTAAATTAAATATAACTCATGGCTCAATTGTTGAGCATCGGCAATGCACGCCGAAAGTTTCGGGATCGATACCCGTGAGAGTTAAATTAAAATCAATGAAAACATTTCAATCTGTTAACCGATATATACTAAAATTATACTGCAGGTAAATGAAACTCTGGTTAATATGAGATTCAAATATGTACAACAACCAACTACCAACTTCAGGATTGGAATTTCATCGGCGGGTAATTCAAAGGCATCTACACATCATTGGGCATCTCGGCAATTCTAAAATTCTCTTCTTCTCAGAAATGTATAAAATGTATACAAAGAAATTCTGCATAAGTTTTTTTAAATTAATGTAAAAGAAAAATTTGTATTGACAATTCTCCACATAATGAAACATTTTGCAACTTTTAAAAGGCAAAATAACCATTTCAAAAGTTGCTGTCAACCAAGGCAGGGGGAGACACTGCCTCAATTGACTCACCGGGGAGATTACCCAGTGCTTGGCTAAGAGAAGCCGGAAGAAGAGCTGAAGATTTGGAACATTTTTACAGGAGCGATTAACCTTTAGTTCGGATTTGTGGGTAGCGACATAGCCCTCCATTAGCATTTCATCGAACTATGAGGACCCCCACGTCCCCTTTCCGGCCAGAGCCCTCCAAACCTCGATATATGTTGTTTTTATATATACCGTACAGTAGGGGCATGACCCCCTACGGGCTTATTATGAGTCAAGGGGAAACGGGGCTTCAGAAAAGAAGGGAGCCCAGATATGCACTTAAATTTGTCTTTAATAAAATACCGTAACATGAGACAACGTTAATAAATCATAGATATTTCCAATCGCGCTTCCAATTATCATCCATTGTTTTGGCATCCACTTTCAGTCAAAATCCTATTCTAATTCAGTATGATTTGTAGTCTACATTAAAGAAAAAAACACAAGTTAGTATAAAATTTTTGCTGATACATCTACTTAATACAGTGAAATCCTTTTAGCATTTTTCTTACAATTTATTACCAGGACATTGTGGGATTTAGAATAAATATCCTGTCTACTTTGGTAAAAAATCCTTCCCTGTAGAAAAGAAAAGTATGAAAAGTGGATTTGTAATGTACAATATGCTGCTTGATAACAAACCTTGCTTGTCAACAGCAAACCCATCCACAACTAATTTCGTTCCCGAACGCTCTGTAGAAGTGCAGAAGGTGTATAAGACTAATCCTGGAATGCGGGAAAGCCATGGGTTGTAAACAACAAATTCAAGTCCATATCTCTTTCGCTATCGTTTGCTTCGCGTGCGTCTTGTGGAAGAGTGCTGTTGAAACTTCATCAACAGGGGTCCGACATTTTCAATGCATCGACCGTTTGGGTTCTGGGTTCTCTTCCCTTTGAGTAAATTCAATTCCACGGTTCAAATGATCTGACGTTACCTTGAAAGATACGATGAGACATAAGTTCCTCGAGTACGAACGTATCATTGGTTTCATTCATCATTGGAACGGCAGCGGTATGAATGGAATTCGTTTCTAGTACTGACAATAAGTCTGTGACTGCAGTTAATGTATGAATAGTCATTGCCAATGTCTTGTTTGTGTAAATTTAACTTTGATTCATATCATCTACATTGAAAAGCCAACAATGTTGTCAAATATCAGCAAACCTTCAAGTCAGAGTTGTAAGTTTGTTCAACCTGCAATTTAAAAAAACTTAGGAGAGTGAGTGTGAGATTGATAAAAAAAATTTAAAAAAAAAGATCATTTGCAACTGTGCAAATAAGCTGTCTAGGCTGTCAGCTTTTTCTTCACTCTGCATCCACTTAAATTCATGAAAGTAACCCTTGTCCTGTCACCTTATGATCCCTGTTTTATCCAATGTTTTTTTGTTTTTGTTTTTTAATTCTGGTTGTTCTGTAAGAAAAAAACTTTCAATGTCATACTAGAAAAACACAAACCAAGAATGTATGAAAATAAATGTACATTTGTTTTGATATATTAATAATAATACATTAACAACCATACACATACCTGAATTTGAAATGACATGCAGTTGGCACTTAATGTTGCAATCCTATTTTAGGGATGTTTATGTGCTTCATTCTGGTTATTGAATCTCCTCGCTCTTCTTGAACTCAAGCAGAAACAGCACAATAGTTTGAAACAAGTAAACAGAGATGTTTTTAGACACAAATGTCAAGTAATCACCTTCGGCAATTGAGAGGTAGAAATTCAGTACATCTCGAGCCCTCTCAAGAAGACACTATCAATATAAAATATTTTCTGATCAATACATTTTTATAGACAGGGAACAGATCCAAATTGAAAATGTCTAGATGCAACCAATTCAAGGAGATGCAACCAATTCAAGGAGAAGCAACTGTAAAACGCCTTTCGATCGACATCAACTGTAACAACAAAAAATATACATAATAGAAACCTCAGTACGGAACGCCATTTGACACTTCAAATATGGAAAATTGGACGAGTCATGTGCCATCTGCCTTTTTGAATATCCAATAACAAATTTTAATTTTTGATATCCATTGTCACTTCTTCAAATGTGGGCGTAAGACGAACTGTTTACAAAACCTTTCCCCTTCCAATCAACAGACCGTATTATTGATAAGGTAGGTAGGTATATGTTTAGAACTTTAGATGAATTCTCATTTCAATCAAGATTCGTCTGAATTGCCACTTGATGCGCCCCTGATTAGAAATGGAAACGAATATGATCTCAGCAGCCTCCTGGCGGTATCAGCTTGTACTACACTTTGTACACGGCCTTAAGGAGTACTACACTTTGGACAGGGCCTTAAGGAAAATAAGGATTCGTCTGATTCTCCACCTGACGGGCTTTTTGATGCCGATTGAATAAGATATGGATGTCGTCTTTCCACTTTTCTAGGCGGACGGAATTATTTCAAAACCATGCTAAATATTACATATACATGCGTTAAGTGTTGTATACGACATTTAGATAAATTAAATGCAAAGGGCCAAATATCAACGATATCTAATACATCCAAAGCACCCTCATAACCATTTTACATTTTCTGGTGCCCCACATAAATTCTGCCCGGAGGTAGCCTAGTTTGATTACAGTTGAGAACATACAGGTGGTTACGAAACTGAAGAGATTATTTCTAGGTGCAAAATGCGCTTTAACTTTTGTTTAAATTTTTAAATTTGTAACAGACTAATGTCCGAATCCTATATTTAAACAGTAGCATCATCTGCCATGACTGTATATTTTCGAAGTCAACATATCGGGATACAGTAAGGCATAATAATGGAAAGTTACAAGGAACCAATTTTTTTAAATTGCGTGTATGATTGTGTTATAAATTTCCAGTATACGATTCTGGCAATTGCGAAGACTCTATAGCCCTTTTTTTGAAACAGCTGATAGGGTTAAAATAGCAGTGATGATAACTATGTTAACAAAAATTAGATTTTTTGTTCATTTCAGGTTTAAGATGGAAAGACGAAATATATGATTTATGATCACCGTAATTGTTTCGAGCGTCCCATCCCTCCGCTTCTGGCCCCATCGGCTGCTCGCTTCATCCACAGGAAATACTGGAGCCTTTTGCCGTTAACATCTGATGGCGAGAAATCTTCTCGGCTGGCAATAACGTTCGAATTTTCATAATCCTGATCAGAGTTTTCCATGCACAGCCCAAATCAAAGTAACTCATAAACATGCAGCAACCTCCACAAAATGAATAAACAGGAATGACTATGCAATTTAGAAATATAATTTTTCAAATGTTACTAAAAATTTAATCTAACACTTCTATTACTATGGTTTTGTAGCCAAAAGATTTAGAAGAATATTAATTTACCTCTATTACCTGAAACAATTCGTATTCATTGGCAAATAACGCAGAAAGATGTGCAAAGGTGAAAATCGCTATAACAACGAACAATCTACCTAGCATTTTCTAAAATTGGATAGGCCAGCCTGCTCTATCCAGAGGTCAGAGAAGAAAGGGTTGATCTCGTTGTTACGACTGTTACTTTTCTGACTTTCAGAGGACTGATCTTCTCTGGTATTTTCATTGCCTTATATAGAAATTTTGTTCTACCGTATTACTTGAATATTCAGTACAAAAGTGAAAAGGCATTAAATCGTACAGCGTTACCATTATTATGCGGGTCACAGCTGCCTATCGTTCTGCTTACTTTATGTAAATCTCTACCACCATGTCTGTGTAATTGCTGAAATTATAAAAGCGCTGTGCCAGTTACGCCAGGATATTGCACTTTTTCTCAGAAATCAGAATTCATGTACAATTCCACAGCAGGATAACGCCGGCTCATTCCCCAGTTCCCTTCCGTAAACCTAAGCTTGGCAACACCCGCCTATTTCTTGCATGCTCTTAACATGGTTCATTACTTCTGATTACTTCGAAGCATGGTCAAGTAAGGCTAATTCTTCTTACATTACCATGTTCCTAGAATCGTTCTACCAACTACCACTCTATCGATGTCACTAAACTCTTAAGGGCTGTGAACGCAAGAACAATAGTATTAGTCTGACGCATGAACTGAACTTCTGAATTTCAAGCGACACCACCGTCTTACTAAAAAAATGGCACCCATTCTCAGCCAACAATAGGAAATGGGCGATTCCGCGCTAAAACACGTGAGTGTTTGCACGGATATCAGCGCCACCCTTCGTCCCTTTTTCCCCAACCGGGTTTTCTTTGTTTAACAATGAGAAAAAAAGCACGAAAATAAAAAATTTTATTGGTTGATAAAATTTTGATTAGAAATCAAATATGAGCCGGTATTAACATTTCCCTTAAAAAATTTGACACAGGCTGGATTGTGCCATTTTACTTTTAACTCCATACTTCACTTCACCACTAGTCTTCTTGCCCATCTCCCGATTACCGTTTATTTCTGCCTGTATTTTTTAATGTCTTGTTTTACTTGGAGGATGACTAAACAAGCAACAGAGTTTCCGGACTATCGTACATCACTTAGACGATGAAACCGAACTTTCTTTTCCTACTTATTCTTTACAACATTCTTATCAATCCTTGTTTCCTGCAAAGATAAGCAGGTTACTATTAAACTAAGTAACCATGCTAGACAGACATTTTTAAAATTATTAGTTTGATGCCAGAGGGCCGAATTGGCGCTCAGTATCATCAGCAGACGATGCAGCTTTTACACTTATGAATTAAACTGAAATTACATGCAATAGACTTCTCTAATACAGGTTGTTAAAAACAATTAACAAAAAATGGTACTCGAGTTATTTGAAGATAACAACTTAGTGAAAATTTGTGCCCCGATGGTGCGCTACTCGAAGTAAATCATTTGGAATAGATAGTGTTTGTCTTATACCAAAAAGAAGCACATGTTAAGGGAAAACAATTTGGTATTTAACCGTTCCTTCTAGGTTACCCTTTCGTCTTCTAGTAAGAAAATATGGCTGTGACTTGGCTTTCACTCCTATGATCATTTCAGATTCATTCATTCAAGCCCCCAAAGCAAGGGATATTGAGTTCACTACCTGTGACGGTAATGATAACATTTAAGAGCTTGTTTCCATAACTCACATTTGATCTGCTTGTAAACATCATTGGACTTACAGCTGACCAGCCATTGATTGTTCAATTTGCTGCCCATAATGCCACTGACTTTGCAACTGCCTCTGAACTGGTGGCAAAGTATGCATTTAAATCTCTGTCAAATGAAATAGTTAATTCCTTAATTTTATTTAGAAATTGTAATGGGGTTGATTTGAACTGTGGATGTCCTCAAAAATGGGCAATGCAACAGGGTTATGGAGCCTGCTTAATTAACAAGCCAGAACTTCTTCGTGATGTAGTCCTGCAGACACGCAATAGAATTCCTTCAAATGACTTCACAGTTTCCATCAAAATTCGCATTCACTCTGACATCAGGTACAATATGAAAGTAAACATCTGATTGTAAGAAAAAAATAATAAATTAAAGTATGTTTAAAGAAAAACTGTTGAGTTATGTCAACAAGTGGAAGCTGCAGGCCTTTCTTTCCTTACTGTGCATGGTAGAACAAAAGACCAGAAATCAGATCCAGTAAACCTGGAGGCTGTAAAATTGATAAAACAAAGTGTTAGAGTACCAGTAATAGCCAATGGAGATATTTGTAGCATTCGGGATGCTGAAAATGTTCAACGAGAAACTTGCGTTAATGGTACGTTGCCGATTATTTCAATTATGCGGAATCCGGTTTATTTGTTAACTTACGCAAAATCTAGGTGTAATGGCAGCGAGAGGCATCCTAGAAAATCCAGGTAGGGATGACTTGTCCTTCCTACCTCCTTAAATTCTGTTCTGTCAATTTAATGGTTTGTGTTATTTTTGCTTTAGCTATGTTTGCTGGATTCTCTGAAACTCCCATAGAGTGCATCAAAGACTGGATAAAGCTTGCCTTGGAGACTGGCGTCTCCTTTACGCATTTCCATCACCACTTGATATATATGTGCGAAAAGAACATGTCACGAGTGGATAGGAGATATTTCAATGCACTTTCCAGTACCACTGCCGTGATCGACTATATGGAAAACTATTTGTCTCTATGTGAATAAATTTTGAGCTGCAACATAGTGGCTGGCGTTTATATTTAGGCTTGTTTCTTTTTTACACACATACAACCTTATACAAGGACTGCAGTTAAAGAATGGGGAGAATCCATATTATGATCTAAATTAAAAATCTTAGTTTACTACCACTTAGGAGAAATTTATGGCTTTGCCAGAGAAAGCTGCTAGACTAGCTTCTCTCAAAGCTTCCGAGCAGGTCTACAAAACAAAAGGAAAATTAAGAATAAATTTTCGTCGCAACCAACATTTAACATACCGGATGGGCGTGGCAAACGCGGGCAATGTCTTCGCATGAGGCGCCATATTCCATAGCAAGCGCAGCTTCGTTGATCATTTCACCAGCACCCTGAATGACATGAAAATTGTGATTGAATGCACAGTAACAAAATTTTTTAAGGCAAAGTAACATACGGGTCCAATTATGTGTGCTCCAAGAAGGCGATCGGTTGTTTTGTCACCAAGAATCTTGACCATGCCATCAGTATCATCGTTTGTCTTGGCGCGGCTGTTTGCCGCAAAAGGGAATTTACCGACCTTGTATTCCACTCCCTAATTTTATGATGGTATAGAATTAACTCGTAGATGGGACATGTGGTCACAAAATTACCATCGACTTTAAGTCTTCTTCTGACTTTCCAACCCAAGCAACTTCTGGGTGTGTGTAGATGACGGAAGGTACGCAGTTGTAGTCGATGTGAACGGATCCACCAGCAATACCCTCTACACAGATAATGCCTTCATCTTCAGCTTTGTGAGCCAACATAGGGCCAAGAATGCAGTCACCAATAGCGTAAATGCTACCAGATTTAACAAATTCATTTAGTACCACATATCGTCAACGAAAATTCGTAGGTTAAAAGTATAAAATACTGACTTGGGAATAACGGACTGAAACCGTGAATTGACTGGAATTCTTCCTCGCTGATCGAGTTCAATGGACATTTCTTCCAGGCCAAGATTTTTCGTGAACGGACGGCGACCGACGCAGACTAGCAAGACGTCACACTCCATCTAATGTGTGCAATTAACATTCACAAACCACATAGCTTCAGCAAAAAAAAAAAAAAACTTGCCCCTCAAAACGAATCCCCTTACCTCTTCTTGCTTGGCGGACTTCACATTTTCCACATTGACAATTATTTTACCACCGGTTCTCTGCGCTCCTAACACTTTGGTCCCTAACTTAAACTGCATGTGTTGTTTTGTCAGAATTCTTTGGAAAGATTTAGCCATTTCTTGATCAATGCCCAAACCTCCAATTTGATTCATAAATTCAACAGCCGTAACCTTGGCACCAAGCCGAG
Source organism: Daphnia magna (assembly GCF_020631705.1). Lineage (NCBI taxonomy): Eukaryota > Metazoa > Arthropoda > Branchiopoda > Diplostraca > Daphniidae > Daphnia > Daphnia magna. The sequence continues at coordinate 2,567,707 of NC_059187.1, forward strand.
ACCACACTGATCCCTATTCACAAAAAAGCGATCCAAGAAAATCAAACTTAATACTTGAATATATCCATTGGATGTACAAAAAATACTGTTGCTATTTACCAACTCTAAACCAATGACGCCTGCTCCGATGATGATCATTTTCTCTGGCACGGCTTTCAACGAAAGTGCACCAGTAGAAGAAACAATCTGTTCTTCATCGATATCGATTCCGGCGAAGGGTGTCACTTCTGATCCCGTAGCAATCAAAATGTTCTTTGTCCGAACAACTTCCTGAAGAAAAGAAATTAACAAGAAAAATAAAAATAGAATAATAATCATTAAGCACTAGTACTTTCCCTACATAGGTGCCTATCTTAATTCGTGCAATACCTGGGTTCCATCTTCTTTTAGGGCAGTAACCTCATTTGAACCTGTAATTTTACCATGTCCTCTGATATGTGTAACTTTATTGCTCTTGAAAAGATGAGCAATGCCTCCAGTCAAAGATTTCACAGCTGTTTCTTTGGCTTTCATCATTTGTGGAAGATTCAATGAAAGTCCAGTTACTAAATCCAAGACAAATGATAAAAATTAGCCTAAAGATACACACCAAAAGCATCAAATCACCATCTATTCCCCTGTTTTTGAATTCTGCTTGGGCCATATGATAATAATGAGAATTATTCAGCAATGCTTTAGAAGGAATACAGCCTACATTGAGGCATGTGCCCCCAAGAGTTGCATTTTTTTCAACACAAACTGTTTTCATTCCCAACTGGGCAGCTTTGATAGCTGCCACATATCCTCCAGGGCCAGAGCCAATGACTACAAGGTCAGCTTCAGCACTGTCGGAGTACCATCTACAGTTGACCAATTGGTTCCTGACAGCTGATGAGACCTAAATATCAAGAATCATAGGTTTTATAATGTAAAATTTTACGTTAATGCACACAGCCGAAAACGGTGCTACAATAGTGTTTCATTTTGTATAAAGTAACGTGAAGCCGAAAGATTCAGTCATAATGATGATTTGATTTTTTTCAATTTTTACCAATAAACTTTACGGATTTTCAAAGCTATGCTGATTAATATTAATGATTAAGAATTCATTATAAATACCTTGAGATTTTGAGGCAATTTACTCAGGATATTAACCTGCATTTTGGTTTTATTCTCTTCTCGTTCTTTTGCACAGCGATCAGAACTTTCAGCTGTTTAAGCCAAATGCCATCTGCAGGAGCAAAATCAAACCCAGTAACGATCTTGCAACTTGTTTTCTATTTCACCAGCAGATGGAATTTACTTTCTAGACTTTTCTCGCGTTTTCTCGATGTTGTTCATAACAAACATATACACTGCGCAAAGCCTCATTTTCACTTATTGCAAGCTCTGTCTCGCATACAATTCTAGTGGAAAAGTTTCATTCCTGTGTTAGCTCTCTTGCGACGTGAGTTTATTAACTTGTGCTCATATTGAGTGAAAATTGAACCTCTGCCTCGTCTTTTGTACCAAGGTAATACTTAAATGTCCGCTATATCTGTGGTTAAATTGTGTCACGGAATCCAAAGTTAGAAATCGACGTCATCGACGACCCTGAATCGTTGACCTTCTTTGGGCATCGTGCATCACACCGTTTTCCCACCCTCCCTGTTTCCCTTAATAATGATGAATAAGTGATGTGTCTTGAACAAGATAATGTTAAATGGTATATGTTGCTTATCATGTTCAATAATGGTTTATAACATTTTGACTGAGCTTAACTAACTGTTATTCTCATTTTTTTAGATTTTTTTACATTGTAATTTCCTTCATGAAAATGGGAAAAGATTATTACAAGATTCTTGGGATTTCAAAGTCAGCCAGCGATGATGAAATAAAAAAGGCATATCGCAAACTGGCATTGAAGTACCATCCAGATAAGAATAAGGCACCTGGTGCAGAAGACAAATTCAAGGAAGTGGCTGAAGCATATGAAGTTCTTAGTGACAAGAAAAAAAGGGATGTGTTTGACCAGTATGGGGAAGAAGGGTTAAAGGTATGATGACTTCATGCTTTCCTCTTTTAAATTAAGATGAATGCTAAAATAATTTTCCAATGAAGGGTGGCTTGGGAGGAGGCGGTGCCGGAGGAGGAGGTGGCGGCGGCGGTCCTGGAGCTAGCTTTTCCTACGCTTACCATGGTGACCCAAGAGCCACGTTTGCCCAGTTTTTCGGATCTTCCAACCCCTTTGAATCCTTTTTCTCAATGGGCGGAATGGGACAGCAACAAGGAGGAAACAGAGGGTTCTTTCCAGAAGGCGGAGAGGACATGGATGTAGACGACCCCTTTATCAACTTGGGATTCGGAGGAAGAAATCCCGGAGGAGCTTTTAGATCTCAGAGTTTCAACATGCACGGGCCAGGAATGGGGAAAGAAAAAGTGCAGGACCCCCCGATTGAATATGACCTCAATGTCACTATGGAAGATGTCCTGAAAGGTAAGTGTTTAGTAGGTTCTATTTACAAATGCTCATAATCACACTTTTTTTTTTTCTTTACCGTTTTTTAGGATGCACCAAAAAGATGAAAATATCTCGGAAAGTATATCAGGCAGATGGTACGTCAAGAAAAGAAGACAAAGTATTAACCATAAACGTCAAACCAGGATGGAAAGCGGGAACGAAGATCACTTTCCAGAGAGAAGGTGACCAGACGCCCAACAAGATACCGGCAGACATAGTTTTCATTATACGAGATAAACCCCACAGTTTCTTGAAGAGGGACGGTTGTGATTTGCGATACACTGCTAAAGTTTCCCTAAGAGAAGTAAGATATTGAAAAATCTAGGATTTAAATGGCCAGCAGTTAAATGATTATGTTTGCTTACAGGCCTTGTGCGGAACAATTATCGACGTACCAACGTTGACAGGAGAAAAGATTCCCGTTGACATGCTTAACGAAATAATCAAACCTACGACAAGTAAAAGAATAGTAGGTCAAGGATTACCAATGCCTAAAGACGCAATGAAACGAGGAGATCTGATCGTGAATTTCGATATAAAATTCCCCGAACACCTGGCTCAGAGCGTAAAAGACATCTTACATGATACCTTGCCTAAGTAGATTAAACGAAATTGAATAGCCCATAGCAAACGGCGGGCAACGTACTACGGAGTAAACGTTTTATTTTCGGGGAAATAATCGAGCATAAATTCACTAATTCTTCTTGGTTCAATTATTGGCTGCGCTTTTCGTTACACTGAATCGATGAAAGTTATTTCTGTAAATGTGTTAAAGTGTACAATGTTTCTCACCTAAAAGTTAAATAGACTATTTCATTACACACTTGTTTAAAACTAAAGTTATAAAAAATTGTACTAGCAATTAAGAAGCATGATTCCTGTTTATCACTTTGAAACAATTCGAAATCGGCAAACAAAAAAAAACGGAAACACTATCGTGTTATAAATTAAGTGTACTACATTCTTCAGCGAATGTTTTCGTATGCTCCCTTGATAAAAACTGACGAAATCCTGAAATATTAAGAAAATAATCAATAATAGTAAATCCCCAAAATATTCATTACAGGGTAGTCTAACCTTTGAAAAGATGACGAAGTTTGGGATCTTGAAGAAACAGTTCCTTAAGCGTGGAAACCAACAAATCATAATTTTTATCACTTCTATACCCTCGAATCATGTTTGATAACGTCATGTAGCCAGGTGGATCTAACAAATTCTTAGCTGATTTTAAATATTCTGCAGCACTTTCTTTCTTTAGTTTCACAGCTTCCATGGTCGACTTGGTACAAGACGCAGGGCCCAGGGAAGAAACCTGTTCGGCGGACTCAACTTTCATTCGTCGGAGGTCGTATTTGGCCTTTTCCGCTTCAGATACTATAGTAATTTTCCTCTTTTTGATGGCTGGTTGACACATTGCTGCGTTTGCATTCGAAGCCATTGGCGTAACAAGTGACTCGGTGTCATTAAAATCAATGCAATTATTCGAAGCTTGTGATCCATCAAAAATTGAAGTTTCTTTCGCTAAATTAGGTTTCAGGGTAGAAGAATAGCCTGCAAGATCTAGTTGGAAGGTTTCTGCTGAAGAACTGCTGCCCTTCGAATAAAGAGCGGTAACGCGAGATGAACTCGAGCTGAGGGCATGATGAAAGGAATCCACAGTGGATCGAGTTTTCTTCGCTTCTTCACGGTTTGAATCAACTGCAACTGGCGCACGGACAGCTTTAGCTGAACACGGAAACAGGATATCAGCGTTACGAAAGAACATTCCAAGATCGCGCAATAACGGCCCAATTTTGGGGAAATTCACGACACGTGGCCGAACCCAAGCTGATAGCTGTTGAATTATATCTGGACTGGCGAATCGTTGGTCACAAAGGAGAATAGCTCCGTAATCCAGTTTATGACGAATGACGCGACCAATTGCCTGTAAAACTAATAAGTTATAAGGAAAGAAACATAGGAAAAAAGTTTTGAGTTTCAAACCTGGTTGACAGCTCGAGTGGCTTCTAATCGATACCACTGTTGTCCTGTTAGACCCTTGAACTGAGGAGTTTTCCTATTGTCTTCGAGGTATCTTTGTTTTTCCAAAACGCGAGGATCACGCGAAGGAGGATATGGAAGCCCAGTTATAATAACGGCCCTACCATTGCCATCACAGAAATCTAAACCCTCTGAAACTTTACCACGACAAACCGCCATAAAGCACGCTCCTTTGCGATCTTCGGAAGACATAGCACTGTAAAAGCCATTCATTGCCTCTTGGAATCCTTCCTGTTTTTTTGTGTGTGTGGAGAAATTCAATTCAAGTTTAGGAAATACTGTAGCATAATTCGACCTATTGAAATTACCTTGGAATTTGGTTCGACGAAAATTGGTTTCACTTGATTGATAGCGTCCCATAAACCGGTGAGTTGCCAAGCTTCTTGGCATGATTTCATAACCGGATATGATGGGAAAAATACTAGTAGACCATCTGGAACCACCTGTAGAAGACAAGCGCAAATAACTCGTGAAAGAAGTCGTAATGAAAAAATAATTAACTAACCTGTGCCGTGCTGCGTATAGTCCGCCCTAGCGATTGAACATACTGCGAGTTGCTTCGGTTTTTATAACTGCTGTCTAGCTGCATACCATCTGGGCCGTGGGTCACAACTCCAACAAGGACCTGGATAGACCACAATAACTATTCACCCAGGTACTTCGTGAACTATTTGCGTCAACTTACTTGGTTGGCACCAATAATGTGAGGATTTTCAAGTGTAACAGGGAATGGAACTTGGAGTTCAGCAGCAAAACTATTTAGCGGCGAAAGAGTTCCACTAGTGAGAATAACACACCTTGCACCTTCTTCCACCAAGTCCCTCATTCCTGCGAAATACCAGAATCAATTAAGTTACGACACACAATGTAAAAAAATTGCAATTAAAGTCTTACCGAAACCGGGACTGAAACACCAGTAGGAAAGAACTCGACCGGCTTTGGAAACAATTTTAGGAGTGTTCCAGGAATCGCCTTTAGGACGAGTCTTTGGCTGCTCCACTTTTATATGAACTTTATACGATCTTTTCACACGTTCCATATGTTCTATGGTGAAATTTGTTTTACTGAATACAATTTTGACTAGATCCGCAAACTTTTGCAGCCCACTGCCTTTTCGCTGAAAAGGAGAAGTGCTGGACACTGTTAGAAATTGAACAACCCGATCAAGAAGATCTGAAATAATATCTTTCTTCGCTGGGCTCAAATCTGCTTTTGCTAAAAGCTCCAACATGAATTCACCGGGCAAAGTATCTCCCTCAGGCTTAGAGATAGGTATTGCATCGATGGCTTTCTCTAATTCTAAAAACATGGCTTTCAGAATACACAGGTCGTCTAAAGTAAAATCTTTTGGAGTCGAAGGAGAGAGAAAATCAGCAACCCCATCATCACTATTTTCTCTAAATTTTTTCATAACCTGTGAGAAAAAAAAAAAAGTAATGCTGAGCAAAGAAACATCAAGCAATGAAGAGTTAATGATATACCTGAGTCACTTCATCAACACAGAGGGCAATATCTAAGCTCCTCAGTTCAATGGAAGAAGATTCTTCACACATTTTTTCAACATTGTGGGCTTCATCAAATATAATAATGTTTCCCTATTTAGACAGACAATGCATTGTTTTATCCATATTTTAGTTAGTATAATGTTTGATAAAAATTCACCTGCAGTTCAATATTGTGAATTTTTCTCACTTTTGGATCAAGAAGATAGTTGTATGGCATAAAGATGATGTCTGCTCCCTTGCGGATTTCTTTGGTCATAAAATATGGGCAAGCTGAATGTTTTTTCCCCAAAGTAACAAGGTCCTCAATGTCCAACACATCCAACTTAAAGTCAGGTTCCTCTTTCTTAGCTTCAAGATTTGTGTGGAAGAAACAGGTGCGAGTGGTAGTTCGAGCATGGCACATGTGAAGCTTTACTGCATTGTTTTGTTCCTTCGAAACTTCTGGATGAATGCACAACTGATCCCGAGATCCCAATAATGCTTGCCTTACATGTAGAACAGAAAAAGACTTAAGAAACCCCTCTGGATACCAAAATGTATCACACCATTTATTTATTTTCAATTTCTTTTATTTACCTTCATATATCTATATGAGGACCTCTTTAGTTCAGAAACAACCTGGCTCAGCTGCGAATGAGTTCTGGATGCATAAATGATTTTGGGGGCCCCAGCCCCAGGAGAAGTGTTGTCTCCCCAACCAAGTCCTGTAGCATTGCTAAGTTGATTCTTAAGATCCACTCCTGTGTCTGTAGCTAACAGACCAGATTGTATCTGTGCTTTTCGGGTTGCTAACCAGCCCAAGGAAGAACAAAGTAAGCACAAAGTTTTCCCTGTCCCAGTTGGAGATTCCAATAAACCATTTACACCCTAATAATAAATTAATCATTATGAACAAGCAATATTCATTTATAGAACTAATCATTTATACTTTCTGAAGGCATTCTATGACGCACTCCATGAATTTCTCTTGGACATCGTAAGGCTGAAACGGAAATTCAACAGGAACATTATTTAAAACCAAATTTACCATTTTGAAAAATAACAAAAGTGGCTACAAGCCACGATTCCACGAGTAGAAGTGACGAGAAACGATGGAATGTGCGCGCCAAAACAGTTAAAAGTGAAATTTAGCAGACGACGTTTTCAGATCATCGCTCAAAATAAAGAGACATCTATGGATGGCTAACGTACACAATACACGAGCACTCTTACCAATTCAAAATGTTTTCTATGGTGGATGGAGGTAAGTTGCCATTGAAAAAGCTTACCGCATAGATGAGTCGGATGCTTTATTGCCATCCATTCCTGTCCAGCCAATCGGATACGACGAAGCGGACGTGTTGCCATAGTTTAAACTAAAAAAAATAAATAAAAAATAAATAAACTATTATACAATGCTGTTGCTTAGAGCCATGCACGGTCCACTTGCTCCGGAGAAATGGCGTGGCGATCTCAACACTTGTTATTCGCTCGGTCAAGGATTCCAGTACGATTCCGGCTGAAAAATCAAGATGAACAAAGGACCAACAAAATAGTCACAAATGGAATATTTATTCGACACAATTGAATATCAGTTACATAATCATACTTCAAGAATATAATTTCAAAAATTCTGACATAATGAACTACTTCAGTATTTATTGCCAAATTATTAATGTAACGTGAAGGAAGCAATCCATTACTCAGCACATTAACTTGAAAATGCCGTATACGTGCCTTCAGCTACAGGGAAAAATGCAACCAACAGGACTTTGTCACACTTAAACTTTACCGAAAAAACTTAAAAATATATAATAATGCTTTTGGTAGTCAAGAATAACAAGATTTTGAATGTGCTATTATTTATAAACGAAGTAAACAAAGTGAAGACCTGACAAGCGGAGCGTCCTACGATGGTGTTGGGACAGCAGTACAGTTGCAATCGAAGATTCTTAAATGACTGTGAAACGTAGTGGTTGGCCACCGTCTTATATTCACGCAGACACGTTCCACGTACTGCCTTCCCCGGAATTAAATGTTTAGGGTAGAGGAACATAATTGTGAAGGCCGATAGCTTTATGAAAAAAAAAATTTTTATTTCCACATGAGTTCGGGGATATGGCCATTCCTCTTCGATTGACCTACAATAGATGAATAACCTTGGGCAATTCAATTTTTAAGAATAAAATCCTCACTTAGCCCTTTCAAGCTCAGTACCTTACTCACCTGCACGATATTGTAACAGTAAGTTGTATTGAGGAAAAAAAAAAAAGGGGGGGGCCCACAACCACCAGGGGGGGAACCCAAAAAAAAAAATTTCCCCGTTGGGAGGCCAAAAAGGCAAAAACCCTTAAAAAATATAAAAACAAAGGGGGGGGGGGGGGCGCCGCCCCTGAAGGGAAAAAGGGGGGAAAAAAAAAAATAAAAAACCCCCCCCCCCAACAAAAAAAAAAAAAATAAATTTTTTAATTAAAGGAGGGGGCAAAAAAGGGGGGGTTTTTTTAAAAAATTTCTTTTTTCGGGCGGGGGGGGGGGGGGGGGGGGGGGGGAAAAAAATATTCAACAAAAATTTTTTAAATTAATTAAAAAAAAAAAAAAAAAAAAAAAAAAAAAAAAAAAAAAAAAAAAAAAAAAAAAAAAAAAAAAAAAAAAAAAAAAAAAAATATTTTTCCCCCCTTTTCCCTTTTTTTTTTAAAAAAAAAAAAAAAAAAAAAATTTTTTTTTTTTTTTGAAAGGGGGAAACAAAAAAATTTACCCCCACCCCCCCCCCGAAAAAGAAAAAAAAAAAAAAAAAACCCAAATCCAAATAATTTGTTTGGGGGGGGGGTGGGTTTAAAAAAAATAAAGAAAAAAAAAAAAAAAAATTAAAAATTTTAAAATAAAAATTAAAAAAAAAAAAAAAAAAAAAAAAAAAAAAAAAAAAATAATTTTAAATTTTTTTTTTTTTAAAAAAAAAAAAAAAAAAAAAAAAAAAAAAAAAAAAAAAAAAAAAAAATAATTTAAATTTAAAATTTTAAAAAAAAAAAAAAAAAAAAAAAAAAAAAAAAAAAAAAAAAAAAAATAAATTAATAAAAAAAATTTTATAAAAAAAAAAAAAAAAAAAAAAAAAAAAAAAAAAAAAAAAAAAAAAAAAAAAAAAAAAAAAAAAAAAAAAAAAAAAAAAAAAAAAAAAAAAAAAAAAAAAAAAAAAAAAAAAAAAAAAAAAAAAAAAAAAAAAAAAAAAAAAAAAAAAAAAAAAAAAAAAAAAAAAAAAAAAAAAAATAAAATATTTTAAAAAAAAAAAAAAAATTTTTATTAATTTTAAAAAAAATTTAAATTTTTTTAAAAATTTAATTTTTTTTTTTTTAAAAAAAAAAAATTTAATATAAAAAAATATTTTTTATTTTTTAAAATAAAATTTTTTAATTTTTTAATTTTTTATAGAAAAAAAAAAAAATTGAAAGGAGGAAAAAAATTTTTATTAAAAAAATTTTTTTTTATAAAAAAAAAAAAAAAATTTTTTAATAAAAAATAAAAAAAAAAAAAAATTTTTTTTTAATTAAATTTAGTGGGGTTGGGTTAAAAAAAAAAAAAAAAAAAAAAAAAAAAAAAAAAAAAAAAAAAAAAAAAATGGGGGGGGGGGGGGATAAAAAAAAAAAAAAAAATTTTTTTAAAATAAAAAAATTTGTGGTTTTAATGGGGGTTTTTTTTTTTTTTTGGGGGTTAAGGGGGGGGAAAAAAGAAATTAAAATATAGTTAAGATTAAATATTAATTAAAATATTTTTACTAGTGTAGATTTTTCAATTATAATACCGTTATAGTGATTCACGCTCCAAAAATGGATTACATTTTCGTTCACAAGCTGTATACCTACCGTAATTTGTGAACACATCAATCATGCGCTAGAAAAGCACTGCATAAACACTTGATTTTACCTCAGCACTGGTTCAGTTCGTCCCACACGATAAGCCGCATTACGTGGGATCCTAAGATAGGCATAGGTATAATAGAAAAACGTTAATTAATTTGAGGAAAAGTAAACCAAAGTTAAAGTTAAGGCTAAGGCTACTTGATGTAAAGTGTAATTCACCTCTCTCATTGATGCTGCCCATAACACTACTTTGGCCAATTCTACTCATTTTGTGTATTATTTGCCTGTATTCGTCACTTGCTAACAATTTCTATGCAATGAATTCTATGTTTCACCACCCATACTTTTAAAAACCAACAATTTTCTCGCCATTACACGGACATGACAAACATGACAAAGTACAAAGCTAATAATTATAATAATAAAAAAATGAAATTACCCCTTACCTCCCATCTATGATCGCGCGCCATCAGATTGATCAGCCATCCAATTTTACAAAGCATTTTGGTCGTTTGCTTGGATATCCAGCTTCCTTTCGTTTAGATTCTCGTCTTTCCTTATTCTTCCGGGAATTTTCGCTTTTCTTTAAACTTGCTAAAAATTCTTTCACTAATTTACGAGATCGCGATTCCTCGTCTTCCTCCATCTCAGTTCTTTTATGTTGAACCAATGTCCCAGATTAGCAAACAAAAAAACCACACAATTTTGAATTTCAATGTTTTGAGGAACCACTGACAAACAATAACAAATCGGGTGGTACTAAACGGTAGTACCAAACGACTTTTTTGAAATTTTATATGGAAGGGAAAGCTAATGTAAAATCACAAGCTTGAAGCCCTTAAAATTCCACCCACAAAATATATCATTAACATTGATTAATTACATCCCTGGAATTTCGATTAATCGTTTAAAAACAATAATATCACGATAATGGCGTGAAAATTGCTTGACGGATTTTCTAACGTCCCCCCCTAGCGGTTATCCGACGATAACCGTAGTGAAGACTCGAGTCCAACCTTGGACCTAACTTTCAAAGCTGGTAAACGCATACTTTCCATCAGCTTACAATGACAGTAAGCGCAAAACCAATTTTGTTGCGGTACTTTTATTTTTCGCGCCTTTTTTTTGGGGGGAGGGGGTAGATATTTATGGAGTCGGGTGTACAGACGAACGGCCGGAGGCAAGATTCCCTGTTTCAGCCAATTCAAAACGCCCGTTGGTGTTAGCCGTCACCCCGTCCCTTCCCGTTGCCCCCTGCTCGTCTTTCCTGTTCGTTCGTCTACCCATTCGTTGCCTGTGCCCGTCTAACTCCTCGCGCTCTCTGACATCCTAGCCCTTCACAGTCTCTGCCCGTCGACCCACACACTGCCCGCCATATAACTCGTAGCAGTGGACCATCGATTCCTTTGTTGCCTCTGTTCGTCCTCCCCACAGCTTCTGCCCGTTTTCTTCAGTCTCCGTCCGTTGACCCACTTACTGCACACTGTAATGGCCCATCAACTCTTTTATTGCGTCTGCCAGTCGTCCCCGTCACAATTTCTGCCCGCCAAGGTGCCCTCTACACACCCTTTCCTTGTTTTTTTGCGCTTGACGACTGATTTGCCAACATCGTTATTTTCACATTTTTATACAAATGTGGGGTGATAAAAGGCTTCAGAGGATGTTCCGTGAATTACGAATGTTCCAGAATTCCTATTTCTAGTTCACGCTGACCACGTTGGGCACACCACTTACGTCTCATTAAAACTGAGCATTGGCCTTGTTTCACCAAGTAAGTCATCAAGGTTCATTTGAAATTTCATTCTAATTGGCTCAATGCACTGACAATGGGTTGATCAAAATATAGGAAATCATCATGTGCAGACGGCCCCTCTTCTCTCTTTTTCTTGAATTTTTGCCCTGAGGGCCTTGGTTTTCCTTTTGGAACGTGGGGGGGGTTTCCCCCCCCCCCCGCCCGAAAAAAAAAAAAGAAAAAATTTAAAATAAAATAAAAAAAAATTATTTTTTTTTATTTTTTTAAATTTTTTTTTTTTTTTTAAAAAAAAAAAAAAAAAAAAAAATTCTATATCCCGGGCGTGGCTCACGTAAAAGCCTTAACACAATTAATCTGCAAAGATGAGGAAGGCGCCTTGAGGACCATGGAGACGTTTCATACCAAAACGCCCATCGTGGCCCATGTGGTAGCTGGCATAGCTAAGCTGGCCGGTGAGGACAAAATTGGCCGAAAAATGCTGGGATGGAGGCAACAGCAGCCTCAACGCCCTACCGGTCGTTGGTCACGTTAAAGGACTCGGTCACTACATTTGCTTGGACATCGAAGGAGGTGAACAAGGCCATGGTCGATGCCACCAGCACGAACGCTCAACATCGCTGATGGCGTCCCGGTCGTTGGGCACGCAAAAGGTGTCATCCACTACGTTTGTAGAGACGTCGATGGAGGTAACAAGGCTATGAAAGCGGCCACGCGGACAACGGCCGTGATAGGAGCCGGCGCCGGTGGATTCCTCATCGGCGGTCCGGTGCTGGGGCTGTGTATAGTGGCGTCAGTGCCGGAGCTGGATGGGACACGATCAATGCCTCCGTAACCGATTGGAAAGAAGTCAACGGATTAGCCAAAATCATCGAAAACCCAACAAGCGTCGATTCCTATTTCGACGCCGGCTTGAGCTTCGTCGGCGACGGTATGGCGGGATATTCCGGGGGCAAGATTGCCAAAGAAGTGGTCCGCCGTGTTGGCAATAAAGCAGCCGGCGGAAATGCGAGCCCGGCAGCACCCGCAGGAGAGGCAGAAATAGCAGCAGCCCAGCAACTGGTCGAAGACCTCGATGCAGGCAAAATTACCTTTGAGGAATACCAACAGAAGTGGGACGCCATGAAACCAAAGGTGAACGCAGACCAATTGCAGTCGTACTACGACAATGGGATCATCACTGAAAAGCAATACAATCAAGCGACGAAGGAAATGGCCGCGGCTGGTGGCAAAAATGTGACCGTTAATGTTCCACTAAACCAAGCACCGACCTCCGATTGTGCCAGTGGCAACCAGCCTCCACAAAAACCTACCGAGAACAAAAGATCAAAGCCGGCATGTCGCGTTTCGGTGCTGCGCCAGCGGCTTACCGAATTACTTAATCGTATACGTCAATTCATTAGTCGCTAAGATGGCAGACAATGGAGCCGACGCAGACAGGCTATTTCAAAGGGAATCTTTCCGTCAGATATACGAGATCGTTTCAGAATTGATCTCCAACGGTCATTCTGTTGCTATTAGGCATGACAACTACGAACTCGTCATCTATTCTCGTGATGGCTCGTGGAATGAAGGGATCGAGTACGAAGTGGTCCTATTTTTTGGACATCCACAAACAGCTGATCGGCCAGCAATTCGACCTCGATCCCGCGTCGTCCGTGCCCTACAGTCTTGTCGGCAGAATTCCAAGGATCGGGACTCCATCTGACAAGGCAAGTGGACCACGGCGGCCACACCAACGTCATCTACGGGATTCGCTGCCGGCTTTGCCCCGGCAACATCAGCTATGTCGGTCAGACTACTCGATCAGTACATGCTCGGGTGTGCCTTGAACACGCCAGGTCCTTAGCAAAGGCGATCAACGAGGTGTACGATTCTGGCGAAGCATCGCGTCGACCTATGTGCGAACACGCCGCTAATCACTACCAAAAACAAGAACCTGAATATAACCAACCGAGGAATGTCTTTCGACAGGGGATGGACGTGATCCTTCTGCCAATAACTGGAGGAAAAGACGACCTTCGCTACTGGGAATGCTTTTGGCAGTTTTTTCTTCACTGCAGGAAGTACTACTGGGGCTGGAGTCAACGCTAAGACTGAACTGGTGGAGAACAGGAAATTTGCTCAGAAGTACAGTTTCCCTCCTAACAATTGTTTACTTTTTGAAACATGGCAAGTAGTGGCATCATTAGCAGGTTTGATACTGATACCATATAATCCCATTTAACTATACTGACCTTTTTAAACATGACAGGTAGAGAAATCATCAGCAGGTTTGATGCTGATAGCATATAACCGCATTTAACCATCATTGCTTTTTAAAACATGACCGGCAGTGCAACCATCAGGAGGGTCGATACTGAAAGAATATAACCGCATATAACCATCAGGTTTGCTTGCCTTATTTTCCCCCTCTCTCTTGAACTGCATTATATAACAGACATGAGGTAGCAAATAGATAACTGATGCTCCTTTCGTTTTGTTATACACAGTTTGTCTGTAATCTGTACTGGTCTACATAATACAAAGTTACTAATTTTCGAAAGTTATCACTGAAAATCACTGCTTGTTACAGCCCACCCCAACCAATAAGGGATCGTACGCCAAGTCGTGGATTGAATTCCCATGGGAGACTGATTCAATGTACTATCTATCTTTACGATGGCCGCCAAAACTTGTCAATTGTTGCAGGGAACAGAATAGAATTAGAAGACAAGAAACATAGAATAAGCAGATGAGTGCACTTACCTCTCATTGTTTATAAGCCAATCTATCTCTCAAGGATCGCCTTTGCAGTTATTGTTATTATTTCCGTTGGTTGGAAAAAGGAAGAGAAGCTGAAGACTCCGGTGTGATGGGGCCTGCAGAATAAAGGAGGTCAAGATCTGTTAGGAACTAGCTACAAGAGAAACTTTATCTACTCTTCACACCCATTTACATACCTTGCCTAATTACATAATTTCCTGGTAAACAGTTGACATGCCAGGAATGACTGTTTTCTATTTTTCATCTCCACCCCAGCAAGAGCATCTCTTCTTTTTTCTCCACCAAGTGAATTGTCATCTGAGTTACTAGCTGTCCTTCAGCTTTTTCCACATACCAGCACTGGCAGATGTAGATGAAGATGTCACATAGCCATAGCTAGGAGTTGTTGGCGATTGGTCGAATTTCGATTCGTACCGTGTTTTCATACTTTGGTTCGTAGCTTCCGTGAGAGCCTGAGCCTTCATAATCCGAATAAAGGTAACTCGGGTTTAGAAGGGAAGAAGTTGTTTGCCTACGTCAACCGGTCAGAGCTAGATTCACTCTTCCCAGGCGTATAGCATTGGCACCCGTCGAATGAGCGTTACTAGGTATGACTGATGGTAATATTGTCAGGTTTTTTAGTTAAATGTTGAACAGTCGAAAAACAGAAAACGAACACGTCGCATCACATTAAAATGAGTTCAATATCTTAAAGACGTCGAGACAAACTGATTTTGCAGACTAGATTTTGAATAGTGTGGTCTGCTTCGAAAATGCCCATACATTTATGGTCGATTACGCGCCTTCAGATTGCAGCGCACAACCGCACACAGCGGCTGAGGTTGATGACGGGCCGTCAGATTGTACACATTTGGCAACTCTGCGTGAATCAATAGGTAGACGCACCGCAGACGATCCTTGAAGGCTCATTTCAGTTCCCACGCCGAAAGGAAGCATACGTCATTGTTTCAGTTCTGATCAATTTTTATAAACAAAAATGGTAAATTTCTTGTTTTTTGTAACATATATGGAAATTAACAATGTTCAATTATTGCTGATCACAGAAACCCCTTATGCTTCATGGTCACGAGCGTTCAATCACGCAAATTAAGTATAACCGGGATGGTGATTTGCTCTTCTCATCAGCCAAGGACAACCATCCCTGTGTATGGTATTCAATTAATGGAGAACGTTTGGGAACGTACGAGGGCCATCAGGGTGTTGTATGGGCAATTGATGTAGACTGGGAAACAAAACGCTTCATGTCTGGAGCTGGTGATAACATGCTCATGATCTGGGATGTCCAAACTGGTATGTAAACTGAAGATGCTGACCCCTTTTGGCATACCTATAGAATGATTTTTCTTCTCACACAGGCAAAGCTTTAGGCAAAATTGAAGCCAAGACATCAGTTCGTACATGTAACTTCAGTTACAGTGGAAATATGGCCCTCTACTCAACAGACAGCACAATGGGCAACCCTTCTGAAATCTTTATCATTGATGTCAGAACAGTTGATTCTTCTTTCAGCACGAATGACCCAATTCTTCAAATTCCCTTAACCAATGCTCCTAAAGCCACCTCCATGGTCTGGGGCAATTTGGATGAAGTTGTTATATCTGGACATGACAATGGTGATTTGGCCCAATGGGACCTAAGGTATAAGTTACATTGTTTTAACATAGATAAATGCCACCATTATTTATTTTCATTTACTCCAATAGAACTGGAAAGAAGATCAATCTTGTGTCAGAACACGCCAAGTCTATCAACGACATGCAGCTCTCCAAAGATGGAGGCTTCCTCATTACTGCGTCGAGGGATTGCACTGCAAAACTTTTTGACGCTGATACGTTGGAGTGTCTCAAAACATACAAAACTGAACGGCCGGTGAACAGTGCTGCAATTTCTCCAATCTTGGATCATGTATGATAATCTCATTCTGCATTTTTATCAGTTTTATTACAATTTTTTCATTTCATACTCATCAGGTGGTTTTGGGAGGTGGTCAAGATGCCATGGACGTCACGACGACCTCAACGCGTGTCGGCAAAGTTCGATGCCCGTTTCTTCCATTTAGTTTTTGAAGAAGAATTTGGTCGTGTCAAGGGTCATTTCGGTCCTATCAACTCCTTGGCTTTCCATCCCGATGGCAAGACGTACGCTAGCGGTGGTGAAGATGGTTACGTTCGTCTGCATCAATTCGACCCGTCTTATTTCGACTTTAAATTCGATTACTAATGGAAGAAAGTAAAAAGGAAAAAACAACAAAACTGTCAACCCCATCCACCATATATGAACACTTGTTTTGTGTTTATTTTGACCACTTTCGTGTACATGGGCGATATAAGAAAAGGTATTTGAATACATCATGTCGGAAAGGTTTTGAATGAGAAATTTTTTGTAGTTTATCGAGGAGGGCACAAGACAAAATATTACGCATATACAACAGGTCCAAGACGACCAATTAAAGACGAAAATATAATGTTGTTTATAAACAATGTTCTTTTAAAGTCTTTTCTGTGAAGTTAATGTCGGTGCATTAAAAATAAGCAGTTTTCACCGCCATGGTCAATCAATCGCGAACGTTCGGGAAAGAAACGATTCTATCTAATGTTTTGTAGCAAAAGAAAATACTTTTGTAGGTAGACAGTGTTCATCTGTACAGCTGGATGTTTTTCAACTGAAGGGGCTCGTTGCTGAAAACCAAAAAAAAAATCCAGCAGAAGTCGACAGAAAGAAGCTGGGAAATTCCTAACAAATGTGATGGATGTTCACTTGCCGGAAAAAAGTTGATACTGCCGGAGAAAGAAAGCAAAAACATGACGGAATTAAAACAGAGACGTCAACGCATTGGCACGATATTCAATCAGCTATTTCGAAGAGACAGTTTCCTCACCACGCCGGATCCAATTTGCTGGAGGATGGACGATCCGCTTTCCGTTGTCCTATTTCCCGTAATGAAGGTAGGCGGACACATGGATGGCCGTCGGCTTGTCAAGCCGCTTAGCCCACTGAATGATGAGATGGAGCCAGTACTCAGCATTGGCACGCTCGTACTGCCGTTCGGTCCTCCGCTCTTTAATCACCGCGGATAAAACAGAGAAAATAATTTTCGCTTCGAAACTTATAGATTTTTCCTCTTCTAATTCTAAAATGATATCGACGACATCTGATAATGTCTAAGAAAGCCCGCCCACGTTTCCCCGAACAAATGCTGTGGAATTCAACTCGGTACGTGAAATCCTTTCGCTGCGAGTAACTCGAATACGTTTTAACAACACGCTGAAGACGAGTAACTCGATAACGATGCAGCGTAGTACCGTCATAATGATCAAGGCAAAAAAGTACATCATCAACGAGTTGCTTTCCTTATTCAGACTTGGACACGGCGAAAATTGTTCTGAAATAATAACATAATGCCGTACCGAAGGAGGTAAGAGATTGGCAGTGGAGGGTCTTCGATCGGTGGATCCGATGCTGGAATGGCGACGAGTCGGCAACGATCCAACCGAAAGACACGTCGCTGGCGACAGGTGGATGCTAGACGAAGGGGCGGGACGTCCACGATTGCCGGAATTGCTGTTGTCTGAGAGTCGACGACCAGCCAGAGATTGGGCTACTCGTAGGTAATTGCTATCCGGCGAGCCAGGTCCTGAATCTGAAGAGAAAAGCACATTGCATCGCATTCATTAATGTAGGAAATACAAAAGCAGGCCTTCCATCATCCCCTCGAGGGCTGCAACGACAATTTCCAAAGCTTCGCCAAACTGCCGTTTTTAATGAACAAAGTCTTTACGCATGGTTTTACATGCCCTTATATGTGTACATTGTGCACCGGTTTTCAAACCAAACACGGCCACACACCCATACACATCAAAACAGCCATGCTGGTAGCAGTAGTGCTCCAGTGTATTAAGTTTTATCGATTCAACAACTTCATTAGACGTTGGGTAGCTGCCGCTCAAAAGCTTCGCCATGCTAAATGCCTAGTTACCAGTAGAAAATAAGTACTAACAGCAAACACACACACGGCCCGTTGTCGTGATGATGCCTCATTCGACGTTCGTTCCCCGTCCCGCGCCCTTTCACGTCTAACGTAAATACCTAATAAAGCCAATGTGATAGTTTGGCGTGAAGAGGGGAGACATACACACACACACACACAAATGCTATAAAGAAAAGAAAGTATAACATTTCCCTCATACAGTGAGTTCGTTTTTTGTCTATCCTTTGTTGTTTTTGTTTTTTTTATCCCTTACCGAGTTCTTGAATAATCTAATATGGCAACGTTGCTGTAGACACGAGAAATATGAGAACAACTTACTGGACGAATGGGTCTTGATCATGTTTTCTTCGCTGCACGTTTTACGCTGCTCGACTTTGACGAATGGGATGTTGAAGTTGTTGACGGCGTGCATGTTGTCCGTGCTGTGCTGATGCCGTAAGGGCCGCATCCGCTCAGGACTCGTCCCCAGCGACAGGTTGTCCAACTTGAGCTTATTACGTTGATGCCTTTCACCAGCAAAAAAAAAAATGCACAAAAATTATGATTGACACGATGATGTAAGGCTCTTTAACTCAATGACATGTTGAGTACATTGTCTTTTTAACATGAATTTAATAATAATAATAAAAAAACAAACATTACCTGTCAATGTGGTCGAGCATTTCCTGGAGGACCTCGAGAAGATTGGAAAACTGTTCCAGGCTGAGCGAAGGATTCATAGTTTGTGGTAAAAGAGATGGCATGACTCTTGTGGCCATTAGACTGACCGACAGTCCGTTCTTCTTGTTACTGATCATCCGTTGGTAAATACCTACAGGTTAACAATATGCTCAGCGAGATAGAGAGCAGGCCAGCAGGCGGAAGCATCCACTTACTGACGACTTCTTGGATGATTTCGGGATCTTGCAGCTTGACGTCCCACAGGAGCGGTAGGACCTCGTCGATGATGGCCGACTTGTCCAGACGATCAATGACCTGAGCCAGACACGCCAGCACATTCAACGTCAACTTCAGGTCGCCGGAATTGCGTTCAAACACCGTCTTTGTCTTGGGTAAAACCATTTTGCGGATCATCTGGTCGTCTAGCGACGCAGCGATGTTGGTTACGGCCACTAGCGCTGCGCTCTTTTCAACAAGGAAAACAAAACAAAAAGTCAGGTCAATTATCCAGTCAGGTGGAAGAAAACAAAAGAGGGAATTATATTTATCCGCAATTTCTTTTTCCCTGTGCGTTTCTGCAAGGACCTCGTTAGAGGTTCCAGCAAAAAGAAAAAACACCCATTGTTTGTTGTCCCTGGCAAACTTTACGAGGTTCTTGGGTGCAATGCAATACACAGAATCACTCCGGGAATAAGAAAAAAAAAAAGCTGTTTGACATTATAAAAATGGTCTTTTTAAAATGACGTTGAATATCCGGCAACCTGGAGAATCTTTCCTCCCCGCGTTGTCAGCGTCAGTTGTTTTGTGAAACTAGGAACTCAATAAGCTCCTTCTATAGGGTGGATCGATCGTAACAACTGCTACTCCCCCCCCTTACACACACAAAAAAAACAACAAGAAGAAATGGATCCGAGTTGCCTTTCTTTCCCTGCGGGTACACTAAAGTGCAGCGTGGCAATTCTTTCTTTCTTGAATTAAAACGAAAAGAACATATGCACATATTTACCTGGACTTGTAAAGTGGTCGACTCGTAAGACGAGAATAGCATGGGAAAGATTTCAGCCTGCAGGTCCTCTACCGGCGTTTTCTCAACAATAATGTGCAAGTTTTCGAGAAGCGTCACGCTGGCCTGGATCGATTTCGGAACGCCCAGGATCTGCCTGTTTGTTGTGATGGGTAAGTTTGAACATTAACAATGCATTTATTAGTTTAAAAAAAAAAAAAAAAAAACGATTTAAAATAACAACCTGATTGTGGGCATTATGTGCAGTTGATATTCATCAGGTGAGATTTCCTGGATCATGAGCAATATTGGTTGCAGGGCAGCCGCCAAAACTTCCTGCGTTCGAAGTTCCTGTTGCAAACTGGGCCAGACGTGTTGGAACCAAAGTTTCTGTTTAGAAAATATAAAAAAGAGACACGATCAATGAATGGCGATCGTATCAATAACAGCCAAGAGAACAATCAAACTAATGGCGTCTTTATTGAATCAGTAATTCTTCCTTACTTTCGGAATCGATGGCAAAATATCTTTGAGAGTGGTCCGATAAAACTGCGACTTTTGTCCTGGATCTTTCATGTTGATGACGTCGAGGAATTGGAGCGCGTGCACAGCAGGATCGCTTTGTGTACATGAAAATAAAAATGCAATTTTGTCATCCAAACGAAATAAATAGTGTAAGCAAGTCACAAAGAATTGCACATTTTTTGCCCCCCCATTTCCAACGCAACGCCTCGGACGCATTGAAGCGAGTCATCGTCGATAGCACTCCGTACTTGCGCGTAGTAATCCGATTTGCGGGATCTTGTATAGACCATATTAAATAGCGATGGATGGCAAGAAAAAGAAAGGAGAAGAGCATCTCCAGTGTACGCTTTCACGGCGATTGAATAATTCTTTTTATTGCAAAAGGGGGAAATCCTCTTTCACCTTTCTTCGCGACTAGTTTTTTAATATCAATCAATATTTACACAGTTGCAATCAGAAAGGTGGGAGAGCTGACGGTGTGCGTAAAAATTCAAACCAATTCTACCTGAAGAATTTGATAGACGACAGGAGCTGAGCGTTGGGCCGTTTACGTGCGTCGCGACTCAATAGTCGAATCAGCGCTTCTTGTAGACCCACCGGCAGGGATGGAAGCACATTTCGAAGTTGATCATTTAACTGAGCAAAACAGAAAATATGTTTGCATATTTTTAAAGATTGAATGACAACCTCGATTGAGGAAAACACTAAAAATAGGTACGTAAATAAGGAAAAATGGGATTGAAAAGTTCTTGTTTCAATTAGAAATGTCGCTGTGAATTGGACGGCGATTTTGATCGATCGCTGATGGAAGAATTATCGATTTGAAACGACCCCATTTTTTTTTTTTTGCGAGCTTAATTCGACAGGTATAGAAGGAGTCGGAGCAAAAATGATGCGGAAGCCGATCGGATTTGATAACGTCAGAACGAAATATTTTCTAGGAAGGAATAATCCTCGATATTATTTACCACTTCCATTTGCTTCGTGTAATTGGGATTGCTGTGATTGGCCTGAATGAGAGGCCGACCTCGATTGAAGATGGCCGCTACCACCAGGCCCAGTGAAAACATGTCGCTGGCAGCGCTGACGGTCGAATGTGTTTGCACTTCCGGCGCTGATTACGTCATCCGTCCACCCCCACAAATGAATAGAAACACACCGTCATTCAAAGCATAGAATTCTTTGACACTACATTGACATTTGCAAGGCATTTCATCCATTATAATATGCGCAAACAATTAAGTCACAGATGCAAGATCAATTAACCGCAGCTAAAAATAGAATTTAAACAACAAGAAAAAGAAGGGAATTACTGGACTTACCTATAAAATCTAAATCGGGTTGAGCCATTTTGGCAATCCGTGACGTCCATCGCTGGACGGTCAGCGATTCGGATCCATCCTGTTCGTTCATCCGTTCTACGTACACAAAACAGAAATAATCCCGGAAAAATCAAATTAAAAAAACATTCCTAATACATTGACCCTGTCCAATCCCACGAAAAGCCCAATAACATCATTCATAAAAGATGACGTCATACCGGAGATTAAACCCGCGCTACCTGACGTATTCATGAAAGAAAAGAAAAAAAGAGAAAAGTCTTACGTTTGCAAGATTGATTACGTTGTTAGCCAAGACATTACTCATTAAGACGAAGCCACAATCATTCAAAGACAATTTTTTTTCTTTTTACAATCGACTGAAGTCATAACGAGACATTTGCCCTTTGAACATCGTTAGAGGGACGGATATGAGCCGAAATGCACAACGTATGTACCGGACGTTTGTGACACGGAAGTCGGACGACACATGTCGACACTGTCTATAAATAAAAGAGTAAACAAAGTTTTTCTTGACTAGTTTTCGAATAAGGGGTGGATTATTCGGAGCCGAAATTTTGCAAACCCATTCTACTGCACTGGAGGAGGAGGAAAAATGTTTGATCTTTTGTCCTTTGATGATCGACAGATAAGACCAAAGTTTTGTTTTTCGAAAAGTCTGCACTACAAAACTTGCACAATTCCGCAATAAAGACGCAAGTTGAAAATAGAAAGAAAAAAAACCAAGGAAACAGAAAGCTTTTCTCGTCGAGATCGATTGGTGAGAGCTCTAGGATAAACATCTAGTCTTGCATGTCGTAGATGTATAGGCAACCGGTAGAATAGAGGCAACAGAAAAGAAGGGGAAGTAAACGAGATCAGAGGACCAGCTGCGCATATATATATATAGGTGGGCAAGGTAAGTTATTGATTTCTTTCTCTGTCTCGCATCGCTTGCACGCCCTCACCGCTGTACACATACACGGCCGTTACCCAAACAACTCGGCCTGTTTCGATTTAAGCGACCATTGTATAGAGATTGAAATTGCGTCGGCAGCCAGCCGCTTAACTCGTTTTACATTGACCATTCATATTTGATTTCATTATCATTTAAATTTTATTCTTTTCAGTTGGGAAGATGAAATTTAAAAATGGAGAGCACATTAGTTACACGCTCTTCTTACCCCTATGTAAGTTAACGCGTGAGCGGGCGTGTAACGCAATAGGAGAAACTCGTGCGACCGTTACCATAGTCACTGAGGAGCCTACCACGATCTTTTGACATTGTCCCGTTCGTTCCAACTCACCGGATTTGATAAGCAAACCGATAAAAAAAACACGCACAGAATACACCCCTGGGTAGATCTACATTTTTTTTTCTTTACAAAACCCCTCAAAGCGCTACCAAGTTGGGGGGAAGGGGGTCCCTCCCCTTTTGAAAAGATCCCAGTCCATGAAAAAGCTATCGAGCAAATTTTATTTCCAAACTCTTGTAATGCAATACTGCATCTACTTTTGTCATCCGCCATTCTTTTATGAACGCGAAATAAAATAATAAACGGCATCGTTAAAACATACGGTGCTATTAAACCAGCGTTTCTTTTCTTATTCCCTCTGAAAAAGAAAAAAAAAAGAATAAAGCCTAAAGCCAGGTTTGAACCTGGGTCTTTTACCTGCAGAAACACTCACGCAAATTCGAGGTCGAAGATGTTTCGCTTTGTTCCGAGACTGATTTAATTAAACCAAGCAAACTGACGGGCGCCTCTCTTTCTATGCCCAACTTGTTTTGCTTTTGAAATTTGCTTAGCTGCTCGTGCAGGTTGGGTTGACATTTTTTTTTTTTCAATGCCCGAGAAACCGATTTGTTTTTGTTTGTACTCTGCTATAGATCGTGAATACGAAAGAACTGTGCTCTGTGAACGGTGAGAAAGAGTCCACATTTGTACAGATAACATTTAAATTCGTTGAATAAAAATGGCAAGAAAAGAAAATCGATTGTTTACCTGCAAACTCGAGACCTGCCAATTTCCACGTGCCTCGTCGAGTGACGAGGACTGAGCCTGGGCAGACATTGCGGTGTAACAGGTGTGCTGTCATGTGCAGGAAGCTCAGCGCCTCTATCAACTAATTGGATGAGACCACAAAACAAGAATTATTGATCACGAAGTTGCACCGCTGAATGTCACCGAGTAAACCCGTTAGTAACCACAGCAACAACATCAATCATCTCGTTAAATCTTTTCTTTAAAAAAAAATAATAATATTAATAGTTTTTAAAAAATTCTCCAGTTAAGCGAATGATTTCTTACACCGACAGCAATAAATGAAAAAAAAAAAAAGAAAAAAAAATCGATGAATAACTGGAAATTTTCAAGTCATGCGTCCAGTTGGAATTCACTCTTCCGGACGAATCAAATTGCATCGTTAACAAGACGATCGACAAAAAGGGATCGATTGATTTCCTCATTTCGACTCGAATTTCCGCTCCATTTGCGTCGAAAAAAAAGGAAAATGACAGAAATATTCGATCAAGCTGGCCCATTAGCAGCACCCCCCCATTTTTGGCCCAGTAAAGAGTCAACTACCCCAACTACTACCCTCCTTCACCTGATAAATGCCGTATTTGATTTCAATGTCGAGAAAGGACTGGACGTCGTTCGGTCGAATGTCTCTGGCGCTGTTGCGTCGACTTCCGTTGTACGTTTCGGCAACGGTTATCGTATTGCTGCTGCCCGACGGTTGCTGAATTTCCGCTCCGTCCTCGATAGCGGCCAGGACGTTGCCCAGGGACGTCGAGACGGGCTCGGTGGCGAAAGCCAACGTGTCGCTCGTCTCCTCGACCGAATGCAAAACGTGAAGCAGCCGCGGATGACGGCAGCGCTCCAACTGGCGGACGCCGTGTCTCAACATCTCGGAAATTGTTTCCTTCCGGCGCGGTTTGTGCAACTTGTCGGCCGTCCGCTTATCAAATAGAAATACGGACGCTTCCTATTAAATAAATAAATAATAATAAACGAAAAAAGAAGGTGAATTTAGACAAATAATAAAAACAGATTGCGAGAGGGCGTTCCATTTGTAGCAATTAACGTGACCCGTCCAACACAGTTGTGTTGCTAATTGACGGCAACAAACGATCCGTGTAATCCATTATTCGAATAGGCTCCTCCCTTTCTTCTAACTGTACACGTCAATAACTTTTTTTTTGGAGCATCCTTCAAATATTGCGTCCACCCCAAAGAAGTATTTCAATTCTTTTAGAAGCCAAAAACTTTAAATCTGATTCTTTTTTCTTTTGATATATTTGAGTTGTAACAAGACTTCTGTTTCCCCAGTAACGTATTAAGAGATGGGTGAATCGTCACCGCTAGGGCGGGTTTCTTGAAAAGTTTACTTTTGACGTCATTCGCTAACTGTTTGATCTTTCTCCAAAATGTAAAAAAAAAAAAAAAAATCAAAAGATTTAACGAAAAATAAAAAATTAAATTGGAAGTTCCTCACGTGTTTTGGTTTCTACAGTTTCGGCCCAACGTGAAAAGGAATCAAAACACTTGGAAACTAGAAAGAGAGTAGATCACAGTTGCCCGTCCTATTTATTCACGTATCAGCCCCTTGTATCGATCAACCAGCTGCACTTGTTCACTAGTTGTGTGAGCCAAAGGCGGATACCTATATTCCGTGTTCGTTTCACGCTCCGTTCACGACTAATGCCACAGTCAATCACGAATAGCAAAAAAAAAAAAAAAAAGGGAAATCAGGACGCCACATTTGATGTTATTTGCTGCGTTTCTACCACTACCGAAATGCAATCAGCCAGAAAATGAATGGAGATTGAATCGATTGGCTTCGTTCACGTTGAACGCAACGGGAAAGACTAACCCGCCCTTTGAAAATTAATTGCTAAATGGATAGGTAGGTATTCACAACCGTTTGTTTTCCCAACAGCGCCACAGGGCGTGTTTTTCAAGAATGAAAACATTATTCATGTCTTTCTACGTCGTTTCTAGAAAGAAAGCCAAACAGAAAATATTCTGAAAAGGGAAAATCCATATGCAAATTGACGGGACGTTTCAATGGGATCGAGCACGTTCTCTCGATACAACACTTGAGCTGCAGTGACGACTCAACTTGTTTCTAAGGATACACAAGCGTCATCAAGACATTATCACGGATTCACTTTTACTATTTGAACAGCCTTCCCCCTTTTTTTTTTTATCTCACTATATTGAATGGTGACTTCCAACATCATCCATCACACCCCGCAGGCTAAACTTCCGGTTACAAAAGGGGAAAGGAAGATGAAAGAAGCCGGACATCAGACGATCGTGCAAACTTGTAAATCGAATTTAGTTGACGACACCAATCACGAGAACATCGGAATCCCACCCCGTTTTGTACAAATCAAAAGAAAATCAGTTGTATCTTATTTTTTAAAAAAAAAAAGGCAAAACGCAAAACGAAGCAAACAATTGCAAATGCATGTTTGAAATCGTAATGAAATTTCATTAAGAAATTAAACACGTACTTTCCCATCGCTTTTACGGTAGGCGTCGTGAACTTTCCAAAGGTATCCGGGTCCAGCCGTGGCTGTTTGTCGTCCGATTTCGAAAAAAGTCGTAATGGCATTGCCTTCCAGTAAACTTTGCGATAGGGACGAACCGCCAGCGCCACCTCCGGCACCGTTGCTGCCACTTCCGTAACTTCCGATGCCGCCACTGCCTCCACTCCGGTCCGCTTTAAAGCGTGAAAACATGCTGATACACGGCATAAGATGTGGTCGGCCCTAAAGAAAACGAAAATCAAATCAAACGATTAATGAATTTTTGCTGCCTTTTGATAGCGTGAGAATCCCAAACGCTGCAGCTGACAATTGAATTTGTGATCGTCAACAACGAGAAACCATAGAGATCTAATTAAGGGGGGAGGTGTGTTTTTTTTTTGCGATCAATTGGAAGCTGATTAATTGAATGGTATTGAAAGAACCGTATTAGAATAATTAGCGTGTCTACTTCTACTCAATGGGTATCTAGAAAATCGGCTTTTTTTTGTGGATCAAACACGTTCGTTTTTTTTTAAAGGTACCCGACTTAAAAGAAGTTGCCGACATTCTATCGAAATTCACGAGTAATTTGAATGGTACCATTTTTGAGTACCATCGATCCACATCGACCTTGTTAGTGCTTTTGATTCGTTCGAACGAGAATACGTCGAACGTGAATCTTTGAAAATATAAAAATTACGCATTTCATTCGTCCTAATTACGCGACAATTTGTACGAGCGCTTTTCAACCAATATGAAGAATAGCCTACAAACGGAAAAATTTTTGCACGCTTTCGTGACTTTATCACGACATTAAAACAAAGTTGATTTCATTTTTTAAGGGGGAAAGAAAGATGGGGAAACGCCACGTATTGGAAGAAGTGCTTTTAAAAGTCGTACGTCAACGTCAACGAAGCAAATGGTCGAGTTTGCAAAATCAAATAGGGAATTCTCCTGCGTTATTTTCTAACCGTACACAGGCCATGTCCTCGTTTCATTATTGAGTCAACATACTTTCACTCCAACCAGGCGCCCCCCACAAAGAAAACGTCAATTATAGACACCTAGAAATTCGCGTTGTATGCAAATCAGACTGATACCTCTAATGCAGTAGCTATCAACTATTTAAAAGCTTTCAAAAATGGCAAAGTACAATGTACAAAATTGAACTGATTAAAAAAAAAAGAGAAATGGCGTTTGTTACGAACGAAATCCACATCGTTTAAAAAAAAAAACTTCAACAATAGGCGAAAATCAACGTCGACTATAATCTCTAGCAAAATGTCTGCCAGGTTCTGCAAATAAAAAAAATCGTTGGCAAACATCCACCCCCTTGTTGAGGAAATCCCGGGAATAAATATATAACGACTACTAGAAAACTCGGCGTTCGTAATGAATGTCACCGTACGATGGCAGATAGTTTTCTCGCATCCCTGGATTTCGTTTCTCTCGCTCTCTGATTTCTCCTCGACGACGTCTTGCTACTTCAGATCGTTCACCATTTGCATTTTTTATCGCCTTGCATTCAGCGCAAGGGCAACGGGCACTCAGGAAAGCATATTAAATAATCAGTAGCAGGTAAGAGATGGAAAACTTTTCCTATATAACGTTCACTTGTTCTGCTATTATTATTGAATCGAAAAATGGCAACAGAAACAGCAAATGAATGGAGGAATGATTTAACAATTCTTGCGTGAGTTCCCAAAATGGCGACAGCCCGATTAACACGGTCAACTCGTACCGCAAGATTTGCGATGAATAAGTCAGATTCAGACGAAACTGGGGGAGGTAGTTTAGAAAGGACTAATCCTCGCCCGTGTTTTCGGAAGTGGTTGCCCTTCCGCACTAATGGATGTAAAGCTTATCACACCTGTTAAATCCCATCAACTGGAATTTTCCGTTCTGAAATTGATCGTTTCATTTCTAAAGTTGTTAGACGATAGAAACAGACGCATTCGTTGGTGCATTTGAAAATGCTACGCTTTCCCTTGTGCACACCTGGTTACGACCAATCGATGGCAGTATGTTTCAACGGGGATATTCTCCGTTGAAACTCGACCCCAAGTAGTTTCGTCCTGGCATTAAAGGACCCAAGATCAAATTCGTTCATCACAAAGGAGATGGAGAGAGGGATCTGTTTTCTTGCGAGGAGAACCTATTCGAAAAGGGCTTTGATCTTGCACGCGCAATTGCAGCGATTGCAACGTCAAAGAGACGAAAGAAAAGCAATTTTGCGCAAAACAAGAAGCAAAAATACCCAATCAACTATCGAACCCAAGATTCAACCCCCTCCCTCCCCCAGGTAGCTAATAATCGAATATTTTAAAATGCAAAAAAAAACAAAAAGAAAAGCTTTACCTGAAACTTGAACGGCCGCGAGTTTCGGGCAATAAACAGTATATACCTGTTGATTATGAAATTTTTGTTTTCTGTTTTACTCAGAAATCTTTGATTGTTGTAGATGCACTTGAAAAAACAAAATAATGTCCACGCACTAGTTGAGCACAAACAGATTGTTTTGTTTTTCCTCCTTTACGTCGTAGACATTTTCTTTTGGCCAAAGCCCGACAAATGTGTTTGCATCCGCAGCACGCAAATAATACAAGAACGAATGAGAGACTTGCTGCCGCTTCGACGTCCTTCCGTTCTCTGATGCACCTGCCACACGACTCGCCTATATCGACGTCGAGCTCTGTGTATTTTTAACGGTTTGCCACTCCGCCTTTTTTCTTTTCTTTCGCGTTTTACCTATCCGAGAGTTGCGCGCTACAGCCGTTCCATCGCGGACTCGTATGTGAAAACTATAGAAATGATGGCGTATCAAACAGGTGAATCGGCATACGGATGGCTATGTAACGCACAATGTAACGTCATATCGATTTATACGGTGCTGCTCACACTGCAAGTTGTTGAACGTGTACGTGCCCTATTCGACACCGTCAGATCTGCTAAGGTAAATCTACGTGTAAAAAAACAAAAACGGAATGAATATGGACGAGAAAAAGGACCCTCACATCCGCAGTGTCTACATATCGATCCGGTTACGAAGTGGGGGGGGGGGGATATATAAAGACAAACTTTCAATTGGATTGTATCACGCGAAACCAAAGAATACCTAACGAAGGTAGAACACACAAAATTGAAGCTTTTTGAGAATGAACAATCATTATTGTGTGACACTTCAACATTTTTTGAAGTTCATTATTTTTTAAGAGATAGAGAGAAAAAAAAGAAACTATTTAGAGAGAGAGGCTTTGCGTCTGATTGTCTCCGCTCTTCAGTTTCAAAGATAGAAAATTAATCGCTGACAGAGCAGAGATACGAAACTCATCTAAACGATCGATGTGGCAAGAGTCGAGACAAAGTTGCGCGATGAGTGGAATAAATTTGATTCTCAAAGTTTATCAAACAAACTGAAAAATGCCAGTCGCAAAACAAAACAAAACAAAAAAAAAAATGAATTAAAGAACTTTTTTTTGTTGTTTAGTTCCGAGTTTTTCTCTGATGACACAGCGGGGTAGGTCACTATAGCAACCCCTGAACTACACTCCAAAGGCAAGACGACGAAAAAAGATGAAGCAAAAAAAAATATATATATTAAAAGATTACAGAGAAATCCTTTTTCCATTACGTTGGGATTATGATGTAGTTAGGAGAACCCATCAAAGATCCCGGTGAAAATGTATTGATTCCGCGATTGAGAGGAAAAAAAGGGAGCCATCAAGATGAGCACTCTTTGCTTGTTCACGAAAGAAAACTCTTCAACAGCCCAAAGAAGAAGAAAACAAACAACACGATCAAATAGTCTTTTATTAGAAATAAAAGTATAGCCTTCTCCACTAGTCCCCCCTTTTCAATGAAGTTGATGACGCTCCACTTGTTGCCTCTCGGGCGCATGGAACTGTGGCAAACGTCGTTCTACCTGATTTACACGCTCTGTCGAACTCTTACCAACTTCCTTCATCAAATCTGCTTATCCCCCCACCATTCTTTTTTTTATTTAAGTAAAAGCTTACACAAGATTTTTGTTTTTTAAACTTTATCATTCCTGTTTATATGGGGGAGAGGGGGAAAAAAGTGGAATCCCACATTCATAAAATCAAAGAAAAGTTTTGTCATCAAAATAGGTGATGACGTCAACACGAGTTCAGTCTACGATTATTTCGAGAAATCCCTGCGCTATAGCCCGTGGGGCTTCTTCCCGTTTTAGTACGTTGCATCCCCTTTTGTGTATAGACGCATACAACAACAGTTTGCTATGTTTGAAGGATATACCGCCTTATAATATACCACGCAGGATCACCCAAGATTTTCTTTTTTTCATTCATAAAGTTGTTCAAAAGAAAACCAACCAAAGATTCTCCTCCCCCTCATTGATGAGGATCTGTTGAATGTGGAATCCAAGGATCATTGGGATCTTGAAAGAAAATATCTTCTAAATTTAGCAGGATATTTGAGTTTAACAAGCCAGATGGAATTGCCCTCAAAGGCGGTATAGGAAAACGAAAATCTATAATTGGAAAACGGCAACCTGGAATTAGCTTATTTACGATATTGATAAACATGGGACCAGCGCGCAATTTAAATGCAAGTAAATATATACGTCCGCCGAGCAACTGTAATCAATCGAAAGGATCAACAAGTGGCCAGTCAAATGAGAATTCGTAGAAATTGATGGCGCGACGTCAAACAGACGATTGAAAAACACCTACGTTCGCCACCACCAATTTCTGCTAATTCAGAAATAAAACGTCGAAAAAAAAAAGAATCGCGTCGTATTTTTTTTCGCATTAAACGCCCTCGTATGTTTAACAAAGGAAACAAAACAAGAGGGTCCAAAGAGAAAGTCGGCAGCTGTTATTGATCGTGCGGTCTCAATCAACTTCGGACCGGCCATTTTCGAAAACGCCCGTGCACACACACACACAGCTAAAAAAAAAGGTGGTGCAGCAATTATTAGACGCAGTGGGAGAGCTCCAAAAAAAGGAGAGTGCACTAGGGCAAAGCAATCAGAAGAGCTCAAGACATTTGGCGCTTATAATACGACAGTGTCCTCGCCAATATCGACCGAATTTTCAGCCAATCGATCCCAGAAATAACCTGCAGGTATATCGAACGTAGGCTGGTCGATTGCTCAGCCTCTTTGTGCTTAACAAGGGGGACACAACGCAATGAGGTGGCTCAAGGAAGGTAACGTCTTCAAGGTAATTCACGTTTTTCTTTTTGGCTACAGCAATTTTGCGCCCAACTTTTCTAGCGAACACAAATGCAAAACGGCCACGATTGCTGACAATTCGTTTTATTTGTTGACTTAACTGTCCTAACAAGTAGTTGTAATTGAATTCTTGCTTCCATCTTGGTTGTTCTTATTGATTATTTGCGACCCCCCTGCACCACACTCAAGTGCCTGGTTTTTGTTTAACAAATAAGGACGGTAGTTCGGTAGTAGTGAATAATCCGGTGGGGCTCAACGATATCTGTTTCGTTGATTAATTAGATGCAAGTGAACGTGGCGCCATTCGGATCTACTGGTATCAAGGTGTTTATGACACGTGAGGGAGATCTCATCATTCACGCCGGTCACGACGAGCAAATGGAAGACGACGGATACATTAGCAGAAGGTAAAACATTTTTCGCGCATTGTCTCTATATCGTACTCTTGCGTGCAGAATATCCCCCTCCACCCTGGTAGACAGTCATCGAAAAGGAATTTGGACTGGCAGTTTTACGTTCGAAAGTAGATTTTCCCGTTTTCTTGTCTCGTTTGTCTCCATAGGGATTCTTTACGGTGCGTTTCTTTATTACATGTTACGTTGGCAATTCCGAATGGGGAAGACATTAATCTCTTTACAGTTTTTGGCACACAGGAGTAAAAAAAAAATTATGATAAAAATTTGACATCTAGCGGCGGTTATTTCAATTACGATGAAGAAACAAGAAGACTTCAATACAATTTTAGTATTTAATGCTTTTTTTTTTTTTCCCCTAAATAAAAGATTTGAAGGGCGTATCGCGATACCAATGGGATTGGATAGTAATAGCATTCAGTCATCCCTTTCGCCGGATGGAATATTGTCAGTCACTGCAAAAGAAAAAGCCAGCCATTACGAGAAAATTATTCCAGTTTTTCCAGCGAATCCACATCGTCACTTATCCGACCATCCGCGTGTTTCACCTGGTGGTCCCTAATTTGCCTGTCGTCTTTCAATTTTATCTAGAGATCTTTGTAGAACGTCATTCAGCTATTACACACATTCAAATTCGTCCTATTGATTTGATTTTATGCAACCAAACACTGAGGAAAAAACGACGTGCTTTCACTAAGGTTGTAACCGCTTTTTGTATCGACTTATTACACACAAAAAGCAAAGGTTCTTTGACTCACCTACATCCGCCATTCATGGAGCACGACAAAACGTTCAGCAACAGTTAGCAAATGAAACGACTTCCAGGCAAAGGTTTCGTTTCCACCTACGAAAATAAAATATGAATTAAAAATAGAAACTCTAAAATTACGATTCAGAAGCCACATCCTGCCTATTGACACACAAAAAAAGTCGGTGATTGTGTGCAACCAACACATTTTAATATGTGATCAATAACACACTGTAATTGAATTAGCGACACAATACTCGTACAAGAGCTTACCTGTTTGAAATTTCGGATAAAACCTTCGTAGAAAAAATCCCCGGAATGCCGAGAACAAACAATGAGAGAAACTGCATTCTGAATAAAGAATATTCGTACGGAGTCGCGTCGAATAATGCTGGTGGCAATGTCCTTTGATTCATTTCTAGGAAATCACTTCATTTAGTATGTAAACAACGAAATAGAAGTTTCGAGTGAGCGTTCTACAAGCATCATTGATGATTACGAATCAGCAAAAACAGTTTAGAGAAAATCCCGCCAAAACATGGCAGCGTACCAGTCAATGAGGTGGCCATCGCATTCGCTGAGAAATATTTCAAGTTCTTTGGCGTCACAATTTCCATAAAATAAGCAAAAAGAAGCTTATGAAACATGGCACAAATTCAATATATCCGAATTAAATAATAATTCTTTTGCAAAAATAGCATATTTCTCAAAAGAATGTTTTAAAAATGCAAAGAATTCTCAGAGGTCTCGGACAGAACAACCGGCCACGTGCGTCCCCTCACTAATGGAGATCAATGGTCCGGCCAATGAAATTAAGCGTTATGAATTATGAGTTATGACCGTCTCAGCGTCTCTTGGCCAAAGGATTTGGCAACCTAAAGGTTACCCTACCCTCGCACCCAAAGATTCCAGAAGGAAAGGGTACGATACAATAGAAAAAATTTAGTTCTTTCATTCACCACTTGGTGTAGTTTCAATGTTTTTTTTTTGGCGCTAGGAGGTCGTATGTAAAAACCATTTCTCTGTCAATTAAGGTTCATTTGAAACGTTTGAGTGGCTGAAATAATGACAAAACAAAAACCGAAAACTAATCCTTTGAATAGTTTATTATTCTGCCGAAATGGCATGATGCAATGTCGTAACTGAAACCTTTCAGCTTGGAAATCTCAGGAGGGACTTATCTTCTGTTTTTCCAATATGGAACCTAACTACGCAATGGCGTACCTTCTCAAGAGGTCGAGTCTATTTCAGATTCTATCGATTCTATTGCATTACATAAGGGACACAGTTACACAGAATAGAGAGCCTTGTAATATTCGATTCGATGAACTATGCATATTTCAAAATTTTTCAACTTCGTTGTTAACCGTCTCTATTCCCTGCTAATCTTGGAAGATATTCTCACGTCATTTCATCCAGATGCCACCAAGAAAGTGGTAGCTTTTCCTTATTTGCGTGTAACATCTGTTCATTAAATGGTGGCCACCGGTTGCACACATGATTCAATGCAGTCTTAGACGAAAACGTCCTTTCAGACTGTACTGCTATATCCAATCAATTCGTTTTCGGGTTGATAGGACAGTGCCAAAGCCGACAGTGATTTATAGTTCTTCATTGCTTTTCCGTTTGTTACTTCCTACAGGATATATTAAAACGTCAAGAAAAGAAAAGAAGTGTTCAGCCCAAGAACGACCCATACACATTTCTGGATTTCGTACACCTTGAGAGTTTCACGGGAATAAGTGTGGGACACGAATGAAAATGAAAGGTTTCTCGCGAAAGGTAAAAAGTTTATGTTGCTGTATACTGAATGACTCATAAAAAAACAAATTTTCACTACTTAAACAGCACGTTCCTCTTCTTGTGCTGTTTGAATTTATCATTCATGCTTCGGGTAATTCGGGTGCGTTACAATCTTTATATGTCTAACATTTGAACTAGGTGTTAAATGCTTTGTAAAATTGCACTCTGCAGGAAAGCATTTTTCCCCTCCATCACCGTCCCGTCTCGGCAAATACAAAACGGCGGCTGTCAGCTCGGATGGCATCCCCTGCTCAAAAATTGGACGGTATTTTTCATTTTACATTTCACGCAACAATGCATTGGTAGTAAATTTATGCTTCATTTGATTTGATTCGTGTGCAGTGACGTTTTGGCGGACGGAGGAAATGCAGTAGATGCGGCGATTGCTACAGTGTTTTGCATAGGAGCAGTAAATCCGCAAAGCGCCGGAATCGGAGGCGGATTCTTTATGACTATCTACGATCCAGTGGAGCGACAAACTCGATGTCTTAATGCCCGAGAAGTAGCACCCATCAATGCTCACGAAGATATGTTCAAAGGGAATTCTTCCATTTCACAACGAGGTCTGCATTTCAGTTATTTCCACTAACGCGCGATCAATAAAGTTAATCAATTAAGTATGTTTGTGCAGGTGGTTTGGCTGCGGCAGTGCCTGGTGAACTTGCTGGATATTGGGCGGCATATCAACAATATGCAAAACTACCGTGGTCTCGTCTCATTCTACCGACTGCTGAGCTAATCGAGGAAGGAATTCCAGTTAACAAACACCTGGAAAATTCATTGAAAGAATTTCAGAAATTAGTCGAGGCGGAGCCTTCCATGCGGTAATTTTAAACAGTTAATATGATTACATCGTACTATTTAAATCGTTGTTTGTACGTTGCAACAGAATCTTTGTGAACGAAAAATCGGGAAAACTGAAAAGTTATGGAGATATCGTAAAGAATTCACGTCTTGCCCACACGCTGAGAGCCATTGCACATTATGGAATCGATATTTTTTATAAGGGAACACTTGGCCGTAGATTGGTGGAAGACATTCAAAAAAGAGGTGGAATTATCACGAAAGAGGATTTGATACAATACCGGTTAGAGTTACTATGTTAGTTTATACAGTTAGCGAAATTCAAATATAACGATCTATTTAACTATTTAAATTTAGCCCCGAATGGATGGATCCTATCAAAGTGGAATTGAACAATAATATAACATTGTACTCCATGCCTCCACCTGGATCAGGAGTTTTGACAGCCTTCATGTTGAACATTTTAGATGGTAATTTAGTCGGCGATAATGCAAGCAAAGTCTCGCACCACCTCATTAATTACCACCGGATTGCAGAAGCCTTCAAACACGCTTATGCACAACGAACCAAATTGGCTGATCCTCATTTTGTTCCCGAAGTGCATGAGGTGTGAAAAAACTAAAGCCGTTAAGCTTTTCATGGAATAACCTGTTAGTTTTCCTAGTTGACTGGCAACTTGTCCTCAGAAGTTATGGCTGCGGAGACGTGGGCGAAAATTAGTGATTTATTCACTTTCAACGATCCAGGATCCTATGGTGCAGTTACCTACAGTCCCGACGACCATGGAACTTCGCATATTTCCGTTTTGGATGGTAATGGAATGGCCGTTTCGCTCACCTCAACTGTGAACCTTAAGTACGTAATGGTGAAATAGAAGACGAACATCTAGAAGACCTTGTTTTGATTTGTTGCTTGCCTGACGTAGGTTCGGTGCTGGTTGGATCTCTGAGCAAACGGGGATCCTGATGAACGACCAAATGGATGACTTTTCCTCGCCCAATGTGATCAATTACTTTGGATTGCCTCCAAGTCCTGCAAATTTCATTAAACCTGGAAAGAGGCCCATGTCATCTATGACGCCCACAGTGATCGTCAATTCAACAACCGGGCGAGTCCGTTTGGTTATTGGAGCTGCCGGGGGCACAAAAATCACTACCGCAACCGCCTACGTAATCAGATAATCCCCATTTAATAGGAAGAATCTACTAAATCATTTGAAATTCTTGTAGTCGATAATACGAAACCTGTGGTTTGGGGAAACAATCAAAGAAGCCATAGACAGTAAAAGGATGCACCACCAGCTTTTCCCCATGTCCTTGGAATACGAAAAGGGTTTCCCATCCGTGAGTTCCATTAATATTTCCGCACATTCAGGCAAATAAGCTAAATTATTTTCTTCGTTAGAGGATTGTCAACGACATGATGACAAGAGGTCACAGAGCAACGAGCAAACTTCACGGGGACGGAGCTGTTGTTTGCGGCATCGCAGTGGAAACCGATGGATACATTTACGGCAATTCTGATTGGAGGAAAAGCGGAGACGTGGACGGCATTGATCCTGTTGATTTTTAAGATAAATTGCCATTGCTAACTCGAATGCTGTTGTCAACCTCCATTTGCTGTCCATATAGACATTGAATCAACAAGCGGGTATTATAATTTATATTAAACGTGGTGCTTTGTCTCTTCTTCAATACTAGTTGCTCGATCTCAGCCACGAGATGTAAAAATGCGATTTTGCATAATTGCTTTATTTCACAAAGTGACAGCCATTAAACACTTGATAGATACATATTAGTTCTCCATATGGTAATAGAAATCAGGGCTCCAAATGAAGTAGGCGAGCGTGAAAAAAAAAAAAGACAAAAATGTTCATCAAACGAAGAGGGAAGAAGGTGGTCTTAAAATAGTAAAAAAAAAAAAAAAAATTTAATTTCGGTAACCTCAGAAAAACGAAAAAATTCAATTTCAAAATAAACATACACAACAGTTATTCTGTAAGATGACGATGTGCAAGAGCATGCTCTGGACGTAAGCTTGTTCAAACTTTTCAGAACCAGGAGAGAAACAAAACAAAAATTGCAATTATATGGTGAACTGCGAGACGAAATTGTCCATTTCCGTCTCACTGTCTTCCAGGTCTTCTTTCCACGAGAGTGGCACGTCCGAGTCAGCGTTGGAGAACATAATTTCTTTCAACTCATCCAGGTCATTTCCGACTTCACCTTCCGCCTCTTCTTCTTTACCCGCATTTAGCAACTGGCTGGATATGTCGTCTTCGTCATCCTCTTCTTCTTCGACTTCTTCATCCTCGTCTTCATCATCTTCGTCCTCTTCTTCGCCTTCCTCTTCGTAAGCAATGGCGAATTCTTCACTGGGCAGTGGCGATGTTTTCAACGGTTTCTCTTCCTCATCTTCTTCCATGGGCACTTCCGGTTGTGGAATAGCTGCCAAACATGGAGGCGGGCTTAGTCGAGCTAGTTCTTCCTTCAATTGACCGTAATGTCGCTGTAAAAATACAAAGAATACAAAACACATCGCAATTCAGGAATTGTGGAAAACGTATAATGGTTAATAAAACTACGGCAACGGACCTTAAGGGCAGTCAGACCCGCAGCAACGGCTCTCGCACCATTGGGATCGCTTTCCACTTGCTTCTCCATCTCAGCAATCCATTCTTCGCACTGCTTTTCAATTTCTTGACGCTTGAGCCAAAAATGAGCATGGGTCACCTATTCATGCAACCATCCATTTAAGATTAACAAGCCTCTGCGACAGTCACGTGTATCAATGCACTCACCTGTTTAAAACAAGCAGCTGGATTGCGAATCTGTTCCAACATCGCCCACTTGACAGTCGCCTGTCTGATATTGACGTCATAGTCACGTGAGTTTTGATTTCCTGACGGCGTGCCTCGTGATCTTTCATAGCCAGGCTCGTTGAAGTATGGCTCCGAAACGAGAATCAAAGATTGAATGGATACGAGGACTTGAAGGAGGCTCGACGTGTGTGGGTTCCATTTCTCTTCCGGTCGACCGTGCCACGTGTTCAACACCGACAGGCAAACTTTACCGTCGTTATAAAGGTTAGGGTTGAAACGAACTGTGTGTCTCCCAGTCGTGGCTAAATGCACTTGCATAGGTGACTGCGGATAGTCAGGCGGGAAATAAACGTCGAATTCAAAGCATCCATTTCCATAAGGTGTTTCACTTGGACCGGTAATCAAAACCTAGGATACGAAGATAACAATTTCTGGTGAATCTGTCAACAACAATGAGGGTAACAGGGTTTAACCTTCATGATATCTAATCGATCCGTGTCGCAGCGTACAAACACAGATGAACTGAGCGAAAGCGGTAGAGATGTAGTAAGGGTGGCAACCTCTTGTGCTAAGCGTTTCATCCGATTCGGATGACACCTTTCTCCTGCAGCTTTGACCGCGTTTTCAAAGTGATAAGCGACGGTGAAACGGCTACCCATGACTGTGTCAGGGCTCTCTACAAGCAGTTCGTAGGAGTCTGAAAACAGTTTAAAAGGTGAGTTTAAAAAAAATGGCTTAACGTTAACCAATATTTGCTAAATGTTACCAAATTGCGATGGCTGCATCACATCGCAATATAGTTTTTCTGGCGACCGGCTCTGAATCAACTCCGTTGAAAGGAAAGATCGGCCAATAGATGATTTTGACTGGTCAGACGATTTGCTGTCTTGGCCATCTATTTCGTCACCTCCAGAATGATCTAACACTACCCCCTGCGTAAAAACAATGTTGTTAAAGCAGCCCAAATGTCTTAAGCCGAACACTTTAGAAATTCACCTTCACAATAGTCCAGGTTTCGCATATGTCTTTGGACAAATCGGCGATGCCTTCTTCAGAATCCGAATCTTCTTGAGTGCTGGTCGTTCGATTTTGAACCGAGCTATCACGATGAACAAATGCCACGATGAATTTATAGTAGCTTACAATTATAAAAAGGGAACAAACTTACGCCAAACGTGCGGTGTAGCTGGAAACATAGTTCTTCAACTTTCGCAAAAGTGCATGGATGGATTGACTGCTTCCGTTTGTCGACGTACTGCCCTTGTTGTTCCCTAACGACGAAGGTAATAAGAGAGGCACTAATTTCGGGCAAGCCGCGATAGAGCGAAGAAGCAACAAAACTGCTTTGTACAGCGGCACGTGCCGCGCCATATCCATCACTAAAGAAACATAATTTCAAAAACAGGTTATGAACGGCCCAAAATCTAAAATGAAGAAGAAAGCGGAAAGCACCAGAATCATTGCGGAGATAGGAGCAAATGGCCGCCACTAAATGTGATGCCAAGACAATGTTAAGCAGCTCCACCGGAAGAATTTGTGATCTGGTGCATCCAGGTGGAGTAAGAGCTGCTGGCGTGCAGCTGGGATGAACGTAGGCGGCTAAGGTATGCAATAAGCAGGTGGCTTGTTCCTCCTGTTGTCTCTGGCGTTGCATTGCACCGTCAAGATCCCACGTTTGTGCTGTTGAACCCGTGCCAAAGCCAGTTCCTTTTGCCCAGTATTGCTGTTGCTGTAGCTGGGATTGCGATGTAACGGCACCCATGGCAGAGCCGGTCTGAGTAGTTGCAACAGGGTTGGCATCAGGCGCATTGTTGGCTGATTCTTTCTTGACTGGTGCACTCGAGCTGCATCCATTGGGAGTCCCCACAACAAATTGTACGTTCAAAGCTGAATAAGATTCAAAAGCAGAAGCCCAAAATTAACAAATTAGTAATACTAGGACAATGTATGTTGTTTTTGAATGCGTTCTTCTTACATGGAATCGCGACATTTGCCGATGTCACTTGTTGAGTAAAAACAGCCAAACATGCCAACAACAATTGCAGGACACCCATATCGACTGCTTGTTGTCGGATAACAGCTCCCTTTTCGCTATCCAGCGGATGCTTGTCTAGCACCTGCTGCAAAAGGACGAATGGCAAAACAGGGAAAAGTGCTGCATCCGAAGAGTTTAGGATATTGCCTGCCCAACAAAAGAAGTTGGTTAAATATGACGAACTTATGAAGAAAAACAAATCAAATAAATTACCGCCTTGGCCATCATCGGAAACTCCGAGGGCCAAACGAAGAAGCATTTGAGCTCTGCGTCTATCTTGTAGAACAGCCTCTGTATAGAGGGGCATACTCAAAAAGAGGCTGAATGCTGCAAGACTATGGAGCGGAAGGGCACAAGTGGTGGGCAATGACTGACTAGCATTTTTGCTCCGTTTGGCGTTCATGTACTGCGGAGTTGGAGGTGGAAAATAGCCAGATGGCATAAGAATCTCATCCATTTCCTCATCCATATCGTCCGAACCTCCATCTAGTTTGACCCAGGAATCGATCGTCTCAGATGTAACACCGTTGACATGGCTGGACAAATGAGACGGACCAGGATTGGCCATTGACGGTTGGGACGACATTTGAGCTCCGCTTGAATTTCCTCCTTTCAGAGACAGGGTAACACTCTCAAAGGCTACAGATGATGTGGTAGATGTCGACGCGCACAAAAGCATCGGCAAGTGTTGCGACAAAACGGCCAGACCGCCAAGGTCGGCGAATTCTTCCAGTAGAGTCGTCAACGGTTGGATATGTTGATCGATGGGTGTCGCTGCAGACGGAGACGACTGAAACGAGTCCAGTTCCGTGTTCAGGCGTACGCAGAGAGCTCCTCTGGAGGACGGATTCTGCTGGCGCTGGTAACTGAGCGCCTGGGAAAGCGTCCAGTTATCAGGTAGAGGCACAGTGGGATGGTCGATAAGATCCAAATAATGCTGGTTTTGAAGTATTTGTGATAAAGCCGCTCTTTGATGCTCTTCCGAATCCATGGCTGATTGTTTTGCTTTTTTATCCGCATCAGACGATGACAGACGATCAACAGTTGGTCGTTTGCTAGTTAAATTCAGAGCCGTTTTGATGTCTTGACAGTTTAAGACGGGCATTGGCACATTCACGCAGTCTAATTAAAATAAATGGGGTTAGTTAAAATTGTTTTTTCAATTATCTAGTTCAAATAGTTTAAACCTGTCAAAAGTTTGGTAAAATCTCCACATGGCAACTCTGCACTGACATAAAGCAACTTGTGCTTCTTGCCATGATTAAAAGCCGGATGGCGAGGTTCGGCGATTGTGGCGGACGACAACGATCCGGCACTGACAGGTAGACCACACTGTCCGGATGCTGATGTCACGTAAACGTAGATTTTCTCTGATTCGAGCAACAACTGGAGTAAAAGACGTCGCGTGAATCCCGTCAACAACTTACACGAGGAACCTGCGACAAGACGGACAGGATTGATTAACATTCAACGTGAAAGACCTTTGAGAATTGTAACAGCTAGGACACGTACCGACAGGTTGAAGAACACCAAGAAGTATTTCGGCGAAACGGCGTGAATTGTCACGATGGGCCCAGCAAAATTGGCGGAAAAAGGCCACGGCCGCGTCTTCAATCCTACTCGTCTGCAAACGATTGGCTTGGCAATCGCCCGAACTGCTACTACACAGCGCTTGTAAAAGCATTTGTAATAGCGATTTATCTGCGAGATAGGCTGCTAGGACATCTCGACTGGCCCCAGAACCCCAGTCTTCACATAACAGTGTCCAAAATTCAAATGCCACTGCTACCCGTTCGATTAAATCGGTCGGTATCACCTCTTGGCGTTTCAAAAGACAGTGGCAGTATTCTATAAGGAGAAAATGTAGGGGAAAAAAAAATAAACAAATAGATGAAATACACTACAAAAAAAAACAAAGAATAATTGATTTACCAGTGATAGTCAGGGAAACGTAATTCAGCAGGCCGGATTGGACCAGTTTGTTAAGCGCTGATTCAGATTGTGCCGCTCTGCCCAACGTTTCCATCAAGGACTTTGATTGGAGAACAGAGTTAAGTGAAGATGGAGAAGATGAACCCGCGCTAGTGACGGAAGAGAGCAACGATGTAAAAATATCCGGGTAATGCCGACATACTGAACAAATGGCAAAATCAACTGCAATTTTCAGCTCTGAGCTGTGAATCGTTCTTGTCCAATCGAAAAGGGACCTAGAAAGAAAAAAAACAAAAAAACAAACAAAAAACCTTATCAAATCACTAGACAATAGGATAACGTTTATGTTTTCCTTTACTTCGCAAAGTCGTAATTGATGATTTTCTCCATAGCGCACGGACTGTGCCATAGGACGGCAG
Organism: Daphnia magna; assembly: GCF_020631705.1. NCBI lineage: Eukaryota > Metazoa > Arthropoda > Branchiopoda > Diplostraca > Daphniidae > Daphnia > Daphnia magna. The sequence goes on from NC_059187.1 coordinate 2,610,299, forward strand.
CGGCACAATGGACCATGGAAGTGGACACGGCCTGTGACAACGAACCCTGATCAGCAGCTCGATGAAGCCACTGGAAAAGCAAGGCTTGTCCAGATCCCCCCGGTGGTGTGGCGAATGTAGCAATACTTTCATTTTCCGCGCTGCACAACTCGTATAGGACGTTGGCAACAGGAGGCGTGCAACCGAGCAGCAACCGAGACGATTCTTTAAGTTGTAATCGAATGAACTGATGCGCTAAAGCGCTCGAATGCCGACCGAGGTGAAGTAAAATGTCCGAGGCCATTTGGACGACGTCGGCCAAAATGCCAGCTCTTGGCGAAGTGAAATGAGCATTCAAAAGACCGCAACATCGTTCCACCATGCCGGGGTGTTCCAGGCTACCGGCAGTTTGGCGAAGTGAATACATCAGATCAGCGTTCTCTGATTTTTCAGCCACAGACAAACAATGGTGTAGAATGCAGAGCCATGTTAGCCCAGGTTGGTGTTGACCGGCCAGCGAGCCAGGGCACAATGACTGCTCCGAAGAAGGTAGCGCTAAGCTGCCGAGGATGCGAATTTGAGCCAGGCCGATGTTGGACGAATCGCGCGGTTTGTAGAGACGCAATAACACCAAAGCGGCCACTTGAGGCGATTCCAACTTGAAGGCGATTGTCGTCAGTCCTGTGGCGGACAACACCGCTCCGACGGGATAAAACTGGCCACTTCCTTCCGGAGACATTTCCACGCCCACGGCAGATGGACAAGCTGTTGAAATTTAATGTATAAAAGATCAATAATCGCGATAACCATTAAAAACAACAACTGCAGGAGGCATAACTTACTGGCTAGGGACGTTAAATGCGGATGAAGTTGAATCTCTTTGACGAGAACTGGGCAAGGTAACGTGATGGTCAATTCGATATATTGTTCGGCTGGATAGAAATGATGCGACCATAACGGACTGCGTGCCCGTCGGTGGGGCGGATTGGGTTGAAGCAGAACGTCTGCCGGTTGGGCACTTGGGTGGCTACAACTAATCGTTGACAACGGTGCCAGATTAAGGAGGCCGTATTCATCTTCGTCATCTAACCGTAGGCAACTTCGCCGGAAGACTGCCAGAGGTCCAAGCGATGATGTAGCGTCCACATAGCTGTTCTGAAGGATTCCAACGTTAGCCGATGATGATGAAGTAGCACCAGGAAATATCGATGCGCCTCCGCTGCGCGCCTGGCGTGAGCTTAGCCGCGTTCGATTGCCTCCTTGACCACTAGTAGCCGTCGTCTGACTCACGTACGATAGAACGTTACTAACCAAGCGATTGTGCGAGTTAAAGAGCTGGACAGGTGTTCGAGATAAGGCCAGACAAACTTCCTGTAACACAATAATTTCAAATTCAATGATTATCGAATTAAATTACATGATTAATTATGGCTGGAAAACTGGCTTAATTTTTTTCACCTTAAATCCTTCGACTTGATGGAAGATGTCCACATTTTCTTTCGTTTTCAGAACGTATAGCATGAAGATGAGCAAAGGTTCCGAGAGATCGCTGCATCCTTGACTGGGCAAAAGTGGCGTTGCTACGTCGGGCTTAATGTATTCGATGAGCCGATAAAACAAGAGTTTGACATCTGAAGTTTTGATGGCTATCTGATGAAGCAGTTCCAGAGTGAAGTCAGCCACCGTATGCAAATTACTGAATGCTACATCAAAGTCGCCTAGGGCTGTTGCGCCCAAACTGGAGGCAAATGAGGAGGCCTGACAATAGTTTGCCGCGTCCAGCAACTCGTGCATTAGCGAACGCGTCGAGAGCACATTATCGGCCAAGTTGAGAGACGGTCCATATTCAGCAAAAGACACCAGTCGGATCGCCAGTTGAAGGCTCAGTGTCAACAGCACTGAAGGAGCGACGGCTGATGCCCTGTTATTACCGTTGGGGCCACTACCTAGCGGACCGCTGATTGCGGGTGCGGTGTGCAACCCACTGAAACAGATTCGATCATCTTCAGAAAGTTGGCTGCTGCTGTCGATGCAAGATAAACCTCGCGAACGGCTCAAAAACATTTGACTAAGGCTCACTGTGACAAAAAAAGAAAGAAAATGAAATGAAGGCGTTTGTTCCCCCCAAACACAACGTTCAAGAGATATCCTTACCGACAGCTTGAATGACTCTGATCGATAAAGATTTATCCAGTCCTTGAACACCAAGTTTGAGAAGAGCTTCAACGAAGCAAATTTGGGCATCCAGCGGGCCGATTCCACGAAATATAGGTCCACGGGGTGGGACGGCCAGTTCCAGAAACAGTTCGAAAAGGGAACTGCGCAACTGAGAACCGAGAAAACTGCCTACTAGTGCAGTATTGCACCATACCTTCAGGCACGACAGGACGTCGCCCAGTGTTGAAATAATCGAAGGGCCCACCAGCTGTTTGTCACCAAGAGAGTAGGGTACCAATCCTTGTCCGCTGATGAAACTGTAGAGGATAGAAGTTAAATGCGGACTGCGGATGACTGTTCCAGCGCACATTTGATCAGCCAACTCTTCAGACTGTGGCGATTCATTTTCCATTGAATGCTGAGGTTGGTCAGTTTCGGTTAAAAGCCAACGAGGGCTCGATAACCAAGTGAGACTCCGCAAAACAGCCGTCCAGTCACCCACGTCGAGGATGGGAATTTTCGCCAAGACTTCCAATACAACGCGAATAGCTTCGGGGTTCAGCAAAATAGCCGATGAGTCTCCACTACTGTTGGAAATGGCGGATGAGGCTCCCCCTGCGTCCGAATCCAGCGAAGAACCGTAATTTTCGCTGTTAAGGAGCACCCACAGCTTCAAAGAGGCAATAATGTCCGTTTTGGTTTTCAGGTAACTTGCTGAACTAAAAAGGTTATTAAAAGCGGAAGACAAAAGTCTTTGATCTGGTTGAGTTGGGGGGCTGATGAGGTCGCCCGGAATCTCCTCCGGTAATGGGCGCCTCTTATTGTCGTGGAAAGACGACGTCAGTCCTTGCAAAATGGCTTCGAAAAAGGCGTCGCTAAGGATATCGCTCTTATGTTTCCATGGTCCGTCACTACGCGATTCGTCTCGCAGATCCCAAACCTCCGACGTTGAGGCTTCTTCCGTGCTCAATATTCCTGCCGCAGACCCATAACCACTTGTCGATAAGCCGCTCTTGCATTCGGCCAGGTTTTTCATTACACTACAAACAAAACCACCACATTCAAATTGAATTAGAAAATAGTTCCAACATTGAAGTAAAAAATGTATACCTCGAAATGGATGGCCACGCTTTTTTCAAGACGGGAGGGACAGACTCCGAATTGGGATTCTCAAAAAGTTCCAGTAAATCGTCGACATGCTGATCGACCTTCAGCGATTCAGCCGCCAATTTGGCCTGTTCGTAGGCTAGTAACTCGGGGGGAACAGTCATGGGCGGTAGTTTCTTCGAGACTTGGCCCATTTTCATTTTGGGTTTAAGTGGAAGCATATGAGACAGGCTGCTGTTCACATGACTACTCGGGCTACTTGCTGCTCCGTTACTTCCGCTGCTACCAGCTTCTGGTTCTGAGCATACGGATCGAAGCATATCATCGTATCTTGATCCGGAGGCTCCGTGAGTGAACACCGAGTTGACCGAGCAGCTTTTGGATGCTCCCGCGGATTCGCCACTTGCTATCGAGTTTGATTTGTTCGTAGAACTGGCTCGTAGGTAATCAATCAGAAGGCAATAAATGGCGTGATTAAGCCACATCTGACTGGGTTGGCCACTAGCGGATGCCGCCATACGCAATAACGTGGTTAGCTGTTGCTCGTCCGCAATGTGGCCTAAGCGGAGTCCATTTTGCGAGGCACCAATAAGCCGGGCAAGGACTTTGCATGTCAATAAAAAGGTTTCTTCGTGCGCGCCGGAAGCGCCAATCACCAAAAGGAAGGAAATGAGATTTTTGGCTACTTGCGCAGCGCCGCTCGACGAACAGATGGCCTGCCCGCATGATGAAGGCATAGATCGGTTGCCGTTTCCTCCTTCTTTGTCGTCCGCTCCGTTCGAATCCATATCCTCGTCCATCATAGCTGCTCGCCTCATCTGAACTCCAGAATCCATGGGAAATCCGCCTCCTGGGCACAACGAAACAGATCCAACGTTAGACTGTCTTTCTTTTTTTAAACAGAGATCATTACCGTTACCTTTCTGCTTGGAGTGGGCCAGTATAAATTTGGCTTTATTGCTTCCGCTGAGAACGCCGCCACTAGGCCATGATACGCCGTAATGCGGTTGTTGCATCAGTTTCTTTTGCAGCTTGCGCCTGTAAATGCGCGAGGCGGCGGATCCGCCAGCATTCTTAGGCTCGCCAGCGGTGGCTCCATCTCGCGACAGGAGCGACTCACCTTGCATAAAATCCCAGCGTTGATCCTTTGCTTTCGTCTCTTTCGTGGTCGCCGATGCTGTCCTATCAAGGCAGCAGCAACAGAACAGTAGCAGCCAGTTGACAAAGGGTAAGTCCAAGTGGGAAAGGGCGAACGGACTGCAATTATTCCGATTTTCCAGCACAGATAGCTGTTCATTCAAAACCACTAAAACGGGATCAAGCAGGGGATTGCCGGATGAAAGCTGGATCGCCTTGAATCCCATGAAAAGAAGCGTCACAAATACCCTGAAAGCCATTAAAATTAAAAACACATCAATTGTAAATCTTGTCGGTACATCAGGCACAATGGATGTATACCTGTCCTTGGGAATCAAAGACGTGGATGGATCTGACGACAAAGTCTTTCGCAACATGTCAGCAAGAAAATTTGGCATCCAGCGGTACGTGTCATCCGACTGCGAGAGCAAGGCGGCCGTCGAGAGCTGGGAAGCCGGGCACGAGGTGACGTACAGATGCTGAAACAGCTGTTCGGCCGTTTTGCGTTCGATTTTGATTTGCTTCTTGAGGGCAGTCGACGCCAGCAGGACATTGACCAAACTCTGCGCGATGTAGTGGAGTTTGTGCGATGACGTCTGGCTGATGGAAACCGACTCATCCTCGCTCCGTGATTCGCCCAGCTCTTTTTTCTCCATTTCTCTCAGACATCGACGCAGTCTTCGTAACGCGCTCCAAAGCAAATTTTGCTGGCGTTGCAACTTCAGACATTCCTGCAACATAAAGGAGATTCTTAACAAGATCAACGAACGTGACAATCGTCAAAAAACGTAAAAATTACCTCGTAAGCTTCGACTATTTTAGCGTCCTCGTCTAAGCTGCCATTTTGGCCGGGGTTGACTTGCGATTGTAAATAGTGGTCGATGTGGTGGGTTGACGATCCTGAAGCATCTTTATGCCAATTGGTCAACAGAGGCCGCAAAAGGCTCCGTAGCCGATCTCCGGCTAAATTGTAATGGCACTGGCTGTGATCCGCCAGCACTTCCAGCGTTGCTATGTTCTCCTATTTTCCCAAAAGCAAATGAGCACAAACGATGTAACAAATAAAAGGGCATGAAACTTACTAAAATTTCTTCCCGGCCTAAAATGGGGATATGCTCAGCATGCATGGCTGGAGCAATCAAATCGTTGGGCAAAATGAGCGAGTGACCGTAAAAAGAACCTATGGACGTTTTGCAACTCGTGGCACTCAATCCTTGTCGCCCAGTGATCGTCAACCTCAAAAAGCGACAAATAACTGAAGGTTGAAGGTCGTGCAAGATGACGGGTCGACGGTTGATGTCGGTGCTGATGGCCAGACGGACCAAGTCAGAGTCATTCTTGCTCCTGTCTGTCCGATTCCAGATATCGACAGTGATGGAGACCCAATCAGGACACGCCGGGATGTAGACGTCAGTTAATAAGATGGGCGCACCGAAATCCAGGACGACGAATTTCCTGCCACCAGAATGCAGCCGTTCCATGACTATGACCAGGGGAGGATTGATGGCCAACAAATGTTGCCAACGCTGACTAGTTGCGTGAGTCTAAAAAAAACACACGATAATGAATAAAATTTGAATTATTAAAGCAAAACAAATAATACAAGTTCGTTCGTACATCTTTATGGGATACTAGCTTCGATGCTTCCACTAGGCCATTCAGTGCAACTGCGGTGAACTGGGAACTGCCCGAGTCGGCTTTCTCCAGACGGACACCATCGCTAGCAGAGACGAGCGTAAATGGCAGCGGCTCGACTTCTAGCAGATCACAGGAGCGCTTGAGAGAGAGTGTGTCCAGGTTATTGTAGCTTTTTTCTTTATCACAAGGGCTGGGCGGATTGACAAGTTGATTAAGCGCTGCAAAATTGGCAGCGATATTGTTCCGGACAGTCTTGGTGGGCGATACTTGCTGAAAGTGTTGATCTTCGGTCAGGCTGAACATAAGTTCAGTTTCGAAAGGTCGGCCGTAGAAGCCGTAGCGGCTCTGAAGTAACTGCTGGAGCGGCTCCCTCCGTCGATGCAATTCGGAGATGATCTGAGTCAGGACGGCCCAGACTGGTCCGGCGACTTCAGTTTGGCTGCGAAGATAGACACGTGACAAAAGAACCAGATACCAATGAACAACGCTTGGGGAGGCGCAGTTTTGCAACGATCCCAGCTGCTGGAGTAGACAGTGCATCATTTGCTTGGTGATGACCGTCACTTCCTCTTCCGACAGGCATATTCCCAGCTCATGGGATGAAAAAAGAAGTTGGACGACTTGCTGGGCTGTTGTACGATTGCCATGAATCACAAACCGGCCAAGCAAACCCTTCAGGTTGTTAAATATTTCGACAACGTGGCCAGACACATCGCCAGTTGTCAAACACGCGACTCCTTTACAACATGAAGGTCAATTAATTTTAAAAAGCGGGAGAGGGAAAATTAAAAAAAAAAATAATTTTTACCTGAAGGAGCTCCATAATGAGCCGCTGTTTTCCAATTGAGAATCCCGAGAGCCATAATGTGCTCACGACGTAAGTTGGACTGGAAAGCGAATTCCAGGAGTTGGCCAGTAAAATTAGACGATGCTAATAGAGCACAACGATGTGCCCTGCCAATCAAGAAGGCGAATTCGAGCTTAATCATTCAATCAATCATGTCAGGAACATTTTTTTTTACCTTTCATTGTGGATAGATGTTGATTTGAAACGTTGCACCGAAATGGATACTTCTTGGATCCAATCACAGCCTTTGGTTTGAATAGTGCGACGGCCGCAGGGATTAGTCATTGGCCGTGGGATGTTTAACAGACTCAAAGAATTCGGCTAAAGGAAATCAGAAAACAAAACAAAACAGGGAAATATTTATAATTACGGACAACTCAAAACAAAAATGTAAAAATATTTTTATTTTTTTAAAAACAAACGTTTAACGTGCGCAAATACTCACGTGGGCCACGGACGGGATGTACTTCAAGTGGACGAGAAAATTCCTGGCCGTGGACTGCATCAGTTGATGACTACTTAGCGAGAGCATGGCCACTTGGCCGGAGGCGTCTAAAAATTGGTTCAGCTTGAACGGCCCGCAAAGCAATACGGCGTTGTGTGCTTCCAGGTACTCTTGCGTCAGGATAGGATTGATGGCGGATTCTGAGCTGGACGACGCGGCCGTGAAACGAGGCAACGGCTGGCCCATATTGAAATTGATTAGATTATCCACCTCTTCCGCAGGGTTGGCAGTAAGCGAAGTGCGGCCCCATTGCAAACTACGACTACGCTGCTCCAACAAAGATACCTGTGCAAAGAAGACTATGTGTTAAAAAGAGATCTGATATTTCGAATAAAAGCTAAATCCAATACTTGAATTTCTGGTGGGACGGAGCAAGACGGGGCCAAAATGAAACGCAGGTGAACATGAGAAACGGGCACGCCAGGCGGCAGGCTCATTTCAAAGAAATGTTCATCCCAGCTGAATTTATCTTGCTGCAATTTAAATAGTCTGGCCATTTGAAGACCGTCTTCGCTCCCGCTGTTGTTCGGGGCCGTGCAACTGCCCGGCTGCAAAAGCCAAGGTTGCGGCTGTCTACGTTGACCTTGTGACACGGCCATTTCCATCCAGCAAGATGCGGCAGTGATCGTCAGCTGACAGGCTTGCGGTAGTTTCTCGGCTTGTGTGAGCTCGTACAACGACTGAAGGGTCTCGGACGTAAGTGGTTGATGGATTAACAGCTTCGTCGGAGATGGTTCCTTGCCTTTCCGCATTCCAGACCGACCAGAGGAATGAAGTCGACTGGAACCAGTTGCGCCCCCGTGTGTTATGAGTTTGAAAAAGACCAAATCCCCTTTATCGGTGGTAGCGCACACTCTTTCAACACTACTGCAGTACGTGGCGTCCATGAACTTGTGCGGCGAAACCGATTCCAAGTCCAGCCATGTCAGCTGAGAGTTGGTGCGTTTCGGATCCATGTACAACAATCTGAGACGGCCATCTTTTGTCACTACGACGGCTCTCATTGGTCCACGCATTGCCGCTTCTTCCTCAGCGGACCATTCCGGTTCATCGTTACGCTCTCCAAAGGGTAGCATCACGACACAGCGCGGTTCATCGATTGCAGCCATGTTTAACTGGCAGACAGGTCGTTCAACTAATCCAGGCTCGCCAATGTTTAACTGGAAGAGGAGAATATGAGAACTGGCTTTCTTTTGCTCTGTAGCAATTTCTTCTATATTCCTTGGCATCTCTGATTTCTCTGCAGGAGCTAGAACGACAACCAGATACCCAGCGTCCCACGTCGGTATCAGCGAGACTACTTCCAATCCGCCTTCCACTCCGCAATCCTTCAGATTAACCAATGTCGGCTGGTTTAATGTGACTTCCGGCTGGTCCGACGCTTTCGGCGACAGGGCAAAGGGTGGCGCTGCAGTTGCTGCTGAACCGGAATAAGAATGGCTGGAAGAACTCTTTTCGCCCATCATAAGCTGGGGAATGACAGAGTTGGTAAAAGGCGAGCCCATGTTGTGCATCAGCTTGTTCAGCAGACCTGCTTGATGAATCAATAACCATACCCAGTAGAGAATGATGATTTGTCTATTATTTTACTCTTATTGAGTACCTGTAGCTTTGCCAAGTTTCTCATTAGCGTCCATCGTTGATGATATGTACATTTCTTCGTCGTCATCGCCAAAGGAAAAGAACAAACCAGGATTGGCACTGGCATCCGCATTTGCGCCGGCTGATCCAAGGCTGCTTACCATTGTTTCAAAAAGGCTCCTATCATTCTCTAATAATGTAAGTGACTTTGGAAGAGCAGATTTGTCTTACCCGCTATTGTTGGCGTTCAGGGCGTGCGGAGTTGAAAGGACTTTTTTGGTAGTTCCACCCTTCTTGATGGTTGATCCAGATGAATTGGACGTTGGCGTAGATGGCCCGGGCTCTGGTTGGACGTCCTGGTAAGCTCTGATCCAGGTGACGTCGTAAACGACTAGGAAAGGCTCCAGCTGATACCCTAACGTCATGCCCAATACTAATGAGCAACGAACGGGCTGATGGCCATTTGAAAACGATCCCGACACGACGCTAAGGGAAGTAACTCGAACCGGGCAAGGTAGTTGGCTTCTCTGGGCAGCATTGAACGAGATTTCACGCTAAGTGGGAAACCAATCGATAAAGTCATTTGTTATTGCCGAGAAAAAGTAATCAGGGGCTAAATCAAATTACCTTCAGGGTTCCGCTGATATTCCAAAGCACTACCAACCCACCAGCCGTGGATGTAGCAAAGAGATCGGGGCAAGTTGTAGTCGAGATGCAGGCGATGGTTTCTGACGGATTTGTATCTTGCTGCGTGGCCGGCTGTGTCGCCATAGAGACAGCGACGGGTACATTGGAGGTATAGTCACCTTTGACTAATGGACATGTGGCTGCGTGGCGTTCATGTTCTGACCACGGCTCGTCAGATGGTTCCCAACAAATGAGACACACATTGCAGAGAAAGCAAACTGCTCGGTCACTCTCCGGCGTATTTGGCTGATGGTAGAAGCCAGCTTCCGCCATCTGTGTCGGCAAAGCCCACTTGTAGTTCATGTGAGGCCAGCTAGCAAAAGTTTCGCGTCTTGATGCTTCGCTGGTCATGGGGTGCAAAGCAGGGCAGAAACTCGGTTCCCATGCGCTCCCGCTAAAGTTGCTGCTGTTGTTGTTGTTGCCGGTACTGCTAGCCGAGTGGTAGAAAGGGGCTATATCTTCCTTGACAACGGTTGATGAGGAAGAAGAGGAGGGTTGAGGTAGCTGTGGTTGGTTAGATTGCTGCTGGAGCGAAGCTAATCTGACGACAATTGAAGAAGCAATCGGTAGGGCAGGGATGCTTCGGTTGTTTTTCTTCAATTCCAGCACTGCGTAAGTGCAAACTGCCTTCAAGGTCTTCAAAGGCAGTTCCAGATTAACTATGCACCACTGTGAAAATCAGCACAAAAATAAATGAATAAAAATGAAATAAAAGCAGAGGTAAAAACCATGAAGACACACTCACATTGGAAGACATTCTAGATCCTTTGGAAACATTGAACAGATATTGTTTCATATGTTTGGTGAGTAAGTTAATGACTTGAGTCTGCATGTTGCCTAGTTCTGGGTCTGTTTGACCCAGATCCATGGTTTGAAGACATTCTCTCAGCAACATTGCCTGCAGAACAAAGGTTTAAAAAATAGTGTTAGTATGGTAGAAGTCTACTCAATGTTATTACACCCATTACCTCATTGTGTGGCAATTCTATGTGGACAACATCGTCTTCACAGAGTACAGGAGGCCGAAGAATAGATTCCAGCAACAGAGCTCGCCCAAAGTCTTTACGAACTCCAAGAAAGCCATTGTGGGCAACTATCATTGTTCCCCGCTCAGCAACTGAAAGGCATTTAAGGGGATCTAGAAGCAACACATGCACAGTTAATAATATTTTGTTTTGAATACTAAAAAAAAAAAAATATGTTACCTTTGAATGTCTGGAAACTACCTCCATCCAATTCATTTTCAAGCAATTCATCCTCAAAAACAGCTTCCCCTTGTGAATTTGACCCTGGCAAAATTGAAGGAGCAAGGCTCACTTTTGTATCATGTAAAACAGTCCCAGATGCTATGTCTAAGACGACGACTTTGATTTCTTGGTCTCTTGGTCCATTTGAGGAGAAGACCAACAATACATTCAAGGATCTGTGGTATACGATTCGCCGAATATGTGAACTCACACGTAAACAGCCTTCTTCGGCAATAGAGAACACTTTTCTGTCATCGGCCATGTTCTCAATTTGCCTTTCAATACACACTAGCCCATGTAGTAAGCCACAAGAAGGATGAGATGATGGATGTAATATTAGAGCTTGCAATAAGCCAAGGCCCTTCTTTCGATACGCTAATCGACTGACTGTACCCTAAATTTATGAACGTCGTCTGCAATTACTTAGCTTTCGTCTTCCCCGTATTGGCGACAGTGCCAGATCTCTCATCGACTGATTCCGTAGTCACGCATAATATCGATCAAGTCACGCTGAGCGTGATGTCACATGTTCTTTTCTTTTTGGCATCTTTTGACGTCGTAAAAAAACCCTGGATAGACCTTTTCGCTTCTTTTCCCTATTCAATAACTTGATTCGTGGCAGCTGAAAATGGCAAAACTCGCATCTGCTGAACGAATGTTCGAGCGAGAGGAACGTTCGGAACGATGGATGAATGGATTCAGTTGTTGTAAATTTCCCCACCACTTACTTACTGAGCTAAAAATACGTTACATATTTCAGTACACACCACAATTGATGATTGTGTATTTAGCGTTTCCTCTTTCAAAAGAAGTTGTTTTGCGGAATGCATTCACCGCCCTTTTCAGTGATGGTTATGCAGTTGTGGTACGTTTCAATGTCGTGGTGCAAACGGTATAAAGAGAACTCATTTATCACGCATGCCATATGTTCGTGATGACCGCGGAAACCAAATTAACGTAATGCAATTGCTTTCCTTTTAGACCAAAACCATCATTTCAGAACAAAAACCATAATTCTCCTATTCTTTTCATACGCCATGCTTTCATTTTCAGTGTCCCGGAATTACAAAACCAACAAATTTTGTTCAGTGTCGTTACGAACCTATAAAAACAGTGATGACCTATAGGTCATCAGTCATCATCAGTCATCAGTGTTTATAAGCCTGGCCGCTAATATAGACCGGCATTCCCTTAAAATAAAATATACAATAAATATTTTGAAAAATTAAAAGATTGATAGTCCATAAACTATAGCTACAGACATCAGCTAACAAAGAAGATCCGTTAATCTGCTTTCTAGTTGCAGTAGCACATTTGGCATTTCAGAAGAAAAACGATTTATTACCCGTTATGTTAATCAAGGTAGGCCGAGTTCACTGGGTCATGACAGGTCATCACCACCAGAAATTATTCACAAGAAGGTGCCATCCCATAGTAAAAACAATCTCATTTAATAGCCTAATACCAAAAGGTAGCCAATTGTTTCCTGGGGGAAAACGATAGAAAATCGACCAAACGATTTTTTCGAGCTGTTGATTCATCATTGACGGACATTTGCACCTATAAAAATAGGTGGTGATTAGAACTTGAATCAACAGTATTCGCTGATCTTGAAGCAAGGTAAGAACTCGTCTGAAACCATTTGCGACATTGATAGACTAAAAACTATTCATTTCCCCCAGTTTCTTCTTTTCTAGAACAACAAAAACGATCTTTAAAAATGGCACATTTCTGGATACTATTCATTTTGCCTCTTATTGCTGCCGACCAGCGAACAACAGTCAATTTCCCATCGAATTCGGGCAGCTCGTCTACTCAGAAAAGAGACTCGAATGGTGGCCAATCGGATAATGGAGGGAACGGACAGGAATCGTACTACCGAGTCCCGAACCCTGTACTACCAGAACGATCACCAATGATGGGTGGTCAGCCAAATGTGGACGTGGCAGTAGCTCAAACTTTCGCCAATCCAAACATGATGGGCTACTACAGGAATCCAGTAGTTAGTGGAGCTTACGGACCCCCTGAACCCCAGGCGTTCCAGCCGGTCGGTCCAGGTGCCGTCTTCCCTCAAGGAACAGCTGATGTTCCAAACTTTTACTTCAACGCAGGCTTCAATAAAGGCAACTCCCAGTTAATCTAAACGTTCCTTAAACACCACTCAACTGATGTTTCAATCAAAAAATATAGGTCTTGGATTCCGCGTTCCCGATGCTCTGACCGGTGCCAACTACTTGGGAGCTGGCCAGCACACTCCACTGGGAGATTTGTGGGCCACTAAAGCTGAATTATTGCCAGCCATTTTCAAGACGGGCTTTTTCATCACGGCAATCATCGTCATTTTGAAAGTGATTGTATTTTTAGTCCACGCCAAGACTCTTCTCTTGCCTTCGCTCATTCATTCAGTGGCGAAGCCAGCTGTTCCAATCGTCTCCATTACGGCCGATCGTTCATCTACCAAAACCGACGAAAGCACACGCGCAAAAAGAGAAGCGTCCGGCAGTCCGGTTGTCGATCCCGACATGGACTTTGATCAGATTCTGTCTCAATTGGAAACGATTCGATCCCGTTTCGAACAGCACGACTGAGACCTTCCAAAAATGACGCACGAATTTTTGCCCTTATTCTAATATTTATACGCATTGATTCTAATCCCGCACGCTGGATGAAATAACTGTAGATCTATCGAAGAAAGAAAAAATACAAATGTCAATTAAAATCAATAGGTTTCAAATTATCTGGTAGCTAAATAGCCACAGGGAGGGCACGTGTCTTGGAACACATTGGTTGCGGACGATCATATATCGCGGTTCGTCAACGGAAATATTCGTGCACCCAATCCGGCGTGCTGACGAACTCCCATCAGTAAATAGTGTCGGTGGTCACGCCAACTGCGCATTAAAATACACGCAAGGCATACGAGACACCCCGGGAAAAAAAATTGGCCTTTGTCTACTTGATTGTTTTGTTGATATTTCATCGTTGCCATGACATTGTCCCTCCCGCTTTTGACACAAGAGAAACGCAAAGGGGCTGGAGACATTGAAGATAGTGCTCGTGTGTTGTATATATAGGCAAATGTGTTTTAGACGAGTTAAAAACAGTTGAAGAACAGTCGCCTTCCAGGTGAGAAAGCGTTCGGGTATACATAGAAAGAAAACCATATAGTTGCTGCGTTTCCCGCACCGTTCAAAATGAGTGTCAGCGCTGGAACAACGAGGATTATTACCATGGAGGGAAATTTAAACAGCAGTTTCGATATGGATCAACGTGATCCGAACAACCTCAACAATCATATCCAAGTACGTATCCATTCAAATATCATTGTATTTACGTATACGTGCAAGTCAAAGGCAATTAAAGAATCATGAAGAGATCTCACGCGGTACTATAGGTTCAATGGAGTGACGTCATCGGCGAACCGGAATCCATTAGGAGTAACGATTGCATCTGGAATTGTTCGTACAAGGTAACAGACTGTGCCTATATTATATATGCTAATCCATTAGACACTCCGAAAATCAATTGAAAATCGCAAACTTTTCTTGTTTATCACGCTGGATAAATAATTGATGTTGTAGTGTTACCGCGGGACCAAAAACTGCTGCTACCAGTCAATCACGCTCATTTTCGCTCCGCTCGTGGCATTCTGCATGGGTCTACAATTCGCTTGTCTGGCTTTCCAAGTATGTTGTTGTATATACTACGTGTTTTCATTTGACGTACTTTCGTTTGAATAAATAACGTCTGCTTTATCCAGCACATTTGGTGTTACGTGCCGTGCATCCGCTGCTTGAAAATCAATTGTTCTGTGGTGCGGGATGTCATTACCATCATTCTTCAGGCCTTGTACGTTGCGTTTCTACCGCATTTGCATAGATATACGCTGTGTTTGTATAGCTGTAGATTTGATTGTTTTCTGTTTGGCCATAAGGTGCGCTCCGTGGATAGAGACGTGCGGTCATTGCCTGTCACGCATCAAGGTCCGTTACCAACGGATCTCCGACCTCCAGCAAGAGGAAGATCTTTTAACTGTTTGAAACTACATGATCCTGAATGGCTATAGGCCTATAACGATGACCAATAATCAAGTGTCTCTATTTCATCGTTTCGACTTCTTTAAATAATAAATACTTCCCGAATTCGTGAAATAAAATCAAGTGTATTAAACATAGTTTTAGATTCGAATTAGCTAATTCATCACGTTTGGTCCAATAATGCGCAATACGCTGTACAAAATGTGCCTTTCTTTTTGTGTCATTTGGCCGTGGTCGATATGCGCGTCACCAAGTTATTCGAATACACTAACATGATTAAAAACAGAAGAGTCTATTATACTCAACAATTTATTACAATTCCAGCTTTTAACATGCCAACAAGCATTTCGACTTCAATAAATATCGACTTCAATCTTAATTGAATATTTTTTGTGTGATTCAAAAATTGTTTTCAAACTTTCAAAGACTTTCTTCGTCTTTAGTGGACACAGCATTTCCCTGCTGGATGTCTGGCGTGGAACCTGAGGATTGCCCGCATTTGTATTCCTCGCATCGGCCCGCATTCTTAAAAGCCTTAACGTGAGCCAGGTAATCCTCGGGCGCTAAACGTTCGGCCAAACTACGATTTAAACCATCAAACAAAATTGATAATGTCCTAATTAAATATTTTAATATGTAAATATTACTTGGCTAGAAGATGAGCCGAGTCGTACTGTTGCACGAAATCGCCCAATTCACACATCAGTCTCTGTTGGCTGCCATAATCGAATAAACAATCAGTTCAACAATTGTTTGTTACAATTTTCTTTTTAACGTACCATTGTTGAGAATCGAGAGCGGCCATGATGACAGATGTAAGTCCATCCAGCTTGGCCTGATCGATGGGACTGTTATTGACGTCATCGATTGAACGACGTTTGCGTTCCAGGAGGTCATCGAATGAACGCGGGATGAAACCGTGAAACAATTTAGCTCCCAGTAAACCGATAAGAGTCAAGAGAATCTTGACAATGACGACCACGCCCAATAAGAAAAATCCGATGGTGAACACAGGATAAATCAAATCGCCTGTCAAAACAATAAATTATTTCATTTCCTTTTCGTTTTTCAATGTTAACGAACGAATAGAATAAAAGAATTTTACCTTTGTAAGCAGCTAAAGTTCCTAGAGGACTGTACTGCTGGCCGAAGAACGTACCGCCATTGACACCCACTGGCTGCTGGGGCGGATAAAGAGGTGGTGGAACTCCAAACACTTGACTCATTTTCAAATTTGACTTCGGTATATGTAAATACGAGATTATTAAGGAACAAGATTATTCGAGCAAGGACTAGACCACAATCGCAAAAGCTAATGAAACACCTTGCAATTCGTTAGCCCTTATATATCTATCGACAGGTAAAAAAATATATAATGATTGTCATCAACGTTTTCACTGAGGTTATTCCACCACATCAGGTCATCTAACTGTAATTATTCATCAAATCGTTTAATGTCGTATGCCGTTAATCAAAACGAAAGCCTCACACCTGGACACTATTGGTCAAAAACGAATGATTCAGTCGCTTTTCAGGTGTGCGAAAAGAACGACGGATCGAAATCCTTCCACTTGGTGAATAAAAGGTACGCTAATTAACTGATTGCATGTTTATTATCTAACAATCACGTTTTAACATTCCCTTGATTCACATTCGGTTCAAAATTATCGAAGGAAAACGAATGACGGACTTGTATCAATTAATCAATTGGCCATTGATTGAGACGGCCCAATTGATGGTGCCCCATTTGGCAGTCACGTCATTCTTCGCGGCCATCTTAGTGTCATTTTTCTTGGTCGTCAAATTGTATAGTACCGTCCCTATACGGCTGATCCCGCCACCAGTCGTCACGAAAGCAGATCCGCTCTTCCGGCTATGGACGCAAGAATGGCAATCGCTCACGTACCGCATCCGCGCTATTCTAGACGGTGACGAACCCTGATTGCCAACCAATTATGTTTGAAATTCATTCAATCCTGTATGTATGCCTATTTAATTCGATTGGAAAATGTACAAAAGAAATTTTCTAAGAGGTCAACAGACGGATAGACTTTGCCTGGGGCAGACTCTTGTGTATTCGATATTTCCATGTAAAACTCATTAACGCCTGAGACTGGCCATCCTCTCGAGGATATGCGGAAGAGGAAGATTGAGTTGCAACATAGAAAACTGATAGAACTGGTGTGTTAAAAAAAAACGGGCCAGGTCAAATGGTGAGGTGTATGAACTTGATTGACCCTTTAGCATTTAGAGTATTCTTACAGCTATTCAGCGAATGCCATTGGCGGCACAAAAATCCAAGTGTAATCGTAAAAACAAACAAGCAATGAATCTTTGGAAAAATAACAGAGCCAATTAAAACAGTTTTAATCAGGGAGTTTAAGCAATAGGACATAGACTATCGATTTCCATATTGCCTTGATGAAAAGTAAAAACAATCACGAGGTCGACGGTCGGGTCATTGTCCGCTCCTCTATAGCTGCCAGCGTATGTGCAGTGTAGGTCATCATCCGCTTCCGATCCGCCCATCTATACGCACAGTTGGGTATATATATGTGAACTTTAATGGAACAAGATAACCAGTCACAGTACAAGATCTTTCCTTAAGAGATCTTGCCCTATTCAAGGCTCTCGATTATCGTAAAGTTTCAAAAAGAAATGTGAACTGTTCAGACGGTGGACCGGATGGATTCCGTCCAAGTTTTCCGGTAAGCCATTGGCTCCCTCTAATCACATATTTATCAATTTGTCCTTTCGTTTTATTGATAACAAACGACTTTATTGCCGTAGATGATTGCCGAAATTAGACAAAATGTGTGGCCGATCGGTGATTTTCAGCAACTTCTCAGCAATGCAAAATGCCGGACGTGACCGCTGGGGGCGTGTGTAAATTAGGGATCATATCTAATTGATTCCTCGATCCTGAATATCCGATGTAAAGTGCTTGTGATTGCGTGTTAAATATGTGTGTGTGTGTATTCTCGTGTTTCAACTTTACCAGCATTTACACTGCCAAGTGCTAATGGAGCTCATTGCTGACATGAATCTAAACGAATCTGAAAAGTATTGATCGCATATTGTTGTCCCTTAGTCCCTGATTTTCAAAGTGCAATTTTTTATGTCTAATTTCTTTTTACAAAACAATTCTGATTTTGACGAATTCATAACGAAATAAATTGATGTGCTTTAATTATCGTGTTTCGTCTTATATAACATCGTCGCTTCTGGAACACACAAAAGTTCCATTTTCGGACAGAAGAAAATGCTGTACACTATTCCCCGGAGTCACGACACATTTTCTGAATTGTATTTTTGATTCTTCCAAGTAAAATGGCGGAATGTATAATGCGCAATACATATGCGCTAATTAGTAAGCCATAATCAATCACGAAATCAAAACGGACGAATAAAATCATTAAAGAGAATTTAAAAAAAACTGGCCATCAAGACAACATAGAAATGTTTCAATTTGCATCTTCAAACTTATTTTCAAAATGATATTGTAATTTCATGGACGTTGATTATTTTCGTATCTTAATCGCCTCAATTAAACACTGACGTCACAGCCCTTGCCAGCACCACCTAAGACAAAACCAATAATTTTTCGTTGGGCATCCTTCCGCAATAATTCACCGTCAGTCAGGATAACAAAACGACCATTGCGATCCAAATCGCATTTAATTTTTCTCAAATCGCTCTTCATCGTCACTGGATCGGCCAGGTGATCGACCTTCGGGATGTTGGCGATCATGTCGGAGATTCTCGAACTGATTCCTAAAAAGAAGTGGCCTGCTCCTTTGTAGTATTCAGTAAAGTCTTCAGTCAGATTGCGATAACGTTCCAGCTGGACGATACTATTGTTAGTGCCATTAAACAACAACAACATTTCTCTTCCGATTTGAACATTTTCTTGTCTGCTTTCTGAGATGGCCATCGAAAGTTCTTCGTCCAACTGACTCCAGTTGTGCAGTTTTTCCTGGGTCTTGTTTAACGCTTGCCTGGAACAACTCCACCTCCATTTAGCCAGCTCGAATTTCATCTTAGCATTAGCCCAATTTTCGTCTTGAGTGAAATTGATCCTGGATTTGAAAGCTTGCCATTGTTGCGAACTCGTTTCTAATTGAATTCGATCCTGTTGCAATTGGCGTGTCAAGTTCATGTTAATCTTATCCAAAGATTGCATAGCTGTTTTCAATTTCCTTTTACTGTTGGTCCTGGAAGATTTGCGTCTCATGGCAGCGTTGTTGGCACGTTCCAGGTTGCCGAGTATAATGGCAGCAGAGTTTTGGACAGTTCTCATGAAACTGATCAACTCCTCGAAATGGGCTGCCATTAAATAGAAAAGCTGAGCGATTCGCTTCGTCTTATCTCTGACGTTTTCTAACGGTTCGGGAATGCATTCAAAGACATGACTGGAATTCCAGGGACAACGTTCCACATCGCCGAATTGAGTGTCCACATCGACGGACAGCATTTTCAACTCTGTCGCACTGACGTTAGTCGTCCTGAATTTGTTGGCCACTTGATGCGTGATTTGAAGCGAAGAATTCTGGAACCTTTTCGATTCTCGGATCACTAGAGCAGCACGAGAAGCTTTAACACGACCTTTCTTTCTAGGAAGAAGCCGCACATTTCTCAGATTCGGAATTTGAATGGTCCATTCTCCGGATTTGCAAGTTTGGGTCCAAACATCACCGACATCTTCCACCAGTGTGGTCGTTCCAACGCTGACATTATGCAAATGAGAAGCGTCCACTGCCAACAGGAAACCAATACAGAAAATGACAACTATTAGATGTTTCAATTGGATGCCAACGTGAAACATGGCGAGTCTCGGTGCAGCTCGCTCGATAAACTGTGCACTGGTCGACCCTGCGTCTCTTATAAACGCAGAGTCCAAATTGATAGCTAACAAGAAAAAGAAGCAAGATAGCAATGCTTTAAAGAGTCTACTAGACTACCACACATTTGATATAAAAACGAAAGCAATTGATTACAGCGACATCACTGCGAGCGACACCCCACTAATTATTGCTTACGATGATGTACTGTAGGTGAATTTGACATTAAATTTTAGACTTTAGCGATGATTAGGGATTAATTGGGGGCCCTTGGTTTGAATGACTGCGTTTCTGGGAATGGGGAGGATGAAGTCATCTGACACCATTTTAGCGATTTTCCCATTTTCGCAAACATTTTCCCGCGAGACCTGTCTACTTCAAAGAGGATTGGTCAACTTGTGCAGTCCAAGAAAATTGCTGAAAGTTCTAAAAATAACAACATTTTTCAGACGATAACATTATAGCAAGTCAGACGAAGAGGTTATCAACTCAGCCATTAATTCAAAATAAGCCGGATGTAACATTTTCACTTTAGAATACCGTCCAGATATTGCAAAACTTTCTAGTGATCCTGACCTATACTGTCTGCTGAGCAAATACAAAGAACATAAACAAGATAAAATCAATTTTTAAAATTCAATAAACAGCACGTATTATTCGTCTTAATCGAATCGCTATTTGCCAATATTTTAATTGAAGCGGAACATTTCGATATTTCCAAAACCAGCCAAAGTCAATGCGTATTTCTGTTATCCTACTTGCGCGTGTGCAAATTGATGGACGTCTCATAATTGAACTTTACACTTTCAACAGCAAAAAATCAATGATCCCATTTCAAAATAGCCCCTTTATTTTTTAGGTTGCGCAGGAGAAAATAAACACTTTCGTTGTCGCTAATAACATAACTGACCTTCCAAAATACAGTGCGTTCCAGAATTGAATCCTACAAATGGAACAAGAATTCCCTTGTCTTGAATCTCTGTCTCATTCGGCAGGCAAACTAATGGTTGTATTAGAGAAAGGTTAAGGACGCAATAATATAATTACCAATGGGTTAGTAATTAGCAACAGAAGGTATTGCATCAAACGATACATAACTCACGTGTACACGGATGGGTCCTCAACAAAGGGAATTTCTCGTCTTTATCTCTTACGGGAGGGGTGAACTTTTTTCTGAACTTAAAAAGAAAAAATGAAATACGAGGTCGACGATCGGGTCATTGTCCGTTCCTGTCTATAGCTGCAAGCGTCTACTACATTTAAGGTCATTATCCACTTCCGATCCGCCCATCTAAAGGCAGGGTATATATATATAAAGACTTCAATGGACCAGATAACCATTCACAGTTCAATATCTTTCATTTTAGAGATCTTGTTCCTGCAGAACAGAGTTCTTGATAGTTGTAAAGGTTTAAGAAAATGTGAAATGTTAAGATGGTGCACTGGATGGATTCTGACCCAGCCCTGCTCGTTTTTTATTCGGTAAGTGATTGGATTATATTGCTTTTTTGAACTTCCAATTGATTTATTGTCAATGCTTTTCTGTATAGTTGATAACGACGAATGACGGTTATTCAAATATGGAACTCCCAGTGCCAAAAGGCCTCACGTACGACCACTGTCGGCCATGGGGCTAAAGACTTTTTCATGACGGGCCTAAATTGGTTGAATGTGTCTAGTATGGTTAGTTTGACGTGTGTCTTATTGTGTTCTACTGTGTAATTGATATTATAAATGATAGTATGAGTTAGTGAAACATTCCACTCGTTATGCGTCCCTGCGTTGCAGGTAACCAGCGTTTAAACTGCCAAGTGCCCAATCAACTGTGCTTACCTTTGTGTTTGTGCTGTCCTTCGTTAGAGGTGACATTCCTGTTTGTGGTCCATGTTAACACGATGCTCAGAATATGCCTTTTTGTGAATAGTGCCCTCTTTGTATGCAACCTAAACAATTTAGTTTGTTTCTAATGCATTCTCAATCAAAATGTGAATTTATTTATGCTGGAAAATGTTTCATTTCCAAATTGTTTGCGTCCTTCAAATGCACGAACACAACAACGCACATCAAACTTAAAGACTTCTCGTATTCAAATGTTAAACTAATAACGAACAACCTCAGTGAATATATTAATAGAAAAATCCCAACTTGAGCTCTGTCTCAAATTTGTTTCTTCTTCCGAAGTTTCGAGTTCGGGAATCAATCACTGCCATTCCCCGTTGAAACGGACAAAATGAATTCGGCAACATTAGTTTATTTTTGCATATATTTAAAATGATCCAAGGTTACCTCAGTGATTACGGAGCTACCTGTTGTCTGCCATCGCTATTTCCTGTTCCATTTCTAACGCCATCATCAGCATCAAACTTCGATTGAGGAATAAAGATCCCCTTACTTTCAAAACCAGTAGATTCATTTGTAACATTGGATGCATTCACTTGTTTGGGCGTGATTACATCAGCACGCAGGAGATAAACGGAGTAAAATGCTAGCAAAACTGTCATGAGCAAAAGACCACCCACAAGCAGAAGGAAATCGCACCAGAAATTTGAAGGTTTCTTTATTTGGTTACTGACTTGAAACATGGTCGGTTGTCTCGTACAGTCAACTGTTGACTGCACGTGCTGTCGGCGGTCGTTTTAAGCACGACACGCTTCAGCGACGTGATGGAAGCTTCTTATCAACTACAGTACCAGGAAAATTGCGCGAGATACTGCGATGCAAGATGCTCAAACTGACCCGATTGAACCTTGCAACCTTCGGGTTCTTCAACACTTGAATGACGGGAGGTAAAAACGTTTACCATACGTTGTAATATAGCTGAATCCTTGACATCGTTAGCTGAGTAAGTGATCCAGTTTATTCGGGGAAAAAACGTCAGAACCAACGTCTGCCTCAAATTGTTTTGCTGATTACGTATGAGTGGGACTTAATCCCCCCAGTATATAAACACATTCAGACACGAGTTGAAAAAATTTAGTTCTTCCGAGAACGGAAAAATTCTGGCTTCTGGAATTTCATGAAACTGGTCGGTATACTGCGCAGTATGGTTCGGTCAAAGGGTTTATCACGAATATATACAGTTAAACAGACTGTTTATAACGAGCGAAAACATTTAACTGTCTGACCTTCATTGCAACGACTCGTTTCTTACCAGAGATATCAACACGTTTTGATGAAAAATCAAATGGTTTTCATTTTTCAGGGTAAGAAAATGTTGACTTATCACGAACAATTGTGAACGTAATTGTGAACGACACATCCTGGTTGCTGCGGTTTGTGTGTAAAAATAACGGAGGATGTTTCGAAATTCACGTTTCAAATCTTGTGATTGAAGTAAGAAAATACGCCTGGAAACGTTGCTGTTGTGGTAAACGAATCAGTCCTAATCAAACAGTTCCCGACATTGCACACACGCACTTGAAGCTAGGAATGCATACAATTCGTTCATGAAATGAATTCTACATTGTTTACGTCCAATCTCCATCTAGGTGCCCTCTCGTCCCTACCGGAACCAGTTTCAACGTTGAACGCTAGTGAACAAAACAATAAAAAAGATGTCATAACGACGGATAAAGATTTTGTGCACACTTCTACAGTGCACAATCACGAAGAATTGGATCATTTAAACGAATCTGTTTTCGAAGATGACGACTTTAAATGGTTTGATGATATCACCACAGGATTTATTGTTGTGAACAAAGAATCGACGCCTCCACCTCCATTTGAGGTTTAACTTTTCCCTTTCTCTCAGTGATTCAGACCTAATTGTATAGAATGTTAATTACCTGTCTTGCCAAAATGTAATTAAGACGCGAGATTCCAATCAATCCAGTGAAGATGGCAAACCAACATCTTCAAGAACCACTTCTGGATCATTAAAAGCGGATTGGGAAAGGAAATTAGGTCACCGAAGAGTGGGGCAACATGGGGAAGTGACTTATAAGAAAGTAAGTTATGTTGTGTAGTTGAACGGAATTAAAATATACCGTCTGATTGTGTTCTTCTTGTAGATACATACTTCTGAAATCATGTACTCCATTCAATTGGGTATTAGCCATGCGATTGGAGGCCTGGCGCCGAAACCGGAAAGGGACATTTTGATGCAGGATTTCAAGACTATCGAATCAGTGGATCATTATTTCCAAGGATCTCGTCAAACTCCGAATGCACATCGTTATTCTAATTTTCGGTTCGAATCATTCGCTCCCATGGCATTCCGATATTTTCGCAATTACTTTGGTATCGATCCCCACGATTTTGTGGTAATTAAACTTGAAAATCTCATTTACTGCTTTTTAAATAATAATTTTCTTATTCTATTTTTACAGTTGTCATTGTGCAATCAGCCTCTACGAGAACTGAGCAATCCGGGAGCAAGTGGATCGATTTTCTACGTTTCCGCGGACGATGAGTTTATCATAAAAACCGTGCAACACAAAGAAGGAGAATTCCTTAAAAAATTACTTCCTGGTTATAACATGGTATAATTAATTTTTTTAAACCAACCTCCATAAGTGCTAATGGATATTTTCTTATTTTAGAATCTCAACCAAAATCCGTGCACGCTATTGCCGAAATTTTTCGGTTTTTATTCTTACATCTGCAATTCGAAAACAGTGCGGATGGTTGTCATGAACAATTTGCTGCCATCTTCGATAAAACTACACGAAAAATACGATCTAAAGGGCTCCACTTACAAAAGAAAAGTAGACGGTCGTTTATAGTAACAACAATGACACTTTTGTTTGATTAAGAACTTGACTAGCCATTTATTCAAATTACAGGCTTCGGATATGGAAAGAAGTAAAAAAGTCCCTACATTTAAGGACTTGGATTTCTTGGAATTACATCCTGATGGAATTATGTTGGAACCAGAAACGTATGCAGCATTGATTAAGACTATTCAACGAGATTGTCGAGTTTTGGAAAGCTTTAAAATTATGGACTACAGTCTTTTATTAGCGATTCACAATGTGGATTTGGCTGCTACAGAAGAAGCAGAGCGTGGGCTCAACAAATTAGCCAAAGACGAACGAAACGTGACTGAAAATGCTGGAATAAGACGAATTACTAAACCGAATCAAAATTCTTCGACCAGTCGTCGAAGATTAGTGGCCCATTCCACTGCTTTGGAAAGTATTCAAATGAAATATGATGCAGATGTCGTGACAGAAAATATCCCGTATGCAATTCCCTTTAAAAAAATTTTTTTTCTTGTTCATTTATGTATTATTCATTTGTTGTATGTTTGAACAGATCCGGTGGTGTTCCAGCGCGCAACGCTAAGGGTGAAAGACTACTTGTGTTTCTAGGCATAATTGACATTTTGCAGAATTACCGACTGGAGAAGAAACTTGAACACACATTGAAAGCTTTGATTCACGATGGAGTATTTTATTTTCCACGGCTTTTGTTTCCTTTAAACAAAAATTACGTTTTTTGGGAAGGGGGAAACAAAATCTTCTGATCTCTAAATTGCTTTATTATTGGTTTCTTTTCGCAGGATACTGTATCAGTCCACCGCCCTGACTTTTACTCGCAACGTTTCGAAAATTTTTTGGCGAATCAAGTTTTCAGAAAAGTTTCATCAAGTTAGTGGCTATCTGCATGATCCATGATTCAATCGTGCGCGTCATTCCGAAGCTGGAGGAAAGATATTTTGCACTTTGTTTTTGCTTCATTTTTTTTTACTGCAAGAGGACGTTGGAGTTTGATTTTTTCTGTTTTAAGTTATTAGAATATCGAAATGCGAAATTTCTTGTTAATAAAATCACAGAATGTGAAAACTATAAATTAACTGTTATTATTCATTTCATTTTGGCGCCTTTGGGAGTCCTTCGCCATCTGTTGACAAGCAAAATATTTATTCCTGAGCAGACGACGCATTTGACAGCGCATTATTATCACCGCCTGCTGTTCGATCGTTTTTCGTTTGGATTTGAATAATTCAAACTTGAAACTTGAAAATCGTGAAAATTTTACTATTCATCTGTATTCCACCACATTCTCTCCAAGCTTCTCTTCTAAAATGGAAAAGACCAAGTATGGCTTCTATATTTGTTTATTTTACATAGATTTACTAATCCTAGTCTCTCTCAGACACATGAAGACATTATGGTCTATTTTATCGGGTACCAACCAGCCGTTGTCATTTGATGTTGTCGGACCTTTCATAGAAAGTGCCAAAAATTGGCTAGTCTCTGGAATTCAACATTTCAGGCCTAGGGATGAAGATTCTATTCCAGCGACAAGTGATTTTCCTACAATTCTCAGTTATACTATACACCTGAAAGCAGAGGATACAGCAAAGTTGATGGAAAGCTACAAAGAAAATGAATATAGAGGAACTGCAGAACAGTTTGAAAACCTCTTTAAAAACAAGCATTTTTACCCTGGGCTTTTGGCTGAACTCAGTCAGTTTTACCATAAAGAAAGACTCTATCTTCTACATAGCATTGAGTTCCTCATAAAAAAGGCTTACAGCAATGCACATCCATACTCCAACATTTTCAAGAACTTCTTGGAAACCTATGATGGAAAATGTGAACTTAAGAAATCTCTTTTGGCACAGCTGAAGTTGCTCAGTAAAGGATCTGCTCCACAGCAGTCAGCAATTGTTACACCTGCAATAATCAAGTCGTGGTGGAGCTTGAATTCTCAGGAGATTCTTTTAGTTCTCCAGTGCCTGATATACTATTCAGAGAGTCACGAATTAGATGCTGAAGACCTTCTTGAAATTTTGTCAACCTGTGGCCAACTCTCTGGTGATTTGGGAGAAAATTTCCATAGTGTCTGCCACATGCAAACCACACTACTTGTGAAAATTGTTCAGCCCAAAGACAAGTGAGTTTAAAAATGTAGTTATTTGTCTCCATCTTTAACGTTTTTTCCCAGTTTCCAAACTTTAAGGTTGAAGAACACAGCAATTGAAGAGCAATTGGAAAGACTTTTGAACAAAGCAGAGTACTCTCCTATTCTTCTGGCATGGATGTTAAATCACTATACTTCCGAAAACCCTATCAGTGGTTCCAAATTCCAACAGTTCGGCAAAAAAGCGATCGAACAACGAGTACTAAAGATCATTGGTGACATCAGTAGTGATCCCATTTTCCAGGTATTTCCCAGCGACCTAGTTCAAACCGGCAGTGAAACAACTTGTTTGTGTTTTCCCTATAGGGTGAATCGTCTCTCCGAGAGATAGTTTGTCGAACAATGAATGGTCTCCTCGCCGTCTTGGTGAGCTGTTTCGACACAGAAAGGCTAGGTAATCAGGCAGATTTACGGAGAGCAACCTGTTGTATACTGCGTGGAAGTTCACAAGCTGCCAAAAATGTCTGGCTACCTGATCAAGGACTCAACTTTGTCTGGAGTGAAACTGTGAGCCAATTTCCTTTAGAAATGGTTGCCCTGTTGGAGCTTTCCAGGGCTGTTGCACATTCTTCAAAGGAAAATAAATTTAGGGTACTGTCTGGCTTTTGCATAAAACTCGTTATGCGAACTAACTTGGACCATTTTTACTTTAGATCTGTCAAGAAGTCCAGCAACTTCCTAATTTCATGGAACTGATTGAAAACATCCCAGAATCTTGGCTAAAATGGACGACAGCTGGAGTGGTTGTCTTGCTCCAAACTTACTACCCATACAAAACTGCTGGCTGTAAAGAGATCCTGATACCACGTGGAGCTGTAGGCAGTATCGATGGCAAATATATCCGATGGCAAGTGAAGGTCAACCTGTACGAAATCGCCATTGCAGAGATTAAGATGCTTCTCCAGCAGGTGGAATAAGCAGTTTTTTTGTAAAAATGTCATTGGTTTTGAATTGTGGTGTTATCTATTTCAAGGGATCTTTCGGATTGTCGGCTGTCAAAGTAGACTCATTGACGCGAGTACAACACGTACTGGGCTTCCTAGAATTGATTTTTCCCCAACTTGAAATGTCCTCGCCGGCTTACGCTGAAAAATTTCGACATCATATCTTGTCATTAGTGGAAAAGTTTGGTCCACTCTCAACTGCCACGCAGGAGTTAGTTGCCAGTTCCCTGAAATGCCTCGCCGCTGCCGTCACAGAGTCAAACGCGTCTGAAGTAGCAGGAAAAATATTCAGCACTTCCATCCTTCCTTCAGTTGAACGTCATCTGCCGACTGGTGTTGGGAACGAAATCTCGCCTGGAGTAATTGGCATTGTATTGGCCGGTATTGAAAGCTCGCAGGGATCGTACCCTTTAACCGTCGCTTTCGTCAAGCTAACTTCTGCCTTCATTCAGGTAAAATGCGCAAATTAAAGAACGGAGTCAAGAAAACAAATAATTTTATTTCGATTTTAGGCGAACTTGGCAGACGAGCGGGTTTCCGTAGCGTCCAGCTTGTTTATCTTTCGTGAGGTTTTACCTTTCTTACTGACTCGTCAGTACGTCAGTATAGAACAACGAGAAATAATGATTGGCGTAACCCTCAATTGGCTTCACGTTCTTTTACAAACGGATTCGTCAAACCAAGTGCGCCAAATATGCACCCGAACATTGCTCAATTCACCCAGGGGAGAAACAGAGAGTCTCGTGGCTATTGCAGCCTTTGGTTCATCGTTGGCTGAAATGCAGTTGATGAAACAATCAGATTGGGATGATCGAGATGGGCATGGACTTGTTATGCTGCGCCACATTCGTTTGTCACTTTCCATTCTCAATCTTTTACTCAAAGATCGTGAAGCTGCTGGACATATGTCCCCTCTAGAGTCTTTGTTGTCGAGTCCAAGCAGCGCTCCAACCGGTCAACATTTTACTACCATATTGGCCCATTACATCTTTTATCGCTTTGATTTGCGGCTGGCCACCTTGGCACTGAAAGTTTTGAAATCGTGTGCCAATCGATGGAAGAATGTTTCTCTACTGGCCTGTCTCGGACACGACGCACCACTCATACGCAACACTTGGCTGAATTCCCTTGAGTCGACTTTGGAAGACGCTGGACTGATCCGCACCATTCTCCGGTTAATGACAGAATCTGTGGCTGCCCAACCGGGATTGATGCATATGCTGGTCAACGGTGATGATCGTTGCTTTAGGGCCGTTGCGCGTTTGCTATTAGAGGAGAACGAATTAGAAGCTCTGGAACTTGTGCATCAATTTTGGTTCCAGCGATGCTCGCCTGCTATTGAATACTTCAAGAGACGGCCGAAATTCTGGCAGCAACTTTGTTTGCCTCTTCATTCTGCTGACAAGAACCCTGAAGTCAAACGGATAGCTCTGCTTTTCCAAATCTTGGCTATCGAACTCTACAACACGTGCGGCAAAGTCAATTCCGAATTGCAGGATGTCCTCAACCAATTGCCCTCTCATTTGACAGACTGGTCTGATTTAGTACTCAAAAGTCTACCGCCATCCTCCTCACCTGCCGGACAAGAAAAAACAGGCGTGGAATTGCTCCTTTCGGGGTGGTCGGATTTCCTTGTGATGTTGGCTCATTATGGTCCAGAAATAGATGCTGGAAATCGTGCCAAAATCTCCACTGATGTATTGGAAGCCCTCATTGGACGGGCCGAGAGCGGACACCGTTCTCCACTATTAGGAAAATTAGCCGAACTAAACTGGATGTTGCAGTTGGTTGAGAAAAAAAGCAACGATAGATTATTGACTAGCCTAGGTCAACTACTGGATGTAATAGCAGAGAAAGAATTGACTTCATTTCCTGCCCGGTTTCAAGTTGCCGTCCTCACCAGTGCTGTCTCCGCTTTGCGTTTACGAGGCCGAACTGATAAAGATGAAAAATTAGCTGACTGGATGCGCCCAGTGTCTCTTTGTACCCAGTCCTGTCTTATTCAACTACCCCAGCTCTTACTTACGGATGCCACCAATCCCAATTCGAGAGCGACTTGCATCACTGCCCTTTGTCTATCGCTGCTGACTGAATTGATTCCTTCCGCCATTGACTTGTCCGCCTTGCAGGAGACCTTCCTTCTCCAATCGTTAATATCTACGATACAGTTCTGTATCCATCATCGACAAGGCTGGGATGTGGCTGAAGGGGCCTTATCGGTGCTTCTCGCTGTGGCGAGAACAGATGCAGGCAGTGCGGTTTTGACTCAGCTTCAACTAGATCAAACGCTTTGGCTACCTTTAGAGGTGATTTACGAAGCTCAGCCTATGGTGTACCGATTAGGTCTACAACTATGCACAACCGTGCTAGGTCGACAGCGACATTTTTTCTTGGAACAAGCACTGACATTGGCTGGCGTCCACCAGCAGCCTTTTACCAACATCCTGCTCAAACTTCGCCATCCAAATAAAGATGATCTCATCGTCGCCACCGACGTCATGGCTCTACTTCGACAGCTATCTGTCTTCCAGCAAACATGGCGGTTACAACATTCTGGCTCAATGCAGAACGTTCTTCAGGCCGCTTCTTCGGCCGTATATTTTGGCATAGCTCACCTCATCCGAGCTAGCAGCATCACTCCTCTAATCAGCACTAGCTTTGGAGAAGTTCGTATTTTCATAGAGATTCGTTTTCTTCACCATAAAAGAGAACACTATCTATCGATTTATTTCGTAGGGGAAAGATAATGAAACCGTTCAACCATCTGCTGCTGCTCTGGAACTTCAGTCCAAATTATTGGAATTAGTTTCGCAAGGATTGGCTTTACTGAACTGCTACAATCCACCCCTGGCTGCCCTGTTGACAGAAGACGGGTAACAGTAGAGTTATTAAACAAATTAAAAATCATTTACTTACAATTTTGTTTTAAATGGTTTATCAGGATCGATGTAGCTAAATGGGAACGGCATTTGAGTCCTAGCTTCAGCACACCGTCTTTGGATCATTTGGAGGCTTCCCCTTCATTGAGTTTTGGCACATTAAATGCTGTTGCTTCTCATACCTTAAGAATACTGTCCAAACCGGATCAACAGCCGAATGAGAGGAATCATTTAACTTTAGTACTGGAACAATCCCTATCATTGCTCCTGTCTCAAGCTCTGTTGTACATCCTCGACCCACGTCTGTGCCCCCAAGAAAAACAACTGCTCAAGCGAGAGCTTGGTGCCGAGCTGGGCAGCTTTGTTGAATCGATAAGACGGCAGGCGCAAAGGGGTCTAAGATCTCCGGCCACTGCGTCCTATACTCCTCGGCCTATCATTTCAACAGTAAATCAAAGTTTCCTTAAACTTGTGGGGCATATCGTTCAACGTATCTTCAAATAGCTGGCTCAAGAGAGCCATAAATTCAGTAATGTATTTAAAGCACGATCATTAAACTTTTGAAGTTTCGATATAATACTCTAAAGACAGTTAATAAAATGGAGTCATCTTCAGGATACAAAGAAATCTAAGCAATTTGGCACTCTGTGTGGGGTCCAATCACATGGCAGTTCTTATGGACGAGTTTCAAATTTTTTCTTGAGAAGAGAAGATCAAAATATTTTAAATGGTCGCATCCATTATTGCAACGGATTTGAGAACAGAGATCTGTTATTATTTTTATTCGTTCGATAACGTGGTCCAAATTCCATGTGCTAAATAAGATACGGCT
Organism: Daphnia magna; assembly: GCF_020631705.1. Lineage (NCBI taxonomy): Eukaryota > Metazoa > Arthropoda > Branchiopoda > Diplostraca > Daphniidae > Daphnia > Daphnia magna. Next base: position 2,641,587 of record NC_059187.1, read on the forward strand.
CTCTGCGTTGTCGTAAGGATTGATCCAATGGTTGTTTTGACAGATAGGTTTGTTGTACTGGCCCTGGCACTGGAATTCCCCTTTAGAGTCACATAATCGGTCTTGACTTCTGTCTGTCCGGTCAAAATAGCAGGCGAAATATTTCTTTTCTTCCAAACAGGTCTTCAGTTTTTCGATTGGACTAAGCGAAAGTTTGCTGTGTGACAGCCTATTCCGTGCGTCTCGCAAATAGCTTCTTATTCTACCCTGGGCACATTTTCTGAAATATTCTTCCTTTGTAGTTACCAATTTGTTACATCCTTTGGAAATAAATTTACACATTAAATTTTTAAAATAAATCATAATGAACAAAGCAAAAAGCAACCAACCAGTAAACCACTCTGGGTGATCTGATATAGAACTGAAATGGCTTTTAGTTGAGGAAAGTGTTGTGACATATTGCCAAGTCAATTTTAGTTTTTCGTCCATATTATTTTCAATAAACATCACGACTTCTTCAGAATTAAATTTTTGGAGATCATGCAAAGCATTTAGGTATCTTTCCATTGTTTGTTGCAAAGAACCTGAAAAAAAAATTAGAAAGCTAGGTGGCAAGTTAAAAGTTGATCCATGAAAAGATTTACCTGGATAAATGAGCACACCTGCCTTTACTTGAAAAAGTATTAACAGTGTATTGTGCGCCAGAGAAAACAGGTATCCATCATCGGAAACTTCGGTCCCATCTTCTAAAGCAACAAATAGTGAATCCAAATTGTGTGAATCCGCTAGTACCTTGAATACATCATGCGATTTTTTCTTTAGATCAGTTAGACTAGTAACGACCAAACCCACTTTTCGTGAACGCTTCTCATCGGTCACTTTAACTGCTAATCTATTGGGTTTGATGCAGCCCATTTTTTTAATTATTTCCATAATTAATACGTTTATCTATGTTTTATATATACACAAAATTTATTAGGCTACTTCATAAGAATCACAACAAGAAAAACAACCTATTTAAAATAGTAAACACTTGGCTTTGGCTATGCTTGCAACAGTGCCAATGCGCAGTGCTTCATGACTATTATTTTTTTAACATTTAATATTTAAATACAAGTACGTTGAGCAAAAGCTCAAAAATTTCGATAACAACAAAATCACATCAAAGATTTTGCCCAAAAGTCTCATGTTCATGGCAATGGAATCGGAATTTGGAATAAATAATTTGGCTAAATGCGCCAGCGATTTTACATTAAGCATATGGCAACACCAGTTCATTGTTTTTATCATCTGCTCATGAATTTTCGCGCGCAGTGGCATATCGTATCGAATACGATTTGCTTTGATATTTGTTGTTAACGAGTTATCCGAAAGTCTGTATTTTTTTATCGGGGTTAAAAGCTTAACATGAATAATAAGAGCTTCCTCAATAAAAGGCCAGGAAACAAAAATGGTCCTCCTCCAGCAAAAAAAATCAAGTAAGTATAGCTATCTTAGAATCTCAAACTGCCACAAGGACATGTGAAAAATGTAACTAAAATACCTTATTTTAGAGGAATCGAAGAAAAAAAGCCAAATCATGACGATGATTTTGGAGAGGAGCCTGATGAGGCATTCATGTTTGCTAGCATGGACAATGATGATTTAATTGGACAGGTTTGAATTTTAAGTGCCCTATCCTAGAAACATATTAATCAGTAGAATCTGGCATGGTTCACTGCTTAGGGTCCCGAAGTAAAGCAAACAACCACAAAATGGGCAAGACCTTCAGTCCCTATGCTGTCTGAAGAAAAAGATTGTTTGATTTTCCAACAGCTAGATATAGACTATTACACTGATAAGGCAATGAAAGGAATGCCCGGAGCACAATCAGGGACAGTTGCTACCATGAGGATTTTTGGAGTGTCTCGCCAGCAAAACTCTATTTGCTGTCATGTTCATGGTTTTGCTCCATATCTCTATGTTACTGTACCTTCAACTTTCAAGGTATTATTCTCCATAGTTTGGAAAGCTAAACAATACTATACTAAGGTTGCCATGTACTGAAATATTGTGTTTTATTTTACTCTACAGCCTGAACATTGCAAGCAGTTTCATGAAGCTCTGAATAAGGCTTTAATAGCTGACAGTAGATCCAAACAAGAAATTCATGAGTTTGTACTGGAGGTGGAGTTTGTAGAGAAGGAAAGTATGTATGGATATCATGAGAAAAAAAAATCTCCCTTCCTGAAGGTAACGTCCTCTTGTTGATTAACAGTAGGTTTCATGCTGATTTGTTGTGTATTTTTCCCACTTTTTGGCCGTACTCTATTACAGATTACACTTGCTCTTCCTCCATTTATTGCCGCAACAAAACGACTCTTAGAGCGTGGGGAAATCGCTCCCCCTTTTAACAGCATGAGCTATGTAGCGTACGAGTCTAATATTGACTTTGAGATCAGGTGAGCCATAAACAGAGTGGTTGATTCTGAATCCTGCTTTCCATGGCAACTTTCTTTATTTAAATTTTTTTTTTCACGTGTGTGTATCTATCTACGAAAAGGTATATGGTTGATGCAGATATCGTAGGCTGTAATTGGATCGAGCTACCAGCAGGAAGTTGGCGATTAAGACCTCACTCTAATGTAAAACCAGTTACAAGGTAATAACATTTACTTGAATAATTTAAATACTTCGTTAATCACGGACTTTGTATTGGTGACCAGGTGTCAAATCGAAGTCGATGTCGCATGGGACAAAGTGATCTCTCATGCTCCTGAAGGTGAATGGGCAGATGTTGCACCGTTCCGCATTTTGAGCTTTGACATTGAATGCGCGGGTCGTAAAGGTAATTCGGTTAACATTCTGATATCTATGCGACGTTTCATATAGCTATCGTACAATTTAATAGGCATTTTTCCCGAGGCGGACAAGGACAGGGTGATCCAGATTGCTAATATGGTGTCACTATACGGCACTACTGAAGCGTCTGTTAGCAATGTCATGACATTAGACACTTGTGCCCCGATTATAGGCAGTCAAGTACTTTCTTATAAACTTGAAACTGAATTGCTTGACGTAAGTAAATAGCCTTTAATTTTGTTTTTTCGAACTAAAAATCTTAAACCTCAAGTTTTCCTCAAACCTAGAAATGGGCTGATTTCGTTAGAGAAGTTGATCCGGATATTATAACTGGATATAATATTTGCAACTTCGATCTTCCGTATTTACTCAACCGTGCGAAACATTTGAAACTCCGCCAGTTCGATTTCCTTGGACGCGTCAAAGATAAAAAGTGAGTGGAACTTGCTATAACTATCTTTAGATCAACTTTCTAACAACGTGATTCTTATTGGTAGATCAGCAATCAAAGAAACAATGATTCAAAGTAAACAAATGGGTCGCAGAGAAAACAAGAGCATCAATATTGATGGCCGTGTACAGTTTGACCTTCTTTTAGTTTTGCTCCGTGACTATAAACTTCGTTCCTATACGCTCAATTCGGTCAGCTATCACTTTCTATGCGAGCAAAAAGAAGATGTTCACCATTCAATCATCACCGAATTACAAGAGGGCAACCCGCAAACCCGTAGACGGTAGTTGACCTATCATTTGAATGTTCATTTCAAATTTGCTAACTTACTTCTATCTTGGCAGGCTTGCTGTATACTGTCTCAAGGATGCGTATCTACCATTGCGTCTATTGGACAAGCTCATGTGCTTGACCAACTACATGGAAATGGCTCGTGTTACTGGTGTACCGCTTTCCTACTTGTTGACCCGTGGGCAACAGATTAAAGTAGTCTCGCAACTGCTAAGAAAAGTATGAAGTTGAAAAGGAAAAAAATGTTTGAAATTGTTAGTATCTTACAATTCTGATTTTGCCCAGACCAAGGAGCAGGGTTTGCTAATGCCTGTTCATAAAGCAGAGGCGGGTGAGGAATTCGAAGGTGCGACGGTTATCGAACCCATTCGAGGCTACTACAGCCAGCCTATCGCTACTTTGGATTTCTCGTCTCTGTATCCTTCAATTATGATGGCTCATAATTTATGCTATACCTCACTGCTGAACCCGCGTGACAAAGATAAGCTTAACGAGGATGAGTACATCAAAACACCAGCAGGAAACTATTTTGTAAAGGCGTCGGTACGAAAAGGACTCCTGCCCGAAATTTTGGAAGCATTATTGGCTGCCAGAAAGAAAGCCAAGAAAGATTTGGCGGTGGAGACAGATCCTTTGAGACAAAAAGTCCTTGATGGTCGCCAGCTTGCATTAAAGATTTCAGCCAACAGTGTTTACGGTTTCACTGGCGCCCAAGTGGGAAAATTGCCTTGTCTGGAAATTTCGCAAAGTGTGACGGCTTTTGGCAGAATGATGATTGAGAAAACTAGTGCGGAAGTGGAGGCTAAATTTCGCGTCGAGAATGGCTATGCCCATGACGCCAAAGTAATATCCTGGATTGTGAATTATTATTTGCTGAATTACTCAACTAATGGAGATTTTTTAAATATTTAATTTGATGTTACCGTCAGGTAATCTATGGCGACACAGACTCAGTGATGGTGAAATTTGGTGTACCCACGGTGGCAGAAGCCATGGAATTAGGCAGGGAAGCTGCCGCATTTGTGTCGGCAAAATTTGTCAAACCCATTAATTTGGAATTCGAAAAAGTCTATTACCCCTATTTGTTGATCAACAAGAAGAGGTAATTGCTGCTTTTATATAGACTTGGAAGATGAAGAACCGACTGTACTGATACTGATCTTTTATATATTTTATAGGTACGCAGGATTGTATTGGACCAAACCGGAAAAATTTGACAAAATGGATTGTAAGGGTATCGAAACGGTTCGTCGTGATAACTGTCAACTTGTTGCCAATCTCATCAATAGCTGTCTACAGAAAATTTTGATGGAGAGGTAAATGAAAAGATATCAGTTTTAGTATTCTTGATTTAATGATTTTCTATTTTCTATTAGAGATCCGGCTGGAGCTCTAGAATACGCTAAACAAACTATTTCCGACTTGCTGTGCAACAAGGTCGATATTTCACTTCTGGTGATTACCAAGGTAGGGCGTACCTATGTTTTGGAATGATATTGTGATTTTATCCGTTTGCCTCCTTTTATTAAAGGAACTGACTAAAACAGATAAAGACTACGCCAACAAACAGGCACACGTGGAACTAGCTCACAAGATGCGTAAGCGAGATGCTGGTACTGCCCCTAAGTTAGGGGATCGAGTTCCTTATGTCATTATTGCTGCTGCTAAAAACACACCAGCCTACCTCAAGGTTCGCATTTAAATCTCAAATTTCTCGGGAACCGTTAAGTTTTCAAATGTGTTCTTTAGGCGGAAGACCCGATTTATGTTCTGGAGCACAGCATACCTATTGACGCCCAATACTATTTGGAAAATCAGCTTTCGAAACCTCTTGTTCGGATTTTTGAACCCATTCTTGGATCTAAGGCGGAATCGTCGTTACTACGTAAACGCAGATTCTTTGCCTTTATTTTCTAGACATAATTGCACCATTTGTATACTTTGTTCTAGATGGTGACCATACCCGGACGCGTTCAGTTGTTACTTCAAAAATTGGTAAACTGGCTAACTTTACCACACGTAAATCCACCTGCGTTGGTTGCAAAACCGTCCTTCCAGATGATAGTGCCGTATGCAAGTAAGTCTAATTTCTGCTTAACTCGGAGACACATTAATGTTACTGTTTCAATTGAAACAGATTTTGTAAGCCGAAAGAATCGGAGTTTTATCAGAGGGAGATTGGTCAACTTTATGCTCTCGAAGAGAAGTTTAATCGTTTATGGACTGAATGTCAACGATGCCAGGGAAGTCTCAACGAAGAGGTTCTTTGTTCCAAGTAAGTAGTTTTGAATGGTATCATAATCAGGTTACTTATTTAATATTAATCGTTTTTCACATTTAGCCGAGATTGTCCCATCTTTTATATGCGCACAAAAGTTATAAAAGATCTTACGGAACAGGATAAACTTTTGAAAAGGTTTGGCCTACCCTGACAAACCTACAGCTTTTGTCAATAATGGTGCATACAGGTAACGTCTTGGCTTCTGTAAAATAAATTGAAAACAATAAATTGAACAACTCATTGTTCACGAAGTTCCCTATAGCCAAGAGATTTTAAAATAAAAATTGTATCTTGTGCCGTGAGCGGCATAAGAGTCTCTGAGGAGATATGCGGTAAAATGCGCGTGATGCGTATAACTCCAGGATATTAATACTCAAATCCCACTTTTGGCTAAAAACACGTCATTCCAACCCCAAATTTGATAAGGATCGTGAAAATCCTACTCGTTTCGTTATGGGATCACTATTTCCGGAGATATTGGCTACTTCCGGGTAATTTTCGTGACAATTTGCAAAATGCAGATTCTTTATCCAATTAGCGTTTGGAATCTGTTTGGGTATAGCGTTTGGGTTTAAATCCTTAAAGAATTGAATGGCTCCCTTTGTCGAATGCTTTATTTCATTTACATCGACTATACTTCATTAATTTACAAGTGGGAATAGGTTGCCTTTAAGCAAGAAGAAGGTATTGTGCGTGTCTATGTAAGAATCATGGCTTAATGGGTGAGCAATGCTCACCCTATGCTCACTGAGCATAGGATTGTGGCGCTGGGTGGTTGTGGAACAAACCCCATCAGAGATAAAAAGTACACAATATGTTTGCTGATTTACTTTATTGACGTTATCACTGACAGTTTACAAGCGTTTAAGTAATTTACCTTGGGCTACCTAAAATTATTATTACAAGTGTGAACAAGTTACCTTTAAGTTAATGGTAAAAGTTGAAAATAAAAATGTATGGCTCATGGCTCAATGGTAGAGCATCGGAGCGGTATGCCGAAGGTGTAGGGTTCGATTCCCTGAAGAGTCAAATTACATTACATCGAAAAATTAAACTGTTCGCAGAATTTCAATGTCTTCGGAAATAATTCTGATTTACCAATTACAAATACTCTAACATGAAAGTTAGAGTGCCTTAACCAAAGATATGCAAAGTCTTATTCTACAACGGCGCCATTGGTCGCATATACTGGAACATTACAAGTCAGAGGAAGAACGTATAGTTGAACACATACTATGATGATTGATACTACTCAATTTATTGTTAATAAAAAAACAATTAGAATAATATACATTTCAGTTTTCTTCACAATGGAATGCGTACTATAGGCGTCTACATCAAATCTATCATGGACACTGAATGGGATTCGAACCCAAAGTATACAGTATTCTAGTCCAGCGCTCTACCATTGAGCTATGAGATGTACTATATCAAAATTTAAGTCTTCAACACATTAAGGTAACTGTGCAGAGTTGTACATAGGGGATCAGATACCAATGGGGGGAATATAGGGGGGGTTGCCAGGAAGGTATCGCATCGGACTAGCAACTCCAAGGTCCGTGGTTCGATTCCCAGTAGGTTCCTGGTGTCCTGGGCTTCCAAGCTTCCCAGGTGTCTACCTTCCACGTGGCCAGTCGGGTCGAGAAACTTCCCCATTACGAAGTAATGGGACGGATATTTTGGCAATGTTTAATATCGATATCCAATAACAATCCTAAATAAATTATTCCATTTTGATTTATCGGCGAGATCGCGAATATTGTTACTTGAACACATTACAACGTACTCTAACCATTGGCATCCCTGTCGAGAAACCTCATTCATATTGTGTGATCAATATTAACTGTATATGAGATTTTAATATATATTCAATCAACTGAAACTGTTAATATATGAAGTAACTTTTTCGACTCTTTCAGGATTTGAACCCTAAACTTTCAGCATACCGTGCCGATGCTCTACCACTGAGCCATAAGTTATGTTAATCACATGTCTATATTTTCGTTTTAATTGAGTTCAACAAATTTGGACTTAGAATAATTTTTGCAGCATGATTCAAGATAATTCGAGTCACAATAGCATACTTTATTATCCCAATGTTTAGAATGATTATTGTTTTTAAAACTGTAGAAATATCTAGTATAGGTAGTGACATTAGTAGATATTTACAACAAATGACGTTCCCGTCAATATACGTCAGTTTTAAGTCGTAAATTCCACTCCACCAGGAATCGAACCCAGGACTTTCACCATATCAAGCCGATGCTCTACAACTGAGCCATGAGATATATAAATATATTCTACTTCTGCAAGAAATTACCTAACTGTTCACGAGTGTACATAGTAATTCAAGTGACAATGGGATGTTACTACAGCGCAACGCCAGAACGTCATGTTGGGTGCGTGTCAACTCTATGGTATGTGGATAATTCACACATCCAAGTGTCGTAACCATGATAAAAATCTCACCAAGTGAGTAAGTATTGGGATAGAAATATGTTAAGAGCGGTAATACAATTCGTCAACAAATTTTTACATAAAAAGTAGTTGAGGATCGGGAAACAACGTAAGGTAATCTATTTATTTCACGTTTGGAACCTTTTTAACAAATATATTCTTACGAAGTATAAGTTCAGCTTGGAGTAGCCATGACTGATGGATAGGCGGATGAGTTGATAGACTGACGAGAGTAAAGCTCAACTGTGAGCGCAGACAAGAAGACAGGGATAGACTTTTGGTTATTGATGTGAAGCTGAACTAAATCATCAATGGTGTGAAGGTATGGACTATCCATAACCATCAGGCCGTCGCCAACGTACTAATAAAGAATAAAGCAAACGAGTTGGAATTTTGAAAAATTAACAACAGTAGTTACGAAATTACTTTAAAAGAGAGATAATCTGCGCTTGATTCGGAAAACACAGACGTGAGTTTAAAATTGCCGCATTCGTCGTTATCAACTTGATAACCAAACAGTTCAAATATGCCACGCCGGAAGTCAGAGCAATATTTACGGAAAACTTCCTCCATTCGTTGATTCTTCATTTCACTCGACTTGAGTTTTTCTTCTAGCTCTGTTTATAAGTTTTTGTATATATTCATATTCTAGTTGAAAGCTATGAAAATTATTACCTCTGAAGCGTTCGGGTGTACATCCTTGTTCAAAGTGATCTTCAACTAACAGAGTAAGATTCTGGGAATAACCTGCTTCCATCAAGCGAACTCTTTCTCGTAGTGATTCGTTTTCTTTCTCTAGCTGAGAAAGCTGTTCTAATGTTTTGCGCCGAACATTATCCAGTGGATTGTTGGTGAAGTGGAGAATTCGAGTGTCAGAAGCTATCCCCTAATCATTTGAGAACAGAACCTTGGAAGATTTTGAAAATCAGTACAAATATAATTTGATACCCTCGACTCGGCGAACTCTAATTGAGCCTTTAAATGTTTGATGGTCAGGTTCAATTCAGCAACTTCCTTCGTCAATTGTTCTTTTTCCTGGTTTAATTTGGTGACAGTTTCCTGGTTAGCCTTTGGCGAGGTATCAGCCATTGAAACTAATTCTCGATATTCCTCCAAAAGCCGTTCTAACTCGTTGATTTGCTTGGTCTCCATTGAAACTGTTGCTGGACCTTCGTACAGAAAGAGTTTGATATGGCAGAAGGTGATTTAACTTATGCTAGTTAATGAATAAGATACCTCCAACTCGTGTCATCTCATTTTCATACATTTCATTAATCGTTCGGTAATGATCGCGATCTTTTTGAACCACAATTAATTTCCTCTCGAGTTTCCTCACGCGGTCTTCGAGATCTAATTTTGTTTTTGATACATCATTGAGGGCTTCAATTTTGTCACGTAAAGTTAAATTTTTCCTGAATCAAGATAAAATAAAACATTGCAAAAATATATTCAAAATACTGTTTCTATAAAATATTGTTCCATGGAGCCAATCATGCTACAACATACCTATTCAACGAGTTTAGCTCTATTTGTAGATTACCAATATCATCAACCAGCTTGAGTTCTTTTCTCCGCATATTTTCCACCTGAGCTTGAACTTGAGCGAGACTATTTGCATCAAATAAGCGTCCTGCCATGGATTCCCATTCTCGGAGGTGAGAGGCCATTTTCTTCAACTCACCCTATACATAGCCCTTAAAGTTCTAAAAAAAAGTCTAACATAATAGAAAAATTTATAGAAGAATTACCTGTAGATCAGGAATGGCTTGACATTGGTCTTTGTACCTTTGGACACTTTCCTGCAAAGCCGATATTTGCTCCTTTAGCAGCAATTCATTTGCAGCAGTTTCCCGATATAGTTGATTGGTAGCATGCAAATGTGCAAGCTCTTTTTCTAACTTAAATAAGGTAGAAAACACATTAGCAATTTGAACAAGGGACATCCTATATGGATCTAATCAAGTACCTGAGGTATTCTTGTAAGTTTTGCTTCTTGTGATTGTGAAAAAGTTGCTCTTTGGGCAAACAACGCATTTTCCATTTCCAGTATTACTTGTCTCTGCTGTTCAATAACTGTTATGTGATCGGATGGCGAGCTGGCCACCCTTTCTTTCAGTTTCAATTGATTTTTTGCCTCCTCAGCCTCCATTTGATGTTTATTTGCCTCCCACAGGGCTTTTTCCAAGTTTTTTTCTAATCCACGGATTTTATCTTCACATTCTAGTTGCATGTCAATCATTTTCTGTTCTACTCTGGATAGTTCTTTGTTACAAGATATCTTTTCTTCGGCACATGCTAACTTAAGTTGGTCCATTGCTTCTTTTGTAAATATGTTTTCTTTAGCAAGACGGTCATTTTTCAAATGAAGTTGCTTGATTTCAATCTAAAGTGAACAGTTTGTGAGTTGTATTTAAAATTTGACAAAATGCAGTGGGCTTACCTGAAGGTTTTCAATTTTATCTTCATAGTGCTTGACTTTTGTTCTACAAGTATCTTTAAGGTTTGATAGATCATGATCAAGTTGATCCTTTGTTGTCAGTAAAGTATTAAATTTCATTTCAGTCTGAATAATTTTCTGTTGCAATTCAAGAACTTTTGCCTGCTTCTCTGAAAGTTTTTGTTCATACTGAGCTGTCATGTCTACCTTTGTTGGCTTATTATATGATTGACTGTAGGAATCAGCTACACCTTTTCTTGCAAAAGACGAAGAGTCTGCTGTAACAGAAATTTCTTCTGCAACGCTAGAATCAAAGCACATTTTCTTGGGGAGGTGGGAATCAAATGTAGAAGTCCGCATAGCTGTAGTGACAGCACTACTGGCTGGTTTTCTCTTCATACTTAAAAATTCCATATTAAGAGGTCCTTCTTGGATCAATTCATTAAAATATCTTTGAACCTGCACGAGAAAAATTCGTGAAAAAGACTTGACTCAAAGAATTATGCATGCATATAAACACTGGACCTGATGTCTGAGGACTGTTGAATCTAAATCATCGGGTACACTTCGAGACGAGCTTGCCATTTTACACTAGCTAAAAGATGTTTTTTTCTGAAATACGAGTCTCAAATCAATAAAACTTGACCGGCAATCGTTGACGCTACTAGTTGAGCCTTTAAACTTGTGTTCAAGTTCAAAACTTAGAATCGTCGAATCGCCTACCTCTCAAACAAAAAGAAACGTGGAATTGCTATTTAGTGGGAAGCAGAACTTGGAAACTGAGGAGACCTCTTGCCGAAATTTGAAAAGGGTAATTAGAGGGGAAACAATGTTGGAAGTGACGACACAAAAAGTTAAAGGAGAATGTTCTATCTCAGGAAACAAGCGTTCTCTTTTTTTTTGCGCTTTCCTTAAGGAGAAGGACTATTAAGACGCACATGGACCAAAAAATGGCAAACATGTATTGTATTCTCATTAATAAAACTTTTCATGTCTTCATCCAGCGTGACCGGCTAGTCAAGGTTGGGCACGTTGGCTGCCAGCTGCCGCAGAAAGATAGAAAAAACTCGGTGTGCCATGTCAGTGCTGATTTCGGAGTGCACCCTAACAAAATGTCGATGTAGTTTTTTAATTTTTTAATCTGAATTCAAGCACTAAAACATAGCAAGTTAAAACGAAGCTAGTCTTCTTTCTGCAATCATTTCAAGGCGTGTATTTACCAATCAAGTTGTCAGTGAGGTCTTCAATAAGAAATCGAGAAAATTGGAAATCTCTGGACTGCGAAAACCGACAACAGCTAGTGTGGTTTGATTGTGATTTGTGACACGTTTCATTGGATGGGACGCCGTAAATTTCCGGGTTTGGGGAAAATTGCATTGCTAAATTACTCTTGTAAAAAAATTTCTGTTTTAAATCCAAGCAATTAGCCGTAAGGAACATGGCTAACAATGAAAGGCGCAGAGGAGACCAAGACTTCAACCACCGGCCCACAGGAATAGTTATCCCGCTCGAAGAGTTGAAACCTCTCACATCCGGAGATGAACCAATTAACGAATTGATTGTTGCTACTTCAGCGAGAAACGCCAATGACATCACTGGGGTGGAAGATAGTTTAAACAACAATAGGAATATAAACTACACCGCTAAAAAGAACTTTTCTCAAGGTGACACTTTGAATCTCAAAATTCCAATCAGAGTTAATACTTTTCGGATGACAAGGTATGATGGATATTGCCCTATTGACGGCCAATGCCAGTCAACTGCGTTACGTAATGCGGTCTCCTTATTGGGATTTTTACCACAAGTTGAACATTACGCTAATTTGCATCAGCATTGCTCTTCAGGTACTTGTTACTTACCCTGCTCAATCGTCTGACGCTTGGCTGCATTGACTATGAAAAGTCATTCGCATTTGGCTTGTTTGTCTGACTTACAGATTATAGCAGGTATACTACTAGTTTGCGTCAGCCGCAAAGACTACAAACGCAAAGATGTTCGTGAAGGAACTCGAATAATGAACGACGTTGTTGTCATTTTAATCTTCGCCATCACATTTGTCAACATTTTCATTGCCACTTTCGGGATCGACGATGAACGCACGACATTTCTTCGCTGGAAGCAAACTGCCACCGATATTCCTTCCGAGCCATATTCACCTACTGGAGTCTGAAACTTCTTCTCCACCCGGGGCAACAAAAAAACAGTGAAGCCCCCAATTGCCTAGCCTTTACTAGAAGATTCAATTGTTTAACCGAATTTCAGTTTTAAAATAAAGCATGATCTTTAGAAGTGTTGATGTTTAATTTTTTTACATTCACAATACCGAATCAAATTAAGGTCGAACGTTTCGTTATGCACCGCTCGGACTCTGAGCTGGCCCAGCATAAGGATGATTTCCCACAGAGTTACGTTACGTGTATTCAGAAAAATATGCAATTATTTCGTTTACCGTTTTCCGATTTGGCAATATCCGTAAATACTTTAACTTCTCCTTTACAAGCATTTGCTATTTAAGATAAAACATTACTACCTAATACAACTTTTTGCCTTAACATAGTTCTTTACGTGTCTGTACCGTAAGCTACTTTATGACTAAATCATTCAACCATAACAGGCGTTGCGGTTACGACAATTCACTTGCTGGTTGAAGAACGCTTAGTCCGGCAATAGTTCCTAATTAATTCGGCTGCAAAACTAGCTAAAGACACAAGCATGCCGGCACATAGCAGCAAAAAGGCACCGGACAGATAATTCAACGTCAACCTTTCCGTGTTTGATACAGGTTTCGTCGAAATGGGAGCCGAGCAGCGGTTAGCTCGGGGCCAGTAAGAATTTTTCCAATATTGCAATATTCCCGATTGCTTCAGCCACATGAGCCTTCGTTTCAACACACGAAACGAACGCTAAGTTCACGACAAATGCCAAGTATACGAAATCAAAATATGAAAGCGTCATTTTACTTACTCATGACTGAGGAAGTGGTTCTCAATGGGACTATTTTTGGGAAGTCCGAAACTGATGCGTAGTTCGTCAAAAGGTTTCTCCGCAGTGTACAGCCGGCATTTCCCACTAGATTTCATATCTTCCTGGATCACGAACAGGTTTGACGATTGGAACTAGAATATGTATCCGATAAAATATTGAAGGGAAAAAAGTAGTAAAAATATCCTTGTTTAGACGAACCTGGGCTAAAACCTTCTTCTGATAGATCACATAATCTTTGTCATCGTCTAATATGTCTAACGAATTCTCCGGATGTTTGCGTAACAATTCACCAATCTTGGCAAATGGTCCGGTCTGTGCCTCCTGCACAATTAAATTTCACTCTAATTAGAAACTGTAAACTAAGTAACAATCACCATTTCTCAGCTCCAGAGCCTAGTTGTAAGAATATTACTATAAATAGGGCGTTATTCTTACGATCATGTTAGACCAAACGCTGCTGTGCTTTTTGGCCGCGAAAGAGTATTTCGAATTCTCCGTAAGATCGTTCAACGATTTGATGACGGGTCTGTATTTTGGCAATGTTAAGAACGATTTAATACCTGCAAAGACGAGATGTTGGGCATTTAAGAATTATTGATTGTGATTCATGAATAAACGTTACTGGTATTGTACGAGTTAGAAATAACGACGGCAATGAGACACCAGACAGCAACCAAAATTCGAAAAGCTTCGCCAAATCCAGGAGGAATATGATTTCCAGCTATGACGGTAAAACCAGAATAAAAGGGTCTCGGGTGTTTCTGATATTTCGAGAGGAACTTACGGTTGACTAAGACGCTCAGCAGAAACATGATGTCGTCTGCAAATTTGCCGGGCTGCCGTGCAATTTCACGACTGCTTTCCAAGTTGTCCGTTGTCCCATGATAGGAACGATTGAACCAACGAGCTCTCAGGTATCCGGCCCAGGACATGAGGTAAGCATAAATTACCATACTTAGTACAAGCAATATCCACACCTGTAATGTAAACAATAATGACACAATAAAACGATGCCAATCAGAGGTGAGTTTAGATATATAGAATACCTCGGTACTGAATGGTTTGAGAATGCTTTTTAACGTGCTGTCTTTTTTCGGGTAAGGAATAAGTAGAGTGATAGGGTCGCTCTCAAACGGGAAGGTGTAGTCAATCATATGAAAGCGAGACAAGGTCATTGCTAAACCTGTTGCTATCATATCAATTTCCTAACGGGAGAGATGAAAATACTGTGATTACAGGGGAATGAATACATCAATTAAATGTCATTACGCCTCGAATAAGCATCCCGATCAAGCCGTTGCAGGTTTTGTTGACACAGGAACCAGTAATGCCATTAGGGGGTTCGACGTATTCATATCTAAATACGTCCACATATGTAACTCTGACTAGCATTACGTAACTTCAAAATTAGTAACTTGTCAACTTGTGTAGTATCTTGTGTAAAAACTATGAATCCAAATCATCTACTTACGTAAATTGGAATTTTTTTGCTAAAAACTGTACGATTTGATGAACGAATCCATCGACTTGGAGCAATGTCCCGTTATGGTCGCGCTTTATGATGATATAGGGTGGAATCTTTGTCGTCGGGCAACCCAAATAAAGAATAATAATTGACTGATTTATCGATGCTATTATAAAATATTACCTCGACAGTCCCAATCAAGAAATGTCTGCCCAAAACCAAATCCTTCTCGAAACTCATGACGGCAGCGGTTCCTAAAATGCACAAAAGCAACGTGTAAACGATTTTAGAATTTTGTTTGGCACCAGCAGAAAACAAGTTAATGCTGCTCTCTTAAAAATATTAATGTTAAGTTTGGAATCAGCTCAAAAATTAAACCTGGTAATAACGATAGATTAAAAAGAATGATGGACAAGTAGAAAAATAACCGATAAGGTACTCCAAATCTAGTCATTTTAATGACGCCAGTTTTCATTCTCAGATGCCTCGATAAGGGAATAAAGCCTTGTGATAGAACATCCTATCTTCCATGTCTTTTTATAAAGTTTTGATCAAATCTACAAGCTCGATAGCTGTACAAACGTGTACGCTCTATCACGCAACCAAACAAGGCATCCGTCAAAAACAATTTTGATAAATGGATCCCGTTCCAGCAGTAATTTACCTTCCTTAAAGGTTGGAAGTAATTGCTGCTGAAAATTCCCTTCCATGTTCGTGTAACCAGAGCGTTAGACGTCATCACGCAATACCTGGCATCCATTACAAGTTCAATGTCAGTCATCTTTCGGGATCGGTGACAAATTTTTGTATGTTTGTTGTTCTAACCGTTTCCCATGTCAACCAGAAATGCAATTACGCAGTTATCGTATCGAAACTGATAATCTCGAAGTCACAACGCTTGAAGCAACGCAGTTTCCAGCAAAAGGATTAGAATGCAATTATTTCATGACATTAAGTAATCATGCGCAGTGAATAATGTAGAATGAACTGAAGTTACGTACGAAAAAATAAAATAAAAACAATCTGCAAGTGGAATGAAGTGTTTAAGGAATACCAGATTTCAAGAGCATCGAATTACCATCGTGTTCTCATTTATTACGCATCGGCTCTATATTATTACTACCGTCAGTCGGATAATTTGAGGGACGAAGGACAATGTAGTTTCAAATATGACATTGAAATACGTCGGCTGCGCATCTCAGATAAATATGTTATGCACATATTGGCCTCGTACTACCCTATAAAATGAACCTACTTTTCCCTTTTTTACGTTTTCAAAATTTTGACATTGTGTTTAGAGTAACATGTCTTTCCGGTTCCGCTTGAGTCATCTGTGCTTCATTTTTGCCAAAGTTCTTTTAGCTTTGTCTCCAAACATCTCCCACGTATTATCGAAAAACGTAAATCCGCTCAATGGCAAAACTCTGATGATCATTCCTGTAAGTATTCGCCCATTAATTGGTGTGCTCGAGTTCCGCATTTTAATTACAATTTTCTTTAATGTTATGGCATGTGCGTGTTCATTGCTAAGAACAGATGTCGGCTTTAGTTCAGTACCGGTTCAACGATTCCGCCAAACTTAAAAAGTACATGCCGCGGACGGCGCGGATGCAAATAGACATCATCGAATGGCTAGCGCTTCGCAATAATTTCACGTACAACCTGTTACTCACGACAAGGTCACGAACTTTAACGAACTAAAAATTTGATTCTTTACAATCCGCAGTTATGCAATATTGACAACAAATGAAACGACGCTAGAGTTGCCCGTCACCAGAAATAATAAGGGTTCTATGAGTTACTTGCTCGACGGGGTGTGTGGAAATCTTAAATTTGAGTTGTTATAGTTAACTTAAATTCTGTTCCTATTTTTCAAATAGACTTGTGATATGGTCGTCAGTGACCTGTTTATGACAAGTAGACGCTACCGAGTAGTCGACATGCCTTATCCTTGGTATCAGGGACCTGCCAGATTTCTAATTCCCGTTCCGGATGTCCGTTTAAACTTTGCAGCAGTTCTGAAACCATTTCAGTTTAGGGTAAGACGTACTAGATATAATACATCTTCGTAAAAACCAAAGTTCCGGTCAAATCTAATCTCACGTTAAATTAAAGGTATGGATCTGGTTGGTTGTTTCACTTGCGCTCGTGATTGCAACATTTAAACTCATTAAACATTATCAACCACCTCTGCCCAGCACTCCTGATGGACTAGTTGCTAGAGTGTCCCATAAACCAATTCCTTACCTTTACGTGTTTGGATTGCTTCTCTCCCAAGGTAAGACGTGAATCCGGAACGCATTTCAGATATGCATAACCACGTGATTAACTGTCGGGAAAAGGAGGCCCAGTCATATCACAGAGAAAAGCCATCCGAGTGTTGGCAGCCATTTGGTGTCTAGCAGCTTTCGTTCTCAGCCAAGCGTATAATTCCACGCTGATCACTTACGTCATCGCACCTAACGAAAATCCGCTTATCAATTCAGTCTTGGATATTGTTAATAACCCCAACATACACTTACTTGTCGAGAAGAACATGGGAATGGATGTCGTCATATCTGTAATAACATTCACATTTACCCTAATCGTTGGTGATCAATGAAATTCTTGTGTTACCTAGGGCTCGACGGACGAGGATGGCATCTTTAGACGTTTACGAGACGGAATCAACCACAATCCCACCTCTCGTTGTACTTCTCAAGTTCATTGCATCGAAAGTGTTCTGTCAGGTGGATCGCGTGTGTTTACTAAAGTTAGTGCGATTTTTTATTTTAAATAATTTAACTCCCTTGAAAACACAAGTTATTTCAACATTTTAGTCAATTGAGTACCTGTTGGACGCCATGTTCGTCGATTTTCAAAAAACAGGACAATGTCGTTTGCAAATTGCCAAAGAAGGTTTCATGAACTTTATCATATCCTTCGCTCTGGCTAAACACAGTCCCTACACAGACACGATTAGTAAAGGGTAAATTAATTTAATTCAATGCTATTGTTTACAAGTAGATCGAGTTCTTCTTTTTTTTTTTTTGCCCACGCTTAACTATCACATGCAGGATCATTGAAATGAACGGATTTGGACTAATTGATCACTGGGTTCAAACTTACCAAGTGATGCCTCATCATTGTATGAGCAAAGGGGCTCGTAAACGGCGCGAACAACCGCGATTATCGCTCAAGAATTTGACCGGAGCTTTTGTTGTCCTTCTGGTCGGTTACGCTGTTTCTTTTCTAGTTTTTGCGGTAGAGCGTTTACACGAAACTCGCCGTCGGCTTCACAATCGTATCACCTCTGCCAAACAAGAGGAACCACCTGCCGCCAGCTACGGACCGGATGAATTTGTTTTCTGGTGAAATTTACGATGAATTAGTAAACAAAATAACTTTCAATTGTAGTGGAAATATACACGTAGATGTCGTGATGCACTGAACACAACAGCTAAACGATGAAACCATTAAATAACAAAGCTCTTTGAATTCTTGAATGATGGTTTAAGAAATCAACTATGCCGAAGAGTCAAATTTTACTTTCAAAATATTTAAAGTAATAAAACATTTATGGCCTAGCGATGACGAGGAAATAATGATGTTAAGTAGAAAAAGAAAGAAAAGGTTTTAAAAGTTTTTTTTCGAGTTGCCCGCGGCCGGCTTTTTAAAACAGGATGAGCTGAAAAAGAAAAAAAAATAATAATAAGAGAGTCCATTTGCCCTGCCAGAAAAGCAGATTGTCAAGGTCGAGCACACAGTGGCAGACGTATAGAGAGAGGAAAAGCTTCGGGTCCCGTCTCAGTGTCGATTTCGGCGTGCACCGTGACTACAAAGCTGGCGAGGTCATTTAACGTTAATGAACGTGAACGGTGCAGTGGTAAATCAAGTTTGTGAACACTAGTTTAGGAAACTTAATTGTCACGTGATATTTGTATGAAATCTGCAAAATCGTCTTGCAGTTTCAAGTGCAATAAAGTGTGATCGTAATGTCGTTAAATCACATAAAAGCGGGTGTGGCTTGATCGTGACGCGTGTGACGCAATCCACTGGCTCGTACGACTGTGATTTCCGGGTTTCAAAACGTTGAATTATTTATTTAAAAAAAAAAAGATTATTCGTTGCTGTCACGAAAAATAACCTTTCCTTAAAGAAAACATGGCTAGTAACGAAAGGCACGAAAGAAATCCAGCTAATGACCCTGAAGAAATTATTCCGCTGAAAGAGATAATAGAAAAAACTGCCGAACCTGTTGATGAAGCAATCGACGTACCAACTGTTGCTGCAGCTCCGAGTAATCCTCGCGACAACGTTGGAGTGGACGATGGTTTGCTCGATGATGGCAATGCTGCAGGTCCTACCGGTCCTAAACCATATCCAGCCGGTCCGGATGCGACCGAGCCAGGAGAATTTGACGTAGAGGAACCGGAGATAGGAGGCGGAAGAGGAGAACACCCTAGGCCAGAGCCTAGACCTAGACCACGTCCAGCCGGTCCGGATGCGACCGATCCAGGAGAAGTTGATGTTGAGGAGCCGGAAATAAGCGGTGGAAGAGGGGAACATCCACGGCCGGGGTCCAGACCTAGATCACGTCCAGATAATCCAGTAAGAAAAAAAGAAAATTATTTGAATGGGAATTAGAAATTGATTTTCATTGTGATTGCTACATTTCAGTGGAAACCAGGGGGTCCAATGTATCCGCATGACCGTCCTGATCCATCCGTCAATAATGGCATCAATTACACTACCAAAAAGAACATTGCTCAAGGTAAAAATGGCCATAAAATCTCGTAGTAAACCGACGAATACCGTAACCATATTTGATTTTCTAAAATCAACAAGGTATGATGGATATCGCTCTGTTAACGGCGAACGCCAGCCAATTGCGGTACGTCATGCGATCCCCTTATTGGGATATCTACCATCAAGTGAACATCACACTCATTTCAATCAGCATAGCTCTCCAGGTATAGTTGACCCTGGGCCAGGCCGTGTCAGCGAGCTGCTTAACCGTAGAGAACTGTCATTTCTGATTTGGGCGTTGACTGATTACAGATAATTGTGGGGGTGTTGCTTGTCTTCATCAGCCGCTACGACTACAAGAAGAAGGAAAGTAAAGACGTGACACAAATCATGAGCGATGTTGTAGTCATCTTCATTTTCGCCATCACGGTCGTCAATATTTTCATCGCTACATTCGGGGTAGATGACGAGCGAACGACATTTCTTCGTTGGAAGCAAGCAACCACTGGCGACGCATCTTCCGAACCACTTTTCGTAATTTCAAATGTCGCCAATTCATCTCACGTTCACCCTTAATTGTGTACCAAAATTAAAATGTATTAACTTGTTTTAAAACTAAATTCTGTTAGTGATAGAAATTAAATTTCTTTTGGTATAGGGGCGAGTTAACCTTCTTAAGTAATTCTGAGTATTCAAAGGAATACGTAAGATTTTTAACATGTCGAAAATGCCAGTGAAACAATCACTTTCAATGCATATCGATTTTTGTTAATTGTAGAATGCGTGTCTCCCACGCATGTGATCCGGGTTTGATTTCCGTTCAATACGCCACGATCTGAACTGTAAAGTTTTTATTACCGTGAAAAAGGCTCATTGCCAAATAAAATTGAAAGGTGTTGTTTGCCAATAAAATTGTGAAAATACCACTTGGTCATGACGGACAAGTGCTGAGGTTAACGACGCAATGGGAATAGTTTACCACGGTGTTTTGTTCATTTATTGTTCTTGGAAATTTGCTTCCTTAAACGATAGCAGCGAACCAAAAAGGACATGCTGCATGACTGGATACTTGGCCAAAACTTCAGCCTTGTACATTTTGATAAGACCAGAATTTACTTTTGACCAAGTGGGCACGCCACTAATGTTCCAAAGTTGGTTTGAATGTTCGGCAAACGGTCCATTTTTCACTTTGAAAATGAATTTAATGCAACCAAGGAACATGTAGTCTTTAGCAAAACTTTCGACAATATCCGGATCGGGAAACGATTTAGGAGGTAATCGCTGATGTTCTGGAGACAAACAAAAATTGTTTTTTTGGGAAGTTAGTTAGTTATGTGAGCAAAAAAACGTCATAGTACCAATTAGTTGAGAGCTTCCCCAGATAAAAGGGACAAATTGATAGTCGTCTAAGCTCCAGACTCCGTGTGAGCCTGCAGGTTCCATGCGATACGTTAACTGTAACTTTCTTATCAACGACATATATCTACACAAGGAAAAATTCATTACCCACAAATTATTAAAAAATATCAAAGCCCTCAAGCACCTTTCGAATATGACAACCCCTGCTGCAGCTCTGTCATCCAGGGTCAAGAAACCAATCTTGAATAGGCAAAACAAGAAGATGACAAATGACATTTCATGTCCGGATCCATAATCAATTCGAGTTGAGTTTCCAACACTTTCAGTTAAATAGACTTCTATCTCAGGAATGGTGTGGTGCAGTTCTTGGGGTAATACATCTTTCAGCATGTTTGAGGACTCCTATCCCAAATAGCATTAGAAGTTTATTCCATTTAATTATGGTTTGTATTACTTACATCTTTGAGTTTTTGGAACCACACACGGAAGGACTTGTTGCCAAAGCGCTGGGGTTGTTCGGTTGGTGGGATTTCATCTATCCAACGGTCTAAGCAATCTAGCAGTTTAACCATTTTTTCTACTCTGTCATTCAACACTTTGATACTCGACCATTTTTTCCCTTGCACAGCTTCGTTAATAGAGAGAACAAAGCCTAGATATTCCTGAATAGATTGTCAATACTAATCAGAGAGAACTTTTGGCATGGTGTCTAGCGAACCGGCAAACCTGATATGCCTCTGATTTCAACCACTTTGACATGTCGTCAGGGTTGAAAATTTCTTTCTTCGGTGGTGCCAGCATTTTAAAATTAAAATTATCTGAATGGAAACTCTTAAGTTAACGAAGACTTTCTTAAAAATATCCCTATGATTTGAAAACAGCTCGAATTCTTTCCTAAAGTTGCTTCTGTTTTTATAACAAACTGCCACCTAGCGGGGAGAGGACAAGTTTAAAAATTTAAAAGAATTGGTTTACCAAGTAACAAGACTACGCGTTTATTAGATTATACTATATTTCCCACATTTTGATTTTGAAATTGCAAGTTTAATCGCCCTTTTGTGTTTCAATCTCGGCATAAACAATGGGATCTCCTTCCAGGAACCCAGCTATCCGAAAAGTGTTGGCATAGTCTTCAGCAATGGAACACCGTGGAAGGAACTCAACTGTAGCGTACACGGGACTGATAATCGTCTCAGGATTGGGAGCTGATGATGACGCCACATTGTTCTGGTAACTGTGATCACCTTCCGATTCAATTGCTACCGAACTTGATGACTGGACCAAGTTGTTACAGTCAACCTGGTCAACCTCATTCTTTGCCGGAGCTCGTTTCGTTCTTCGCTTCTTTAAGCATCTTAATTGAAATCAGAAAAAATAAAATCCAATAAAAATATGTAATAAGAACATGATTTAAGCCACAACTACTTATTCTTTAGAAAGAGTCCCAGGATCACGATAATAATGAGCGCAGCCAGACCCAGGGTAATAAAAATGATTGGATTCATTGGCTGGTCCGAATGTTCCAGACGTGGCTGACGATGACTCTGTGTTGTTGGAATGGATGACGGTCGACCAGTTGAAAGTACAGTTGACGTTCTAAACCAAGATGGAACTAAAGTTGAAGATAACACTTTAGTTGATGTTAATTTGAAAGATGGTAGAACTGGAGGGATTAAAATGGCACTATTGTCCCATTCCTTCCGATTTGTAATCCCAGGCTGATCTAGCAAAGTGTGGCTAGCCGAACACGCAAAAACCAAAAACGATAGTAAACAATAGGCTACACACAACATGATTCGTCATGAAGAATCACAGAAAAACAATGCCTACTCTACGTTTGTACACTGTGACTGATCTTAGCTGTGACGTCAATACCAAACATATGCAGTGCACTATGCAAGATCCAGGCAATAATAATGATTGTTGTTGATATGGCTGCGGTGTCGTTTCCGACTCCGAAACTACCGATTTGTTTTATCACCGTCAGCGGATACGTATCGTGGCTTAAGTATTGCAGCAGTACAGGGTAACCAAAGGCACATCAGAATCAAAATAAGAGGAGATTATCGATATAGAGTACGCCACGTAGAGCAAATATTGCTGAAGCCAATGGAAATACGTGACGACTGTTTGATGATCAGCTGGGATGTCAACTGTATAATCCTAGTGCTGGTGTCGTTATTAAGGCGACCATAAAAGATTATGGTTTTGATTTACACGTATGGGTTCTTCCTCCACTAAGTTCTATAATGCAATTTACCTGTCAATTGTAACTGAAGTTCCTAAATGCATCCTGCCCATGTTGACTGTATAAAAGACATCGATGGCTTTGCGTTTCAGTCAGCTGTAGATCAAGAATCTCGAGTACCACGACCGCTATGTTACTCCCGAACGTTTGGCCGGGCTTCAACAATGAATCTACCGGACCGATAGCGCAATCATGGAAGTAAGTTTATATTTTAAAAAAATTTTGCGAAGTTAGTTTCATTTGACATTCAATTATTTTGAAAGGTACGAATCCAGGATGAATGGCTGGAACACTCCAGCTGACTACAAGTCATACATTCATCCGCATTGGCTCAGCTACGAAGAACCTAATCCAATGCTACACCATTTGCTCGGCGTGCTCTACATCTTCTTTATGATCGCAAGTTGCCTAGGCAACGGAATAGTCATTTACATTTTTAGCACGTTCGTTAACAATTTCTTTAACCCGATTTCTAGACAAAACTAATTAACCAAATGTATCGGTATCATTAAAAAGGACGAAAGAGCTCAAAACACCTAGCAACATCTTAATTTTAAACCTGGCCATCTGCGATTTTATCATGATGATCAAGACTCCCGTCTTCATCGTGAATAGCTTCAACGAAGGCCCTGTTTTCGGTCGGTTGGGCTGCTCCATATACGGTCTGTTGGGCGCTTACGTCGGCCCATGTTCAGCCGTCACTAACGCTGCCATCGCTTACGATCGTTACAGGTATACACATTTGCATAAATAACATACATTCCTCTATGTAAATCATGTTCAGTGTATCTACTACAAGACATTGAATGATTTCTAGGTGCATTTCTGATCCGATGGGTAAACGATGGTCTAAAAGTCAAGCTTCGTTGATTGTTCTCGGCTGTTGGGTTTATGCCAGTCCCGTGTCTCTGCTCCCGTTCACGGAGCTCGTCAACCGTTTCGTGCCAGGTAATTAAAAGTTTCACTGTACATCCCATTTGTCTTGTTAAACTTTACGTTTCATGACAGAGGGCTATTTGACTAGCTGCACTTTTGACTACATGGCCGATAATTTAGAAACAAAAATATTCGTTTTCTTGTTGTGGATCTGGTGCTGGATCATGCCGTTGGGTGTCATCATATTTTCCTACGGAAAGATCACGACTCAAGTCATGACTCACGAAGCTCGTCTCAAAGAACAAGTAAAAACAGCTACGCATAAGATTTCAATCGACAGATTTTCGCTAATAAAAACCCAATCAGGCCAAGAAGATGAACGTTGAAACTCTGAGAAGTGGAGCCAACAAGGACGTTCGCAACGAAATTCGTGTGGCTAAAGTTGGAATTTCACTTACGACGCTGTTTCTATTATCGTGGACACCGTATTTCATGATCGCTTTTATCGGATGCTATGGAAATCGCGCATTGCTAACACCTGGATTATCAATGATCCCAGCGTGCACCTGTAAACTGGCCGCCTGTGTCGATCCTT
The DNA here is from genome assembly GCF_020631705.1 of Daphnia magna. Classification (NCBI taxonomy): domain Eukaryota; kingdom Metazoa; phylum Arthropoda; class Branchiopoda; order Diplostraca; family Daphniidae; genus Daphnia; species Daphnia magna. Next base: position 2,666,580 of record NC_059187.1, read on the forward strand.
TCGTCTACGCCATCAATCATCCAAAGTGAGTCATCATTTCATCTCAGATAAATCAAGTTGTTTGAAGCTAATTGATTCTTCGAAAAAGATACCGATTGGAGTTGATGAAAAGACTGCCATGGCTTTGTGTCCATGAAAAGGACGAATGTGCAAAGGAAGAAAGCTCTAACGCTTCGGTAATAAGCGAAGCTGAATCCAGGACATAAACATAATTTATGGCAATATCCTTCATACTGCATCAAAAGGAACGATCTAACCTCTCGATGACTCCAAAAAGAAAACGACTATAAATAAAAAAAACCTAAGTTGCTACATTTCATTTCTGTTTGCATCCAGCGCTCTCCATAAATTCCTGAAGCTAGTTTAGAAATTTCAACACTCATTTGTATCCAACCCCAACAAGTTAGTCCATCTCCCTACTATTTTCGTGTACAACAAAATGAAAATCATGTTCGCTTTGTCTGCTTAAGCAATACAAAATTTCCTCCAAAAATGACGGAGAAAATGTGGGAAGTCCAGTGTTGAAATTTCTGTAACGTACCGATGGGTTGCACGTGTGGTTGTCATGGCAACGCACCACGGCAAGGTTTAAATAATAATGATGTGACGGAATAGATCGCCTTCAATCGCATCACTGTCGAATGTATGATGGAAAAATTCGTCACCGTGGAAACGCAACCGCAGCAAACACGATTTTAGCCGGTGTCCCGCTGGTTAAATCGAAAAAATCTGTACCCTGTCGTTCGTTTTGACATTTCTCTCAGTTGTTTTCTTACGGTGGCATTAAAAAGACCGACTTTCCTCTGCCGATTACATACACAAAATATTTTACGTCTATCAGCGGAATTCAATAATCGATACGCGGGGAGCTGAAAACTGCTGAACGCGGGATATCGACTAAAATAAAACAGCGTGTGCGTGTAAGCTTGATCTGTGCGGATCTGTATGGTTTACAGAGGATTCCTCAGTGTCAAGATTACTTGTGCAACTCTGAGTCATACAACACGCAACACGGTAGGTCACGCCAATCATAAACGACCAAATTGGTGGTCGAGTTAAGAAAACAACAATCAAGGTTTTTATTTCCATTTCATCTAATCGAAAATTGTGCCAGTTAAGATAATAGAAAATGCTCTGTTCTTTTTACTTTGATATCAAGATTATTCAACTGGTGGCCGTGGGAAAAAAAGAGACGCTTCGTGAGCCGAATAATATCAACCGTGAAAGGCTTTTTGTTTAATAATAGCATTCAACCTTCTTTCTAGCTAGATTGAACAAGCTGTTGCGCAATACTGTTGGCATACCGAACGTGAATCTGGAAAGGTAGAGTGCGTGCATCTATAGCAACCTAAGACATGATTCAATCGACAAATTGATGTGGTTTAAACCAGAGCGTTTACAAATAAAAATACCAAATGTTCAGCTATTCTATGTCTGGATTTTCCCTCGACAGGAATAGCAAAAAACTTTGAAATGACCAGCTCATCTAGCATCAACATCGAAAATGAACCAAAACATCTCACCTCATCTTGTGTTTGTTGTCCCATGACGGCCTTATTCCGTCGCTATCAGCAGATCAAATACGAACACCTCGTAGCCGGAATTGCAGGCGGAGTAGTTTCCACTACCATCCTGCATCCCCTAGACACGATAAGAACCAGATTAGCAGGTTGCTCATTAACACCCAAAACATAATTCCTATATGTAAAGTTAATCTTAATTACCATGTTCTGTATTTTTCTCTCCGAAAAGTAAGTGGCAGTCGTTTGATCTGTGCTGGTGTTCAGCGTCCTCATTACGGCGGCCTCGTCGACGTCCTGACGAGCATCACGAGAACCGATGGCGTTCACGGTTTGTACAGAGGCGTAACACTGGGCATCCTGACGGCCGGATGCACTTGGGGCTCCTACTTTTTCTTGTAAATAATAACAGTTTTTCAAACATTGTTTTTGTAATACATTCAAATAAAAAATAAGCAGTGGGGTACATAGAACTAAACTTTCCCACGTATACATGTTTATGCTACGCCTACATCACCATCAGTTACGACGCACTCAAAGCAGAGCTGCAGCGTGACGACCCTAGCAAACCATTGGGTCCAGCACGGCATGTGATGGCAGCCGCTGAAGCTGGAATAGTCACACTCGTCTTAACTAATCCCATCTGGGTAATCAAGACTCGGCTGTGTCTTCAATTCGGTGTCAATTCTCAATGCGTCTCGGAGCAAAAACTTTACAAGTATACATCATAAAGTTTTCTCCTCTCACAGTAAATTATTTGAGAAAATGAATCGCAAACAAACCAAATGTGTATGTTTACTGGTGATTAGTTGGTGAAATTTGTAATTAGGGGAATAATGGATGCACTGGTGAAAACTTACCGTTACGAAGGGATTCGAGGTCTGTACAGGGGATTTCTTCCTGGAGTGTTTGGTGTTTCGCACAGTGCCGTCCAGTTTATGGTCTACGAGGAGATGAAAAACGGTTACAACAAACACCGAAACATGTCCATCGACTCTAGAATGGTATGTTTTACAGTCACAGTTTCTCTCACATTTAATGGCCTCGTCAGTCGTTAACATAGTTCGTTATAATTACCTAAAAACTGAAATTTTACAGCACAGAATTTGTTAAGCAGATTCAGTCAATTCGAAACGAGATTCTTTGCCTATAGATTTTAATCATACGACCCACGTTTTTCTTTGTCTGTCAAAACTCAAAAATGATTCTGCTTCGATCGAATCCCAGGTTGCCACTTGTGATTTTAACCGTAAAATTTTTGTTTTCCCGCCTGTGATTCAGCAGAGTACGATGACGTATTTATCTTTTGCTGCCATGTCCAAGTTGATTGCAGTCACAGCCACGTATCCCTACCAATTGATGCGTACCCGTATGCAAGACCAGTATCACGAACATAACGGCGTAATCGACATGCTTACGCGGACATGGAGGTCGTTCACGACAAGATACGACTGCTTGATGTAAACGCATGATACGAATCTTTTTCTTCATTCAAAATGTATAGACATGAAGGAGTACGAGGATTCTACAAGGGAATGCTGCCCACGTTGCTGAGGGTTACACCAGCAACGGCCATCACGTTTGTCGTCTACGAAAACGTGTCTCACAATCTAGTTTCAGTGGCATCGAGCAGCTCAAGCCAAACTATTGACAACACCACTTTAACGAGTGCTCCTCTTACTCCAGCTGTTCTCTAGAAGTCTGCCAGCAGGCAAATTCAAAACCCAATATTAAATAGCCCAAAATTTAATATGTTATTGTTATGTCTATTTTGTAATAATCTTTCCTGATAATTAGAGAGAGGAAAGGATTCTGAAAGAGTTCTTTCCAGAGTATTGGCCATTTCACGAATTAATGCGAAAACAAAATACTATTTTGTCATCGAGTTATATTGATACACAGAGAAATAATTACAAAACGACAAAACCTTGAATTCATTATTAGATACTACATTGGACGAATAATAAAATCAAAATGAAGTTCAAAGCGGTCCAGACAAACGAAACGTGACTGGGCAAATAGAAAGCCTGCTGTGTTAGTAATACCAATTGCAATTTTAAAAAGAAAAAAGACGGGGAAAACCCATTCAACCAGAAGATGTTAATAAGATTTCAAAAAATATCGAATGTGAATTTAAATGGAATAACTTTTGCTTACTGAATCATCATTTCATCTCTGGCCATTGTTACATTGCTGTACAATACGTAATTTGATAATGGACTAGTTAGTCTGGAACTATCCACTGATCTTGTCCTTCCGACTGAAGGAGGTTTGATTTTACTCGGCACAGCTTTGTTCTTAGAAGCATTATTTCTTAAATTCGAATTACTTCCTTTCTCCACAACAGCTGCTGGTGTCATCAATGTCGAACTGTTGGAATTCGAAAAAGCGGAGCTGCTGGCAGGTCTCGGGATCCGCAGTGGAATTTTCGATTTGATCGGTGTTCGCCCACGACGTTGATCCTGAACTGATCCTTGAAGCACATGCGGAATCAAGTGTGCTGTCTGCTCGTTTTCTGATGACAAGATGGATTTCGTTGCGCTCAATTTACTTTTATCAACCACTAAGGAATAACTTTGCCGATTATCAACATCTTCTGCATTGAAGAAGTGCCGGACAAGCTCAGTTGCTTTGGAAAGATCCATTCCGGATGAAAGGGCTTGTTCATTAGTTCCATCCTGGGTGCTGAAATTCTGTTTCCAGCAGCCGGAGGAACTGCGTGACCTGACTGTGTTGATTTGGTTTCTATTGATGACATCCATAGTATTGGCCCTGTCTACTGATAAACGGGGAATTATGAAAAACACTAATTAAAATCATCATTGTATTACCTCTGGTCGTGGTCGGTTGATGATTCGCTGTGAAGCCCTCATTTTTGGAAGGAACAGCATGATGAGTAACTTCTTTAGTTGGTACCATTTTATTGAATTTCGAGTCTGTGATGTTATTAAATGTTGCAGTCCAACCAACAAGACTTGAAGTAGATCTTTCATCAGTCCAATTTAGTGGCGTTTTGTTATGCATGTTAATAGGCTTGTCTTCGTGAACAATTTTTGCCTGGACAGCTTTGTTTTGATATTGTTGATTTTGGACCCCATCAAGCTTTTCTTGACGGATGTCATAATCGCATTCATGTTGTCCATTTTTCAAGATGCTTCTGGGAGCTGAAAGACTCTCAACTTGTTGAATAATAGCAGAGGAATTACTGACCATTGTAACAGGATCAGTAGATTGTTTCACTTCTTGATATTTCATCTTTTTATCGACTGTCGAATGGATCTGATTAGGAAAAGATTCGCCCTCCAGTCGATCAAGTGATTTTAACCAATCCCGATAGCCGATTGGAGAACGAGATATCGAACTGACTGGACTCTTCTCAACTCTGCAAGCATCTTTTTCAATACTCCAGGCATCCTGTTCCGCCAAATGAAGAATCTTTGATTCGCCACTCATAATCACATTGAAAGTGGGTTTCGCACAAACTTTCGGCGAATCCAATTTGCTGATCACAGCATCCGAATTCACTTTTCGATTACCAAATTGCTGGTCCGCGTCTACATCAATTGTGGGACAGCTCTTTTTATTGGATGCCTTGAATGAATTACTTACCAAAGTTGCACCGAAATCATGTGACGGTTGTTCTTCTTGCCATGCCGTCAGTTGATGATTTGATGAAAAAGGTTGAACTGACTTTGTTGGGACGTAAATCCACGATGGATCGCTTACGGAAGAAGATTTAAACGGCACAGTGTCCTTCCATTCTTCTTCTTCTTCGTGAAGGTCACAATTAAAAATAGGACCTTGTGGTATCTTGCGTATACCTGTTTTCGGAAGAGTTTTGACAGTAATACTAATCCTCCCGCAAGCTGTTTCGCCCACTTCCGATGCGGATACAGTGTGGTCTTCCGGTTGGTAAATAGAGCCTTTTAATTCGCTCGGACATCCGATGGTAATAACAGTTTTACGTCGAACGATCGGTGCCGTATCCTGGTTGATTGACTTATTGGTGGGTGAAATTTTCTTGCTCCGCCAGTCACGTACGAAAGCCGCTGGGTTTTGGTCTTGGTTGAAACAAGAATTCAGCTCCATCCTGGTTTTCACACGTGTGAACACTTGCCTATCCAAAACCAAACTGAGACTAAAACAGCAAATGGCAAACCGTCAAAACTGTAGTTCTTACCCATGTTGTGGCGTTCCATCTTGTTTGCTGAAGCGCACGAAAGACTTGCGGGCAATCCGACCGTGACATTTGCTTAATTTGTCCTAAACACGTAAAAAGTAAAAAGATAATAACATCCAAGAGTTTGATATGAAAAATGGTAAATCCCCTTCTGGAAAAAAATTCCCAAATAAATTTTGCTTTCCAATGTTAATTATTAAAATGCAGCGATGATAGGGAAAGGATCTCAAGCAAACCGAGTCTACTACAATTTCCGCATCCGTGTGATCAGAACGGGAATTGGGATCATGACTTATTGCTTCCTCAATCTTCATGGATAGTAATAGACAAACAAAAAAACGAGCAAGTTCATGATTGGTAGAGGTGTAGAAAGCAAGGGCCTCATGCTCCAGCGGGCAAAAGCTTCTTTTTTAGTCTGACCGCAACTAGACAATAGAATGTTTCCGGATGGCTGCCATTCCACATACTCGTCAGGTAAACACCGACCCTTAGCCTTCCCTTTTCCCAGCAATGTACCACAAACCATCTTTTTTTTGCCGCCGTCATCGTTTGTTGAGAAAAATATTCTTTGGTCGATAACTCTCAGGCAGCTGGAACGTACTATAAGGCATCGTACAATGACATAAGAAAGACAAAAAAAAAGTGTCAAAAACTTTGTTCAAACAAGGGTAATATCGTTCGTGTAATCAAATGCTACCAACCTTATAATTAGCGATTGTGAGCACGCGTATCACATTAACGATTCGTTTGAATCAGTCCTTAACAAAGCTAATGGCAACTATTCAATGAAAAATAAGAGAAAGGGCATAAGCTTTCGACAGGCAAATGACCGGAGGTACTTTTAAAAGGTAACTCGATCGAACAACAGCACAAGAATATAAAAAATAATACGATCGAGTGCAAATAGACGCGGTTCTCCTTGACTATAAACCAAGTGCAATTCACGGAACTGAGCGGGAGGGAAAAAAACAGCGACCACAAAGGATGTTGACATTAAAAACAAGAAACAAGGCTGCAAAAAATAACTACTATGATTGCAATTTTTTTTTTTAATGTCAAGTTTTATAATCAACATTTAAATACTTGAAAATATGAAAAAGGCACGGAAGTGGAAAAATGAAAAAAAGATTAACGTAATTGTATCTACCGGCAGACACATACAATATATTCATAATAATTGCGCCGTTATACGGGCCGAAAGGAAATGTGGAGAATGTTTGCAACAACATACATTTGTCCGACATACATCTCCGTTACCGTTTAATTATCTCGGCTCTAGTGTATGGCTGGGCAAACGTATTACAGAATGTGTATTACGTCGCTTTCAACCTTACAGCAGATTTTTCGTCAGAGACGAAAAAAAACTGCGTCACATGGCCGAATAAACGGTACCGTCCGTGTAGTCATTCGAATGAACGCAGCCGTTGACCTCGTGTGGTTTGGACGGACCGCCTGCGTCACCACTAGTCCTGTCACCTGTGGAGACATCCATTGTAATGGGCGTGGCGACCGTCTCACAGCGGGAACCGGTAAACGCCATCGGGTTGAAACTCTTTTTTTTTTTTTTTTTTTTTAAACAGAAATATTTTACAGTAAACAACCGAGAAGCTTAGATTGATGCCAATGAGAGCGAAATAAAATTGCTATTTACCTTGAGAATGCAGGCCATCTGCTGAGCCATCGTACTCAACAGCCTGAGTTCATGTTGTCGTTGCGCCTCTTGCCGAGCGGCCTCGGCTTCAATTCGCTTTTCTTCCAGTTCCTTGTCCAACAATAGCCGTCTGTCACATGACAGCGTAATCTGATTACGTCAAATTACCTTGATTTTAATTTTATTTATACAACCTTTCTTCCAAAGCTGAAAATCGTTCGTTAGCGGCTGATTGAGCGCTAATAACCTTGTCGATGAGAACGTAGACTGCGGAACGTCTTTTGGAACGGCTTTCCTTTCTTTTCCGGGATGTTTTCTTTCTTCTGTCTCTATGTTTTGGGACTCGTCTTTGAGGAGCTACGTCTTCCGCATCAGAGCTGGATACAGATTCTGGATCTGAACTAGCACTGCTGTCGTCATCAAGAAAGTCCTCATCTGATAACAAAATGTTCATTTTGATTGGTATTCCAAAGCTTTTTTCCACAAAATCATCACCCATGACATTATTTGACGTTTGTCCCTCGGTTTCTGCCCCATCCATTTCCTCATGATTACAAGTGGTATCGTCGCTACGGCATTTGCTAATGGCTGAAGATACACTAGGAATACCTTCCATCACTTGGTGGAGCTTGTGCATTAGGCGTCCTCGAATGTTTTTTGAAACTTTTCCATGATTGTTCAAATTGCGATACATGGTTTTAAGCTTCTTGATCTTTTCACGGCATTGGCTTGGTGTCTTGTCCATGTGGTGTTCAGCAAGATTAAAAGACACTCTTTCAAAAGCCTACAAAAGCTATCTTGAGATCTACTGTAATATGAAAATGCCTTTGAGAAGTGTCTGGTACCTGCCTATTGTGAGGACCACTATCCAGAAGCACTTGAACTTCTCTATCTGCCCATGCCTCCAACAACTGTTCTGTTTCTTCCTGATTTCAAGAAGTTATGAAGTTACGAGAAAGTAGTATTATTGATCCACATACTTCTGTCCAATTGGTGCCTCTTGATCTTTTGTATCCTGTACCACTGCTTGAAGCTCCTGATGGTCCCTCCATCTAAAGCACGATATGAAAACAGTTCGATCAACTCTTTCAAATATTGCCGCCGTTCTGGGTGCAGCTCGTATTGTGAACCCACTTTTTAGGTACAGCGTCAACTGTGATGGACACCTAGACGCAGTGGTCAAACCAAAATACAATGATTTCCCTTAGCAAACCTTTCACAATCCAGTCCACCCCCTAGAGAGGATGTTTGTTAGATGACAGGTTAAATTTCTAAAACAAGCAATTTGTTTTCGAGTTAACTTTAGCCCCAACGAGACAAAAAATTTAGCTCGATCTGACATTTGCATAGCCATCTAGTGAGCAGCAACCTCAGACAGCGGACAAAACAATAAACAAAGTATCCGCGCGCTTTCAGTTTTCAAATTCAGTTTTAGAAAACTGAAGTAGAAATTTTCTTTTCACATGCAGTATGTTTTCAGTTTTCTTCTAAGTTTGTTAAAAAATTACTTACAACAAAGTAAATACAAAAGATTTCTGCATCAAGTATAAATCAATTTGCTTCCCTTGCTTTGTCCTCTTTATCTGCCAAATTCCACAGCGTTCCAAATTGTTCAGGAGGCTGGCCGTAAATCTGTAGGAAAGCAATAGAAAAGGAAACCGGAACGATTACGTTTATCTCGTTGATTCAACGGATGGCTGATAATTTAAAATAAACTGGTACCTTAGCAGCAAATGCGAGAATTTCTTTTTTAGTAAACTCAATCGTTGCACGTTCACCCCAGGTAAAGTTCATTCTTGGTGGGTCTGACTGTGGAATAACCTCCAAGTTGATATAAAGCTGACGAACAAAGTCGCTAGTAACGAGTTTCTTGTGATTTTCTGGTTTGTATCCAAGGATATCGAGCATGTTCCACACTTCATCTAATGAGAAATTAAGATTCTTATCAATGTTGCAGAGAAGTCAATAGCTGCAGTTCCCATAAACACCATCAGACTTAAACTTAGTGAGTAAGGAAGTTGTGTAGTATCAGTCTACACGAGTTCTTCAGACATTTTTATCATCATAACAGTTTTTATATTGTAGGATGATATGATGACAATACATACCTTCACCAATGCAACCCTCTGACAAGAAAATAGCTGACAAGGTCAAGAACAGGATAGTATTGCTTTCAGATAGATCTTGATGAGGTAAATTTTCTGGCATAATGACTTGGTTTAAAAGAACATAATGGCCACTTTTTTCATCAAATTCATGAAGTAAATAGCCAAACACCTGAAAAGGAAAATTTTGATAAGACAATGTAAACCAAGTTGGTTAAAGCAGACTTTTACATCATCTAGGTATGTTTGTGCTTGGGCAATAACAGTTTTGAAATTCTTTGCTGAAATTCCAGGAACTAATTTCATTACATCATTTCTTTTTACGGGAAACTTTTTCTGTTCCATGATCAAGAAATACTGGATTACTTCAGCCACCTGTTATACAAAAAATATAGAGAGTATATTTTTCTACCTTCCCAAGTTCCTATTTATTGTGGTTTAATATGTATTATACCATTCTGTCCAGATCAATTATCTCTTGTGCAGTTTGTTGGAACTGCGAAGAATTTGCCTTTTGTGACTGATTCCTCTGAGATGGCTGGGAGCTTTGTTTCTGGCTTGATCCCTAAAAAACACATGTACAGGATAAGCACGTGACTGTATGACGGACCATGTATGCCATTATATCGTCATGGCAAAACCAATAAATTACCCTGCGAGACATTGTTTGGTGGTTGTAACTAAACACAGGAATCTTAATGTAGAGCTTATAGTTAAATTATGCCTGTGAAATTTGACACCCAGTGGCGGTACAAGACGAGTGTTTGGACAGGGAAATTGATACTGACAATATAAATACAAGGAAAACTAAACTTATAGATCTTCTCGTGTTCAAACTGAAACTGAAAGATGAAATGAAAAAGGAAATGAGAAAAACTTCTAGGTTGCCAAATGGCATTACATAAATTATGCATATTTATCAATTAGCATATCTGTTGCTCCTATTTTTGAGGCAAAAGTTTTAATTTAATGAAAAAACAACTTAGCCCTTAAAATTTCTGAAAACAATTTTTGAGTTGCAAAATTTGAAAAAATGACATCCATGTTCTAGCTATAACATTGTTTATCTTGTCGGTATTCGTCTGAAGTCTGACAGATTTCGAAATCAAAACCACATTAGTTATAACTCTAGGTAGGCTACAGATTATTTTATTACTTAATTTTAGTACTCTCCATTGTTTAAAATTGACAATAGCAATAAGGAAGTTTTTTTAATACAGGTAGCAAAGAATGGACGAGTTTGAAACAATTGGTGACGATTTGTCGGGAACCATCGAAGAACTTATTAATGGGGAGCCGACTGTGGTTCGACCCAGCTTGAATCTTGACGCTTCAACTTGGGAAGGCTGGTTCAATTCAATCATTCTGTATGCGGCTCAGAATCCCTGGGATTTTATCTATTATGTATTGCTGTGCCTGTCTCCATTTTTCTTACTATCTGTTTTCCTGTCAATGAAACTTGCTAAAGCTTTAGAAGCACAGGAGAAGGATTTAAAACGTAAAGCAAGGCGAGACACTAATATCTCTAAAGCAAGAAAAGCTAAAGGGGATTGATGTTCTTTTACAGTAAATATTTTTTTTTTCTGAATTTCCATACAATAAAATGATAAAAAGAATTACATGCTATACAGACCTTTTGTGTGTATGTAGCAAATGAATGGACAGGAAAATGTCCTTGACTGTGCACTGAAAATGAGTTGAACACTTCATTTATAAATGAATCTATTAGCATTCACATACAACTAATGAATCACAAATAGCAACAACAAAAGAAACTATGTCTTTTTTCTCATCATCTGATCTGGTAGTTCATAATCTTTGAGAACAGGGAATTTGGATGTTGGTGCAGGAAGCTCACTTTCTTCATGAACAAATGGATTTTCAATAGCCACTTTTTTGGCATTGATTTTCTTTATTTGCATAATTCCCAAATTTTTAAGGACTTCTTCAGTATTTGGAACTTCTTTCCTTCTTCCTCTAAGCCAAGCTGGGGAGGAATAAGAATATAACTTCTTATTGTATTATTTCAAGGCAAATAATGTATAAACCATATACCCTCCCATTCAGCAGGTAATTCCTGTTCAAAGTTATCCTTTTCAATAGGAACAAACCAACGGGATGGGTTTCTTTTCCCAATTTTGGGATCTTGGATAGAAATACATTTTAATGGAATAGATATTACTGCACACAAGTGAATTAATCTTTCAAGGAGTTTACGAGTACATTGATAGTTTACAAATGGTTCAAATTTAATGCATTTGCATTTAAATAGGTTTCAAAAATTTGAAAGCCGTTCGATTAAAAGTTACGATTATACTACTAAGTAGTCTCAGATTGCCAGTGTATACATAGACCTACGTTGATTTACGTACTTGCAGGTATTTCATAATATTTGTTGAACATGTAGTCTTCACCCATAAGATTGCCCTTAGTTTGGCGGGGTCTTAAAGAATTGACGAAATTGGCGAAAACCTTTGACCACACACTTCTTGACATTTTGCAAAACGACGGATCTTTAATAATTATTAAATGATTCCTAAACCAAAAACTTTGTGAAATATCGCATAGACATGAAAAAGAACTTTACGAACGATTCCTAGCTTACAAGTTACAACTGTTCGTCTGCTTTATTACGTAAATACTCTGGCGCTAGAACCGCGCCGCTTTAGCCCAAGAATATACACCTTATTCAGGTAGCCAAAAGCGTGCCATTTTGGGTTGCCAACCGAGGTCGCTAGAACAACAACGTCATGTAACCTAGGGACAATATTTACGCCGAAATATTAGTTATAGCTTGGTTATAGCATGGTTATAGGTACCATGGTTATAGGCTCTTATAAAGAATCGATTATCACCTTTTCTTTCCAGCGATTTTTTTATCGGTAACTTGTTTGGGTGTTTGAAAATGGCCGAAATGGTAACTAAGGTAACTGGCCATAGTAGCCAAAGGCATTTATGGCTGCATAGTACTCGAGTTACTATGGAAAATACCTGCTTTTTCGCCATAAAATACATGTAGGAATATAGCGTTAAAAATGCTAACAAAAGCGAAGCTAATGAACAACATGATGAAAATTTAAATGCATGAGTATAAATACCCTACGCCATTAAATTATATCCAAATAATAAACAGAAAACAAAAAAATTTTGATTAAGAGCGTGATATAGACGAAATTGAAAACATTCATGATTTAAAAACTTTTGATTTTTGAGGGGTCTTCTTAAGCTCCAGCTTAAAGTAGGTTATCTTCCATTGCTGGCTAGATTTCGTTTCAAAACAAATGCTTTCGTCGAAAACCAAAATTTTTAATTCACGAATATCTCTTGTTTCAATTGAAGCACGATCAGAATTCGAAGCTGTATTTTTCAGTGTAAAATCTTCCAGTACTATTACCTCCTCCCCCTCTTACAGTCCTCTGTTACCTCGTAATGCCCACCATTCTTTACAGTTTCGTTGGCAACCCATCCAGTTGCTTTCCATTTCGATTATCGTTAAGAGATTCTGGGAAAATCAGGCAAATATCGACAACAGACACCAAAATCCACCGATGACGGCTGTGCAAACTCGAAAGTACTTGTCTCCATTACCATCTCATCTGTCACATTACCTTCGTTATGTTGACAAACCTGCTGATCGTTTCCTCCGTCTTGACAGCCATCAGACAGTTGTTTCTTTGGCGTAACATAATCTACCCTTTATCGAAAAATGTTTGCTCCTCAAGTGCTTTGTGTCAACAGATACAGGCAAATTTTGATTCATCCTCTGACATATATTGTTTTATCAAAGTGATACGCACAATATCGTTTTCTTTTGTAATTGGCGTATTTCTTTCCAGTTTAACGTCGTAAACATAGTTCGTGGAACTGTTTGGAAATATAGGAAATCAGCCTAGCAACAAGAAGGCAATATTTACCTGTATGTGACCCAGTTTCTTTTGTTCATACTCTTATTTTGTTAAGGAAAAAGGATTGGCAGACTGTTTTCCACATCCACAGCTGAGAAAGATGTTTATCTAAACGAAATGTATCGTAGGTCAAACGGGCACAGGTAAAAAAAGAAAAAGGTTGTTGCTAGGGACGCTGACCTCGCTTTTTCACCAGGTTAGTGAAAGGCAACGACCAACCATTTCACCTTTGATCCAGGTCAGTTTTGTTTGTTTTCTTGACCCCGTCTTCCGCCTCAAGTAACAGGACTTTCTTCAAATTGATTGAAGTTTACTTGGGTATATAAAGCCCCACGATTTTCTTCGAAAGACACACACTTCATCTTCACAAGTCTTCCAGTCAACATCTCAACTCACCATTTCATCATGAACACCTTCAAATCTGTGAGTATTCAAAATTTTGTCAATTTTCTAGATTTTATTCCAAACTAGTTTATCTTTAAGACCTAGCAGTTCTTTCTTATATTTGTACCACAAACCATCACCGTCATTCTTGTATTATTATTGGATGAATCTTAAGCTACAGCCTGTTGTCCATTTTTCACGTTTTCTAATCTCTACTCAATTATTCTATAGATAAGCCGTTCTTCTAACTTTTGTTTGCTTTTTTTTTAAATCTTTTTACAGGTAGTTATGATCTGCGTCCTGCTCGCTGCTTCTTGCTCCGGCCAATACATGTCGCAGTAAGTTAACTTTATCTAAATTTGCAACTCGCAATGCATTCATCGTAAAAAATTTGCTCGTTTTTACAGATCATCGAGCCAGGCATCGCAAGCAGCAAATGCTGGCCACAGTGGAATGATGGCCGGTCAATCATCTTTCGCTGCCCAGGGCCAGCAGGCTGGTATGAACAGCCCAGTATTCGCTGAACCAGCCAAGCCGGCAGCTAGCCCAGCCTTGCCAGCTGCCCCAACAACTACCCAACAGATCTGCTCTTGCATTACTATTAACCCAACAGCATCAGCTCATCAATCCGCTCCAGTTGCTACTTCCTCCGCCGCTGAATCCTTCGCCCAGGCCGCTGCTCCCGCTGCTGAACAGCAGACATTCTCTGCTCCCGCTGCTGCCCAGCAACAATCTTTCGCTGCCCAGTCAGCTTCTGCCCAATCCTATGCTTCGCCCGCTGCTCAGCAATCCGCTACCGCCCAGCGCGCTTACTAAAAATGTTTTAACAATTAACTATCACAATTCTATCGCTCGATTGATTGGATCGTCGAGTTCACATTATACTCTTCTCCTTCTGTAGTACGGTTACAAATCTTATTACACTTATTCCGAAATCAATTTGTGATCAATTCAAATTTTTTAATTTTAATTTTTTTTTTTCAAATCCTTGAGAGTATTAAAGGAGTGTGAATGTTGAGTTGGGAGAATGCCAGTTTCAAAGTTGAATTCGAGCATGTAATCGAAAATAACACAAAAACTCGTATACGTTGTCGAAGGGTTCCAGGAAGGAAATGCGAATGGATACACAGCATCCGGTCGCAATAAGAAACTGAACAGAAAACCATGTAGAAAATGTAGCGATAAAATTCGTGAGTGAGGCTACACTCCTACCAGCGTTTATGCGGATGATTTTATACCTTCCGTTCCACAGGAGGTTGTAAATTTAAACGCGTGACGTTGCGTGACAAGTTCCTGTATATACTCGCCTTCAGTTTATGGACCATTTAGCCGATGTATGTTACATACAAAATGTGCGAAGTAACGCGCTTGCGTGACTCACGTTATGTGTCCGTCTTACACATTTGGGCTGTGCATATAGAACCAGACTGCCTCTACGTGCTGGTCTACAACAGATGTTACTCTCTCTCTCTCTCGCCTGACAGTCCTCTGACTATTTCGCGAACACTTCAACGAAAAACGTATTTTGTGAAATGAGAGTGTGACCGATGTGGCCTGTAGAAAGGGACACATAAGAAAGAGGCGCGTGAAAATCAGTTGTCCAGCATTGGGGTGTAACTGTGCGCGTGGGAGAACATTGAAGATGGAATTGGATGGAACGTGAATTTTAAAATTAAAGTTTTTTGATTCCCTGTAATTGAATTCTTAGTGACAGTGTGCAAGTTCCACGTTCCGGCTACATAGACGTTTAAGCGGAATACCTGGAAAGCATTGACGAAGACGCCCACGATCAAGTGTCTAAAACAGGTCACACAAAAAATGAAAAAAATAGTAACAACTTAGTTTCTTGTTGCTTTTCTATCTCAAAAATACTTTTACTGATTTTTTTTCGTGAATCCGTAAGAAGCTTAGCGAATATTTCAGCGCCAAAGCCATCCATACGGATGACATTATCCACGTTGATGAGTCTGGTCCACCATGGCCGGCTAGCATCAATCCAAGGCTAAAAGAGCGTTGTTATTGTAGGCTTTACCTCAAGAAAAGAAAAATTCGTTTCTTTTTATGTGGACTATTGATTGATATTCACAAAGCTATATATTTTTTTTACATACATGTTCATCCGGCTAAAAAAAAAGGGGGTGGGGGCACTTTGTGCTGCATTGCTTTGATGTTTGGCGGAAGAGGCTGTTCAACCGTAAATATGTTTTAGCGATTCAAGTAAAAAAAATGTTATTCAGCACTTAAGGGCCAGAATTAAAAAAAAATCCAGATTCATAAATCTAACGTTTTGTTATTTACACACGGGTTATAACGGACGAGTGTGTGTATAGTCATCAATGCTAAAAGCTGTTTTTTAGATTGGTTCAAAATGTCCCCTTTTTTGTGTGTGTGGCTGGTAAATTAGATTTGTGGTTGCCTTTGAGTCGTTTGAATCGAATGGAAACAAGACGTAAAAAGCCATTGGGCTCTATCGAGATGAGATCTCGGGGGGCCACCGCAGTGTACTCGTGCCGTCTCTACGGAATGATGAATATGGAACAGCTTTGTGTACACAAAGGCTCGTATAGCTCCGGCTCTTCTGTAGCGTGATTAAAATCGCACAGACTCACGCATTCCGGATGACGGAAAGCGTAAAGGAATTTTTCCTCCATCAATTTTCGGGAATGGTGGAGAAGAAATCCACAAAGGAAAAATGCGGTGGGTGTTTCTATATCGATTCTTAATGACCAGAAACAGTTGCGGGAAAACGCATGAGGAAAAAGAAAAAAACGATGGAGAAACGTAACGTTACACTCGGAGAACGAAGAATGATGTGGATTGTTAATGAAGCACAACGCCTTTCCGTAGCTTTCTTATTATATCGGATTACATGGGCTCCCATATTATATAGTAGACGACGCCTTGAGACATAACAACAGGATTGCTTTTTCTCCCTCTCTCTCTCTCTCTCTCTCTATTTTACTTCCATCGTTGCAGCCAATCATTGGATGTCAATATTTATAGACTTTTGGAACCGTATAGATCTGTAATGTTGGGACTATATATCTGCAATGT
Organism: Daphnia magna; assembly: GCF_020631705.1. Lineage (NCBI taxonomy): Eukaryota > Metazoa > Arthropoda > Branchiopoda > Diplostraca > Daphniidae > Daphnia > Daphnia magna. The sequence continues at coordinate 2,683,379 of NC_059187.1, forward strand.
ATGGGGTTTCCTGTTGGCTCCGCCAGTTCATCCGATGGATGTAAACAAGTTCTGTTTGCGCATAATATTTAAATTTACACAAACACCCATCAAATTGGTTCTCCTTTTTGCAAGAAAATCCAATATTGACACGATAGACTTTGTTGATTCGAGTGATTCTGATTTTGAAAGAGCAAACGCGTTAGAGTAAACCAATTTAATGTTAAATTAGCTTGGATTACTTAGATAGGCTACTAATCTCTGTCCTTGAAATAATTGGATCTATTTCCCATTCGATCAACAGGTGAACTTCGTGCGTGCATAATTAAACAACAAAATCGATTCATCTGATGGAAGTGATGATGCACAATGAAGTGGGAATCCAATTCAACGTTGGAACTTAGGACGGGCGAGCTGGATTCATCGTTGTTCAATTTATCGTTCACGACCGACGGCTCAAATTCAACGTCGGATCCCGCCGTCGAGTTGGACATGTCGGTCATTGAACGTTTTCGTTCCAACCGTCGCGTTAACGATCTCGCCTTCTTTTGTCTGGTGGCCGCTTATTGCATCCTCATCATCTTCGGCACTATCGGCAATTCGCTTGTCGTCTATGTCGTTGCCCGTCAGCCGGCCATGAGGACGGCCCGTAACGTCTTTGTCGTCAATTTGGCTATTTCTGATCTACTCCTCTGCCTCATCACTATGCCATTGACGGTAAGTATAAAACAAAAACAAAAAATGAACTGGAACTGGAACTATTCCCTTGTAGATAATAAAATGATGGTCGTCAGCTGTGATTGATGAAAGTTTGTGCGCTCGGATGGACAATTGTGTGACTTTCCGGCAAGCAATTGGTCATCGTGAGAATGGCAATAACACATCAAGAGGGCGATATATCTATTAATGAGAAATATATATCAAAGGGGGTATACATATATATACTGTAATAAAGACAAGTTTAGTTCCAGTCAACAGATTGGAAGCATTTTTGCCATGCTATTTTTGCCCAAAACTCTTGGAACATCTGGCCGCCTCATATGTCGATTTGTGTCCCTTCTAGTCGACGAAAAAAAAAAATCATTTGATATTGCTCTTGGGGGAAATCGCCAGCCAATCTCTTTTTTTTTCTTCCCCTGTTTATATAAGAAGCAATATTATACGTGGAACCACTTTGATGCGGCTTGATGGCTACTTATGCCAATTGAATGTAGGCGGTTATTTATTCGGCCTAAGAATTCTATACCCGATGATAAATAGGATTTGCAACGTCCTCGTTTTCAGAAATGATTTTCCGTATTTTGCTCCCATCGTCATAACATGGAACAGTTGAATTTGACAAGTTAGAAAAATTCTGTTCGTTTGCTAACATTTCTACGCCTACATTCCCATTTGAACTGGGTAAATCGATCTGTTTGATGCTATACGTCTTCGTTGAACCGAGCAAACGATCAAAGTATTCTATTCAAAACAAACGCTGTTTAAAACATTTATTATTCATTGAATAAGCTGATGGAGATCCGGTCGTACACATGGCCGTTAGGCAATTCTCCCGTTTCGTGCAAGATGGTCGGCTCGCTTCAGGCCGTTTCGATCTTCGTCTCAACGCTGTCCATCACGGCCATTGCTCTCGATCGTTACCAACTGATCGTCTACCCGACCAAACGGGCTTTCCAGCTGACGGGCGCATCGCTGGCCCTGGCGGCCATCTGGGCCATCTGTATCGTGCTGGCTCTTCCGCTTTTTATCGTCCGCACACTGGAGCATCATGATATCCCTATACCCAATTCGCCCGTTACGTCCGTCGACTATTGCCTGGAAGAATGGCCTAACGAGAGGGGCCGTTCGCTTTATTCCATCGGTAGCATCTTGGTCCAGTACGCCCTGCCCATCATCACCGTCTCGGTGGCTCACGCTCGCATCAGTAACAAACTTCACGATCGAATGGCAACCATGAATCATCAACTGGTACGCCCACAGCTATGTAATATGGCGTCCAGTAACGGCCAGTCCGGTCAGCATTCGGCAGTTAAGGAATCAGCAACAGACTGCCGTACAGCCGCCAGAGAAGAGAAGCTTAGAAAAACCAATACTCTCCTTATAACCATCTCCATCATTTTCACCATTTGGTGAGGATCTTTTTTTTTATTATAATAATAAAAAAAAAAATAATAATAATAATAATAATTAAAAAAATCTAATTTTCATCTGAATTGTTTTGGAACAGTTGGTTGCCTATGAACACGTTCAACGTCGTTGAAGATACGTGGAACGTGTTTGGAGATGATACGGAAACGATGTTGATTGTCTACGCTGTTTGTCATATGGTCGGCATGTCTTCGGTAAAAGAATTTGCATAAAATTAGCATAAAATGTTTTCATTCAAAGTCAATTGGTCTTATAGGCCTGTGCTAACCCATTGCTGTACGGTTGGTTGAATGACAACTTCCGTAAAGAGTTCCACAGGTTGGGCACGTCCTTCATCGCCAAACGGCGAAATCAGATAGGCGGCCAGAGCATCCAGCTGGACAAGACGAACAATAAGCGACTTGAACTTGCGGTTATCGTTGAACGAGAAGAACGGACCCAGGAGCCATTGGGGATGTCGATGATTGGTCTGTCCCAAACGAGCGGTGCAACCGTCAACGTTTTATCAACGTCGTTCAATTTTGCCCGTCAGTCAGAAATGAAAGCCGCCACCCACCTGGACGTCGATTCGACTAACGATCATGTCGTAGAGAATAACTCAATGTCAGCTCACGCCGAACATCCAATTTGATGAATGACGTGCGGCAACCATTAGCATCTCAACTTTAGGGCGTATAGTCTCCCGCTTTCTTTTGGTATGAGAAGTTCCATCAAAACTCAGTTTTTTAATCATTACATTTGTTATACTTGACTCACGTGCAAACTTGTGCTATGCACTTACCGCTAACGTTCAATAGCCATTCATAAAAGCCTATTCTATGTTCTAATTTTGCGTGTACACACAAATCTACAGGATGTTAATGTAATACATATAGAGCTTCTCTGTCATTACGTAACGATTCTACCTTTCCGAAAAACCAATTTGTTACGGTTATGGGGCCTGTCTAATTTACTATTCACATCTTACTAAACTTGGTAAGAAATGTCCCTTTTTTTAGAGGGGGGAGGATAAACTGTGATAGTGACGGGGATGAAACGAACTGTCGTCCAAGATGGAAGAGGGACCGACACTGTAGCGATCAATATACGTTGCAGGAATGTTCGTTCATAATTAATACAAGTCACTATAGAACGTTTTACGTTGGATTTGGGTTACACCCAAATGGGTTACAACCCAATCTTGCCAATAAATTGCGAATCTAAAAACGGATGTCTTCTCCGCGACATTCGTACATCAATCTGCGAGCATGAAGGGCGTGTGCCGTCTAATTCCGTGACCATCAGTTGGCAGTGCGCCTAATCCCTCTAAAATATGATTCCAACTTAAATCCCAACACTCAGGATACTTTTCCAACATAAAAATACAATATGGTGTTTGAATTATACGGCCTATCTACATAGTCGGTTCACCCGCTTTTGTTATCTCAGGCCTTCCATTAAAGTGGCATGACGGAAGCTCTCAAAACGTTCAATGTCGTTCGTGAGTTGCATCAAGGAAAAGAAAGGGAGGACGTAAAAAAACGAAAAAACTTTTATTTTGGCTATACAAATGGATGGCTCAAGTACAACTGAACACCCCTCTTTCTATATATAGCTTAAACATGTATTCCTTAAATTAAGGCACGCATTTCGTTTGGATAACGCAGAGAAAAGGGAACGCAAGTCGAGCGTGACAGTTCTCGGTAAATACACGCTATTGACACTTGAACCGTGTGTGTATACAGACGTGTCCACAAAGATTTACACACACGAATATGGCCGATATAGAAATAAATCACGTTCTCCTTTTGCTAAAGGGAACGTTCATACTTTTCATTCCTTTGAAACTAGTCTTGTTAAAGGGGGGCGGTGCTCTCGATTATACTTCACCTACTGATTATAAACACCGCGTGATGGAATCAACAAATAATTTTCAGCTTGTGTCTAGACCTTTAACATCTTCATTCGCTATATCCTCCCAGATGTTGGGAGATGATCTCGGTGGTAAACAGATCAAAAAGTTTGAAATTAATTTTTTGCTATCTTTGTTCTAGACGTGGAACGACGTATAAACAACGAAACTCGCGAACAAAAAAAAAGATATTTTTTTTTTGTGCGTCCCAATGTTAGTGGCGAATAAGAACTTGGAAATCGGGGCGAGCGACGTCTGAGATGAAAAGGAAAATAAACGCTGATCGAATTGTAATCCCGCATCAGCCTAAACGACACGAAAGTGTGTGCTTTGAAAATGGCAGACAACAGCTATTACGGCCGGAATTGAGAGGGAAGAAGGAGAAGAAAAAAAAATTTTTTTCAACGGGATGGAGAGATTGGTGTTGAAGAAGATAAAAACGAGAAGATGTGTGACGAGAAAATACAATCAGAACTTGGTTATTTTGTGATAATATAAAGAGCAAATTCCAACAAGGAATAAGGGAACAAGTGTCTTTTTAAAAATTTCATGTTCAATCCGATTTTCGAAAGGTTGCACGCTGTTTTAGTGTTAGGCTAAAAGCCATCAACTTCAGGAGGACATTAGAAAAAAGTGTTGCGTAACTCAAAAGGGAAAGCACAAAGGAGAAAATCAATGTCTCACCTGATTTTAACTTTTTTTTTTAATATTTTTTTGATGAAAGAATAGAAACGAATGAAATAAAATTCTACGTCTTAACATGAACTCACTTTCTCATTAGCTGATGGAAGTAATTCCTGCTCTTTGTTGTTTATTCAGATGGCCAGAACATCTTTTATGCAATCACAACCTCACTGAGCAGTGAAATTTATTTGTTTAGACCAAACAAAAGGAATGCGTCTAATGGAATTGTCGATTCTTGTGTGCTGCTACGCACAAACGCGATACGCATACATGCCTTCCAATAAATGACTGTGCTCATTAAACATTCACAGAACGTCTAGACGAAACACAACGATCTCTGCCTCTCGTTCTATTATATGCAGGACTTATCTATTGCAAGTGCACTTATACATCATAAAATGACGTCCGTTCTTCTTGCATTTAAATCGAAAATGAACGAAATAATTCATTTTTAGGCTTTGCTGTCAATCGATTAATATAACGTTTGATTATGTTTTAATTTCTGAATCAATCAAAGCGTTGTTTTACATATCGGCAGGGACCTTCTGCAGGCATATCGATCGCAGTTACGTAGATTCTTGAACTTTCGAGAGCCATGTGAAGCTATACGTTCAACTTTTTTTGGCCTGGATATAAAGTGTCTTGAAAGATCTTTTCATACTTGATGCACTGACGGCTTTGTTCACATAACAAAAAGGTCATCCATTTTTTATTTTAAGCTTCTACAATTCCCCGAGTTTGCTTGATCACCTATAACTTATTGGAGACGCAGGGCCGCAAACTTGATGCCTCGTTAGACGACGTTCGCGAACACAGCTCAAGTCCAACAATCAATCGTCATTTGAACTAATTAAATCATCTTTTGTCTTTCTATTCAGGTCGTAATCTACTAACGTTCCTTTGGTATATATCTCCAACTATATCCAACTTGGTACTCAATCGGTCCAGTTTACTCTTCCACGAGTTCCACCAAACTTTGGGAAGGATAAAGCGGCCAGTTATAGACGGACGAACCCCATTTTCGTCCTACACGTTCATACCTTAACAGATGAAACATTTTTTTTCCCGGAGTATTCTTTGCGAACGGACTGGAAGTCATTACGATAACCTTGTATTGTATAAGTATATAAGATACAGAAGCTTGGAAGTGGATTGGATTTCCTATATTATGGACAGCCCTCTGATGATGGGCATTGCGTACAAGACGCTACGTTATAACACCCACAAAGACGAGAGCTCTAAGTTTGAATGGAGCATATTGGATTTCTGTGATGGACGTTGATCCTCTTCAGCATTGGATATTGGAGAAGATCCAAAAAAGTAATCAACTATATAGAGATCCGTATAGAAGTGTATATGGTTGATCCACTCGAATCTCTGACGCAATGATTGTCCATGATGTCACGACGATCATTTCCTTCCGTGATCGGATATACTTATATCCAACTCGTTTTTCCTATATAAAACGGCCTGAATTCACTTTATGAGTCTATAGTCGTGAATATCTGATGGATGACAACAGACGCAGGTTTCAGCATCCACCGCGTCTGACTCCTCCTGGAATCTGAAAGGGATAATGGGAACTTTTGCTGCATCTTACGGGACTCGACAATGATCGATAACACTTTCCAAAGGACTTGTGTTAACGATAATTTCACTCGGCAGTGATCCTGACGCGTCCATATATTGTTCGGGAGCATTACACGGCTCAAATGACCTGACAGCCGTGAGAAATTCGTCCGTCTGCGTATAATCTGTCACTTAATACTATGCCAGTCAACATTTGCAGAAGGACATCATTTACCTTGGATATACGAATTTAATCAGGAATTAATCGGAATTAACGTTAGGAAAAGATTTAATCGTATAAATGATCCCATTTTCTCATATCGAACGATAGCTAGATCGTGCAAAACGGAAGCCGCTAGTCATCCGCCTCTGTGACAAATGATCCGGACTTTTGTAAAGCGATTGCCAGTAACATTTAAATTTTCAATAAAAAAAAATTGAAAGCGATTTGATTCATGTTCAATGACAGATGGAATGCTCGAATTCCACGACTTATATGTTGTCTCCCTTAAAAAAGGAACTGCAGTAATTAAGCTAAAGAATTTACGGCCTTAATTTCGTCCGAATATTTCAACTAATCAACAATTTCTTCTATAGTAAAATCATTTTATATCATCCAGTATGTCAGAAGTCAAGCAATAAAAGATGACTATTTGTATGTCTGGAATGTAGCTGGTTACTTTAACTGCTGATTGGATTTTTTCCTAAGCTCTTGGAGATATGAACTTCAGCCCTTTTTACGACCACAATCTCAATTGATTAACACATTTTTCATGATGACTCTATAGGCATATCTAACTAAGAGACCAGTACGTTCAGTTATTCTCGTACGAGACAATTAACTACGATAACTAATACCATTACGTTTCTTAAATGTCTTTATTAGTCCAATTCTAATTCATCCTCAATGAAAGCTCATTAGCGCATCATATGTCAAATATGGCGCTATTAGTATGACGTCTAATTATCTTTGGAATGATGTGGACGTGAGTTTATTATTTAAAAAACAAAATGCTTTCTAGTCTGCACTTTTTTTCTACATGGCATTGTTCCATAGTCAACTTGCGTGTCACTTTTCTGCTCAATGTTCCATTTTCGTGGAATATTTGACACGACGTGTAAGAAGGATCATTACTCTCGTGCCAGACTAAAAGTGCCGAGATGGAGGAAACTTATTATACAAGCAAAAAAAACATAATGGCTCCACTTTTTCATAGGAACTTATTGTTCAAAAAAGACAAGAGGCCCCGGATGAGGTTTCAAAGGGCAAGTAAACTGAGTCAATTTGGGTTAAAAGAATATTTCCGTTCTGTTTTTCTTATATTTGACGCCACAGATCGATTCGGGTCGATTGCAGACTCCATTTTGTATTTTAAATAAAAGTAGATTATTCAAAATTTCCTTTATAATGTTTAATTATTTTTTCTTCAAGTCGTAATTACGAAACACGAATCATTAGTGAATGCATTCCGTCTCAAGACATCTGACAGTTATACGTCTCTGCTGGTATCCCCATATGTGTCGGCCACACACTTTGTTGCCAGAAACTGCAAGTGTGATTACATCCCGACACTGTCGAATGACGTGCAACAAAACAAAATGAAGCAATTGCGGAATTTGACGTTCCCCTGATGCTTTGATCTTCGATTTTTTTTTCCTCTCGTTAATTTACGTCAAAGTCTTGTGTTGATTTCTTTCCAATGGCTACGCTAATTTGCTCAGTCTGCGTTTCTGTTTTCCTTTTGTTTGTCTCTTGGTTTCTGCTTGTCCTTGACGATTGTTTATAGGCTTTTGTACGTGTTATGCGCACACAAAACTTGGCACATTTTCTTTTTGATTGGGATCGACGTCATGACAACAATGGCAGATCCAATTTGGCTTGAAAAGTCTTGACATTGAGGAATTCCTTTATTACCACTGGTGAAATAGATAAATTTGAAGCATATCATCATTAATCTTGGTATTCATATTCAATAAATGAAAAAAAAAAAATTTATAGCCCTGTGTAGATGATCTCATTTTATTCACATTGGATCACGACGATGAAAAATTGTTGAATCGAAACAAAAAAAGAAAAACGAAGTTGGTTTTCATTAACCGAAAATGTATTTTAAGATATTCAACGTATTATTTCGATCCATTTTAGTCGGGAGGACAGGCTTAGCAAGCGATGCAGGTAGAGAAGTGTGGGGATATGACAAAAATATACCGTGCCCTACCTCTGGAAATATTTAAATAATTTGCCATGCTCTTTCCCTTGAAACCATGTGTTGAAAAAAGTTTAAAAATGATTAGGTTGCCAATATTTAAATAATTTGCCGTGCCCTTCCTCTTGAAATATTTACCCTTCCTTTTGAAATATTGAAAAGATTTGGCCATGCCCTTCCCCTTCCAATATTTAAATAATTTACCATGCGCCATGCCCTTCCTCTTGAAACATTGAAACAATTTACTGTGCCCTTCCTTTTGAAACATTTATTCTGATACAAGATTGAAAATTATTAGGTTGTCCAAGACGCGTTAGAAAATGGGAAAACAAGTAAATAAGGAACTGTTTCGTCACTTCGTTGTGGATTTAGAAAGGCAGGTAAACAAATATGATTTAGCAATTTTATTGTAGCAAGGTGACCGACCGATAACTCAAGGTGTTTGACCTGTCTTACAGTTTCTTGGATGCAGTGAAACTGTTTGAAGGAAAAATCACATTTTAAAATGTCTGGGGCAATGTACTTTTGCAGACATGAGGGAAAATCAGGTTGGCTTTTTATTTTACCTGTCTGTGGACCCAATATAACCCGACTTGTCTGATCCTGCAAAATAACGGTGAAAAAAAAAACTAAGGTCAACTTTTTTCAACTGTAAACCAGGTCAGTTTCAAAGATTTTGTTTTTTACTTCCTCAATCTATCCAATCGGATTTTCGATTGCTATTTGTAAATGCGCTGAAAACTGGACTATATAAAGGATGGTGGTTTTTCTGAAAATAGCTCACACTTCACCTTTGCAAGTCTTCCAACCAACACTTCAATTCCATCTTCAATATGAATGTTTTCAAAACTGTGAGTATTTTAAGTTTCCTGTCATTTTTCTTGACTCTTTCTCACTGCGTTTCCTTTTTTCTGAACAAAAAAGCTTGTGATTTCTCTTGGGTTATCTTAAATCTTTATTGACTGGCCCAATATAAAATATATCTGTATCATGCAGCTTCATTTAGTACGTGGACGGACCAAATATCACGTTTTACGTTGTTAATTTCGATTCTTTTTTTAGATGTTCGTGATCTGCGCTGTGCTCGGTGTGTCTGCCTCCTGCTCAAACTCGTACACGTCGCAGTAAGTCAAATAATTCTCCATTTTTACTAGTAAATTTCACAATTTTAATAAATTTTTTCTCTTTAAAAATGTTTTTAAGATCTTCCCCTGGCCAGGGATCGCAGGCTGATGAGAACAGCGCTGGTCACGGCGGAATGACAAGTGAAATGTCATCATTTGCCAGCCAAATTCAACAAGCAATGGCGAACAGCCAATTGTTATCAGCTGACCAGCCAGTCGCTGGACAACAGAGACCTGGAGCCATGTTTGCTCCTGCTGCTCCAACAACTACTCAATATCTGTGTTCTTGCATCACCATTAACCCAGTAGCATCAGTTCATCATGCCCCAGCATCGACCGATTCGTTTAACTCCGGCGAAGCTTCCGCTGCTCAGTCTGCTCCTGTCCATTCCTGTTCTTCCGGGTCGGACGGCCCCCATAGCAGTGACGATTGTCCTCATCAACATACTGCCCAATCATCGCCAGCACAAGAACAGTATGCTGCGAATAATGGAGGCTATTAAGATGTTTATTTTGAGATCCCAACATTTAAGTTTGTAGCGTCCCTGTTTTTTATCTTTGTACTTTTCTATACGATTACCATAATAAATTTATACCTTAAACATTTGCGTGTGGGTCTCCACGCCTTGCAACAAGCATTATAGTTATTAAGTGTAGACGTAAACTTTATACGCTGAAGAGGGGATGAAATAATTGAACACAACAAAATGGGTATGGTTTAAAAATTTAGTGTATGAACGGGAATTTCATAAACTCATGTCCGAAAAAAAAACTTAACATTTTACAAGCCAAATGTTAAAAAAAAAAAAACACACAAAAAAAAAAAGCTCAACCAACACTCAGGAAATTCCTTGCTATGCCCAACTCTGTAAAAAAAATCCCCATAAAGGCAACCCGTTCAGAGTAGTGAATTGACCACATATTTCAGTGGCCATCTCACCGCTCTTGATACTTAGCCAATACAGGTTAGCAAGGTCCCTTGTAAAAATAATCCCCCATAAAGGCAATCCGTTCAGAGTAGTAGGTTGACCACATATTTCAGTGGCCATTTCACCGCTCTTGATACTTAGCCAATACAGGTTAGCAAGGTCCCTGTTTTTTGTGTTGACTTTTAACTTCTCCCATCGTTGTGTGACCGGATGGACTTCGTGTTTCTACTAGCCGACTGGGATCTGCCACCTGAAGCTTGATGGTATGGCTTCATCCCGTGTTTCCATCGACTAGGTCGTTCTCGATCAAAGCCCTGAGAAGGTCTTTCTCCCAAGCGCTCAAAGACCGGCTTGCTCTTTTGCTCGAACCATGATCGGAGGACTCCAACATTGAAAAATTTTGAAAAGAAAAAAATTGCTGCTACATGAAAATTTTTTTGCGCTTTCTCACTTGGGTCCATTATTGCGCTGGTTGGATAAAATGAAAAAAACTGTCATGTAGCAGCAATTTTTTTCTTTTCAAAATTTTTCAATGAAAATACATGGAAAAGATAGCTCTTTTCAAGGTCTATCGACTGATGTTTGTGTTTTTTACATGCATGTAATATTTCAGCCGTAATTAATTTTTTTAATTTAAAACTTTTTGCGGGGGGGGGGGGAAAGAACCAAAACTGTCAAACTTTGGGCACATCGTTTGGGTCTTAATATACGGCAAATCAATAAAGTAATACATAATTAAGATACCTCAAAACCTCCAGCATGTTTTGGTGTAAAAATTTACTTAGATAACCATAGTTTTGATACTATAAATTACAATAATAGTAACCCCTTCCTTACACCCATTATGGCGGCCATTTTGATTACGCGCCTAATTCAAATATAAATGCAATCTACAATTAAAACCTAAATCGAAATCTTTTATGGCAGTGCAGGTAACCAATATCCAATCTCTCTAGACTTAAGCATGAAAAAACACGATAGGCGAACAGAAATAATGTATTTTAAATGTAGCTCCAATTAAAAATTAAAAATTGAGTCATAAAAACTTTATCCATCGCTGCCATGCAATAAAAAATAGTAAAATTAAAGTAAAAAACAATTGATTTATGGAAATGAAAGTGCATCATTTATTGTCCACAAGACCACAACACACATTAAACTACATAAATTGATTCAGTTACTTTAAAGACAATTTACTAAATAAAAATAAAATAATGTAATAAAGTAATTGGTATAACATGATAAATACTTTGATTGTTACCCTTGAGAATTGTTGATAGCTCCTACGATATTATGAAACAAGGGCCATCCAAAAGAGATTATGTCACCAGAGCTGTGCAGCAAATGGAGCACACAATCAACTTGCTTTTGCTGCATGTCTGCAAAACTGGTACTAGACAGCTCATTTAATGGTGATATTAACAACGTCTGCAATCTCTGTAAAATTAATAAGGGATAGAGTTCACTATTCTTCAACTGCCTAAAAACAAATAGCCCAACTGTTTCGGATAGTTACCTGGTTTTCTTTTAAAGGGGTAGAATAATCACATTGAATTACTGATCTAACTAACGTAGTAATGACATCTATTCCCCATCCTCTCAAGCGGTTAAGTGGGTGGATGATGACTTCCAGCAGGTGATTTGTTACAGGACGCCAAAGAACTTCTACCCTGTTCAGATTTACAAGACGAGTTGCCAACAGTTTTGCTACGGCAAAAAGTGAGGGCTCCTGCAGTAAATATAGAAGGAGTTCAATCTATTAGAATTCAATCTACTTTTATCCAGATTGAAGTTGTACAAACCCTGTTAGTAAACAAATCTGGTAAAAAAATCTCAGATACAATTAATTAGATTGAAATTATGCCTGTTTGAGAAGGTACCAAACTCTCGTGTCAGTTTATCTAAAGAAGCAAAAAAGCTGAAAAAGTAAAAAAGAGTATTTAAAACAAGTTTTGTACGAGGGAAACATAATATATGAATATGAGATTATGATGAACATGATGATATAAGAATATAATTATACCTTTATCGACAAGTTTCCCAGCCGAATCTATAAATTCCATCGTTCTCTTCACGAGAGGTCGGCCCTTTTCTAAAAGTAATATATTTATTCATTTTAAATGACAGCAGGCCGCCATTAAAAACGAAAATGACAACAAACGAGGAAAAAAAACAATTGCCGGTTCAAATGCGACGGCGGCTGCTGAGATTTCGGGGGTAGGGGCTAGGGGCCTACCCACCACTGCGTGGCTTGAAAGGATGGTCACGTGACCATCCCACTGAGCCAATGAAAACCCTGGAAATGGTGCCGTTTTCTGGTACGGACCTCTCCGTACGTACGTGGAGACCATGTTGTTGTTATTGCACAATGGGGCATCTAGCGGTTGTTTGGAACAACCATGGTTTTAGAACAGCCACCACCAAGAAGAAAAGTTTTTTGTAATTCTCTCTTTTATGTCAAACATTACAAAAAATACACATTCTAAAATTAAAGAGCCACTTTATACTGTAATTGGGGAAATTGGTGTACCAAGAATTACTTCGTTGTAACACAAGAAGGCATAGAACGGACAAAAGAACTCTCAAGACTTTTTTCTCATAATCAAACGGTTTCATAATGAAATAAAAAAAACGTGCTTTGGAACAAAAGAATGGGTTGGAAAAATGTCACATTATTCAATTAAGAAATGAAACCAGTACTGGAGAATTCCCAAGGAAGGAAACCACAACTGCCTCTGAGTGAAGGGACTCGATCCAGCGACCACGCCGGAATGTTTTTCAAGTAACACCATCCATCGAACCACCTAAACGCATTACATCCACTAGTATCTATGCAGCTTTTACTGCATTTTTCCAAAGGTATGTGTTCAAATTTTATATCGTAACCAGGGAAATCGCAATTCTGCAGCCATTTTACACCACGTCCTATGGTCGTCCATTCGGCCCATCTGTTACCGTTGGGTAGCCCATCCGCCCGATCCAGAAAGACGGATAACTCGACCAATACAATACAAAAGCATAACACAGCTATTTTGACCCCCATGTTTTAATTATTCTGTGAATGTACTGGAAAAAAAAAGGAATTTTCAAAGAATTATGGTATACTTTTTGATGATTGAACTTACAATTACGATATGTCGATGACTACACTGATTATCTACAAGCAGAGGAGCAAAAGTGAACTAAATGAATAAAGGATGACTGTCGTCCATTTTATACTGTTATGTTGGGAGGGGCTACCAAGAATTCTCAGTCGTTTTTAAACGAGCAAAAAGTAGGAGTTGCCTTTGTAGAATCAGAGAGATTTACGGAAACCAAATTCGAAAAACGACAACTAAACGAATTCGTCATAACGTCATGGAACCGTTTTTCCAAAGTTTATGTAAGAAACGTTATTCCCGAGATGTTACAGCAGTCAAGACAACAACAACTGCATTTTGCACAAATGAGATTATCTGGAAGTCTCTACGTCGATTAGTTCGGCTAAACGGGAGTGCACCAACTAATGAAATTAATGACGAATCACTTGGAGAATCACCAATTGAATTGAGAAAGCGTTTCTTTTATTCCCCTTTCCTTCTACAATAATACGTCTTACTTAACTCTTAAACATTGATTTAAATTTTATTTCTTTCGTTTGGAATGGTAAACATTTAATTTGAAAGGTGGTGAAGGAATCCGCAAGGGCCACGGTTGGCTTGCGTTTGGCTAAGTGAAGATGCAGGGATGTTCTTCAAGTAACACCATCCGTCCGTCCACCTAAACGCGTTACATCCGCTCGTGTCTATGCAGGCCTGGCTGCACTTTTCCAGTGGCAGGAATTTGATATCGTAACCGGGGAAGTCACAATTCTGCAGCCATTTAACACCACGTCCTATGGTTGTTATGTAACAACGGTTGGACACTATAGGTATACGTGAGATCTTTATGTAATTGTAACCATTGAACTACACCGAGATCCTGATTCCCATTTGCTGCTGTCGTCTGTTTTGATGTTGATCCCTCTGTTACGAAAATTGCTTAGTGTGTTCCATAAACGTGGATGACTTTGTATTCATTCAATGGGTTTATGTACACCTATAATTCTTGATTTGAATATTATTCAGTGAAAAATGAGCGAACTATAGCAACAACGAGAACTACGGGGATTGAAGTCGATCTTTGAACATTCCGTTTACGTCCGTTTCAGTGATCAGGCTATAATGTTTTTTAACGTGTCCCTTGGATGGAACTAATCATATTACCCAAAAATGTTCGACCATCATTCCAACAAATCCTATTTATTCATTTTTTTAAAATTCAGAATGTTTAAATTTCATACGATTCCCGCCAAAGAATAATACGCTGGTGTACAGTCAAGTATTCAAATTTCATCTTCCATTACACAGAACATAGCGAGGTTGTATTTCATGTCACAATCGCATATAGTCTAATAGCATCTCACGATTGGCGGTACTTATTGTTTGATCTCGTGTGGAAGGAATCCGCAAGTGCCACTGGCGACGGGTGTGCGGTTGAGTGAGGGCAATTTCTTTAGAAAACACCATCCGTCGTTCCACCTGAAAGCATTACATCCGCTCAAAGCCATGCAAGCTTGACTGCAGCACTTGAGATGACACTTTTCTATCGGCATGAATTGATATTTGATGTCGTACCCTGGGAAATCGCAATTGCGAAGCCATTTGACACCACCAGTCGTTGTGTTCCAATCGATCGCAGTTTTTGATTCATCGTCGTCACTCGTTTTGCCTGTAGCCCTATTCCTAACTACACCAACGATTAGTTCACGAAGTGTTTTGTGCACATTTTAGTTATAGTTACTGTTGGATTTGACGTCGATCGGATGTGAATTTGATGATATAACAGATAATAAGACGATGAAAATCAGAGCCGTTTCGGACATTTTCCTGGTTGAGATATTCGCGTCTCAATCTGTGGGAGTACACTGGAAAATAATGAGATTTGTCAGGATTATTAGCTGAATACTTTACTGCTGACAATAGAATCTACCTGAAAAAGTCGAATAGAGAGAAGTGAATGATAGAAATAGAACAGCAAAAAAGAGCTTTCTGGGGTACCAAAATAGAAGACGCAAAGGGTCGCACTGGGAGGTTAACTAGAATTTCTCCACGACTGATGGACGTATGTAGAAAGTGAGACGTTTCCAATTTCAAACTGAACCACTACAAAATGAAAAACATTTCAAGGCTCCTCCTTTTGTTCCATGTAACGAAACTCAAACGCAAGGGGGTAATGTTTGTTTCACTATATTTGATGAACATGGAACAATTACAATCAGCTTTAATTTTAAATAGTTGAGCTTCATCATCACCACAATATGACATTTACAATATAACAGTTTTCTCGTCTATTCAAATACTTTTCTATCTAAAATATCAATCGATCAATCACAATCACAATATCATCAATCAATCGGTCCAATCGTCATCTTCATCCTGGTCTTGTCCGCTCTCTTCACTGTCCGAATGGATGACACGACACCTTTCTTCCAATACACGAGCCAAAGCTCCAGCCATGACATCCATGACATCGTCACTCACTGGTTCGGGGTTGACATCTTTCTCCACTGGCTTCAATCTTTTACCTGCCCGTATTTGAACGAGCAAACTGCTGCGTGAATCAAGTGTAACCGACGATTTCAGATCCTTGTTCATTGATTGATCAGCATCCTCAGGAACTGAAGTCAACTTCTGTCCTTCTTTGACAGTGTCCATTAAAGCACTACGGCCTGGCTGAACAGGTGCAACAGGAGTTGATGGAATAGACACATCCAAGGAACGGATAGGGGGAAAAGGTCTATCCAATGATGGTGTTGGTGGAAGTGGTGGAGGTGGAGGAGGACTATCTGATGGCGAAGGTGGTGGTGCAATGATAGTAACCGGAGCCATTTTTGATGAAGGGGCAAGCTGAAGAAGTGCTGGTGGAACAATGGCTAGTGGGGAAGCAATTGATGTGGAATGAATTGATGAGGGAGCTGTTGTCGGTGGTAGGGGAGGAGCCATCCGTACGGTCTGTGTCGTCGATGGAAGGTTTCTTGCTGTCATAGGAGCTGAGAACAATTCTGCATTATGTTGTAGACGGGATATTTCACGAATGGTCGTTTCTTTTCCTCCATGTTTGTTAATAAAATCTTAGATAAATTCACGCGTAGCTTTGTCCTTCAAATGGCTCTCCGATATGCTGGCCTTGGATAAGTAATAACCGATTAAACATCATTAAACATAATAAAAAAGAAACTAGAAAACCTACTCTGGCAAAAAACTTTAACAGATTGGGATCGACGTTGTCTAGAGCAAATCCCTGGTTCGGATCCCACCCGACATGGCTAAGATGTTTGAAATCTGACGGTAGTCCGATGTCCGCTTTCGTAATTTTCTTGTTTTTGTCTTTTTTTGACTTTTTAGTCATCACGCTGTTTGTGGTTGTCGTCGTTCGCACTGTAGTTTTCGATGCTGATCCGTTGGTAGCCACTGGGGTCGGTTTCACCAATGGCTGCAACTGTTGCTGCGATAACCGTCGACGCTCTACACATCGTGAAGTGTTACAAGTAATCGAATCAGTTGAATTTTAAGGCTGACACACCTCGTTTTTCCGATTTGATTCTCATATTCTCTTTTATAGCCATCAAAAAGAATTCTGCCTCTGCGTCATTGGCAAAATTTAGCCCGACGCGACAATCCTAAAAACAATGTGTCATGAAATCGTGTTAATATGGAATTCGAAACGATTACTTACATCCCCTTCAAAAGTGTGAAAATGTGGTCTTGGTGAACAGTATTCAAAAGAGCTGTACAACTCTTGTTCCCAAACAACAGATTGTCTATCCAGGCAAAAAACCCTCAAATAATAGGAATGCTTGATATTATCCTTAATGAAGCACAATACACCGCAATGCCGTAAGTTCCATTGGGATCTGCTGGGCGGATCAGCAAAACATACCTGGACCACAGCTGATGCCATACTCTACGGTTTAACAAAAAGATTTTAAAACCCTAATCTTTAGAGAAGACTCGTTGACTTACGTTGCAACGCAATCCAATGAGTTTAAAAAGTGTATTGTTCTCTCTAATTGACAGAAGAGAGGATGGCTTATTTTCAAGTAGCTGCGGGCAGTCGCCATTCCTCATTACGGAATCTGGGGTGAACCTGAACCGATGTCGCTGACGATCGTCCGACGACGTTGGTAGTTTTCTGTTTCGTTGGTTGTCTGGATGTGTCGATTGAGTTGCGGGAGTTGAACATTTAAACTCACGAACAGATGAGCTGCTAGATGTGGTATATGTAGCTCTCTACTTCCCTAAAGCCTTTAGTTTTAGTTTCACAAACTCTGGTTTTTCAATTTCGAAGAAGAAACTCACCTTCCCTCCAAGACTTGTAATTTTGTCTTCAAGAATTTTCGCTTGGATTCTCAAATGTTCGTAGCTGTGTAAGTAAAAACTCTACGCATTTTAAGAATAATTGAATTTACTTAAAGGTTGCCTATACCTTGATTGTCTTAGAGCTATGACCCAACATTGTGTTTGATTGAAATTTAAACAGGAAAACAAATGTCTTTCTTGGTTTCCCGTGAAAACAATCGAAAATGTGAATGGGTCTTCTTTCCCGAACGATACGGTGCAATTTTCTAAAACTAGAAAACCCAAAGGTTCCTATTTGCGAAAGTAGATCGTTTAAACAAGAATTTAGATTTTAAGAAGGTCAAATTTTTATGTCTACATTTGCCATGATTTCTCCGAAATAATTCAAACCAAAGTAGAAAAGAAAATTGTTGGTCAGCTTGAACCAGAATTCCTTGGCAATCAGTTTGGCTTCTTCTTTGTGAAGAACGTTGTACTTCATTATTCCCTCGATCCTGTTGAAAAATAACGAATCAGTAGGAACACCCTAAATTTACGTTATAACACTTCGTCTCACGTTGCACATTTCTTTAGGGCGGTGTTAATCAATTCTCTTGAATTGACACGCATCTTGCCGTTCGTTATATTTTCTTTTCTGAATTTAAAACTGTCTTTACTGTTGAAACAAGTCGTTCAAAAGTTGGGACTTTTCAACCAAAAAATACTGTGCGATAAAACGCCATGAAATAACAAAAGTCTCAACGGAAAGTTACGAAAACTGATCTGTGCGAAATGGAAGTTTAACTTTACTAACTGACGAGTTGTTGTTAATTAAGAGACTAAAATATAAGCAGTATGCAATTGTTCTCGTGCTTAATGCTGTAATATTCACGATGTGTTAAGTTACTTTGAAACGTGATCTAATCGTGATTTAATGCGTGTGTAGGATAACAGGTGCGCAGTCACGCCCTTTTTCCTATATCATGTTGGTGCAATAGTATCGAACAAATGATGACATAACAAATGGTTTGCTGTTATAGCGATTTGCAGTTACTTAAGTTGGAAAATGTCAGACGTATCTAAAAGAAAATTTTCTTTCTGTTTGGTAGGAAATTTCCATAGGGAAAGGGTTAGGTAAAGAATATTAAATCCCTTCGATTCCTGTTGTTTCATACCTTTCCCCGAATTTTTGAGCTCCCAACCTCTCGCAAGACTACCTGACTTTTTGTGACCCAATAGGACTAATTTGCATCGTTTGATCAACGACAAGCCAACATGAAAATAGCAAACGTTGCGACAATGGGAGTCTACGATCCCTTTCCCACAGCCAAAACTTGTTCTTTTGAGCCCTTACTCCTTTTTACCTGTCCCACCTGTCCTTTTTATTTTTATTTTCTTTTGCTTAAACAATTCAGTATGTCTGTTCGTATGGACGATTGTGGATCAGTGCTTAGTGAAGCGTTTTTCTTTAGTGACAAGATGTTTGTTAAAAACTCTTTCGTGACATATTGATCGGTAACAAATGATGCACTTACATTCAAACGTAACCTCTGTACATTTTTCTAATTAAAAAATAGACATAAACTGGAATGTGGGGGTCATGGCATTGATGCATCCTTGTCTGTTGATACTCGTGGCCCTGCCGGTCACTTTTTCTAAATGGGAAGACTACATCACCGGCAAAGGCGGTATTAAATGGCTGCCTAACTGTGAATTTCCAGGTTTCGATATCGTCCAGAAAGAAATGACGCAGGAAAAATGCGGTCAGTTTTGCATAGCCACCACTCACACCAACGGATGTAATGCCTTTAGCTGGCAGAGCGGATGGTGTTACTTAAAGAAAATACCGGGCCATTCGCTTAGTCGCCAACCGACAACCCGGGGCAGTTGTGGAGTCCTTCCTTGGGAATTCGAGGATGGAGACCCATTGGACACAGGCCAAGATTCGTCTGGAATCAAATCGAACATTACCGATCAGCCGAGGCAGATCCAATGTGCGTACATCAAGAACGTTGGTTTCGATGAGTATCTCTTTGCTGCTGACGACACTTATGACGAAAATAGCCGCCCTGTTTTTACGTGGAGAAGCAAGAGAGAAGGTCATCCTCGGGATTGGAGTTCCACACAAGGATTATGGATCCTAGAAGAAGGAAGCCCAAAAAATGTGTACTCTATTAAAAATGCCTATCGTCAAGAATTGCTCTATGCTTCTGATTGCCGTTTCGCGCAATATGAACGTCAAGTGTTCACCTGGAGGAATCCAACTCGGTACGATCACGGTCATCTCCATTGGCAACTGGAGGCTGCGTCTGTTAACACTTTCTACATCAAAAATCGAATGTTTGACGAGTACCTCTACGCGGTTGAAGATGCTTTGAGTTTCGATCCAGTTCGACGGAAAGTACACACCTGGACTCAATCACGAGACGTTAGCGCCTGGGCCGGAGTAGGCAGTTGGGTAGTGGAAACAACTATGTGTCCAAATTGACTTGCGATTCCCAATTTCTTTGTATTGTTGTGTTCCATAAATGACGATTCTTTTAATCTCTTACGAGAGGAGTAATTTTTAATGGCATTTCGTGATGGGGTTTGAGTAACATATCGGCGCATGGCAAGGCAGGCCCGTGTTTTGCCGTATCGTAAGTGAAACGGAAACGTCTCAGTAAAGTAGAAAAGATGACCTTCTCTTCGTACATGGCAAATCTTTGACCTAAACAAAAGAAGAAATTACAGTTATTTAAAGTAAGCAACTTAATTGTCGTGATCAGTACCAATGCAGTTCCTTGGGCCAGCGCTGAAAGGGACGAAAGCAAACGCATGTCTACCTGCGCTCTGATCGAGTTGAAATCGTTCCGGATTGAATGCAAGCGGATCCGGAAACAATTGGTCGTTGCGATGAAGTGCGTAAATGTGGATGGAATAGGAAGCACCAGCCGGGATTTTGTATCCGTTACTAAGCACAAAATCTTCGGTGTTGAGTCGCTTGATGTGTGGGACACTAGGATAGAGACGTAGTGTTTCTTTGATGCAACATTCGAGATACTTGAGTTTAGTGGCGTCTTCAATTGTGCAGGGTCGCTGTGAATCTCCAAACACGTCATCCAACTCTTTTCTTACCAATTCCTGATAATTAGACACAGTTAACATGGAGGTATCATCCAAGAGGTAGGAAAAAACAATTCATTTTTACTTGACGATCCGGATGAGTTGCCATGCAATACAGGAACCAAACTGCAGCACAGGCTGTTGTATCATGACCCTGTTTATTAAATTTTTAAAGAATTAAATCTCTTTTGTTATTGTTATATGTCATTTTACCTCGAACATGAAAGTGTCAACTTCGTTACGAATATCTGTGTCAGTTAAGTTAACCTCTTTGGCAGCAATTAACATCAGATCTAGAAAAGCTCTTCGCTTTCCTATCGAAATTTGATGGAATCAAAACGTTATGTCTTTTAAATCTTGTTATCAACCTACTCGGTTCGAACTCAGATTCTCTGGCAGCTTCTTGTTCGTCTTTCGATTCTTTCGCGGCTTCCTCTAATTCCATTTCTTTTTTCCTGTCTCTGATCACCTGAATGAAAGAGGGGGGCAAAACTCATTGAGGCAATTAAGGTGGGTGCTTTAATGTGACGAATACTTTTGAAGTGAAATCGTGAATGATTTTCAAGTATTTCTGATACTCTTTGCCTTTCTTCGTCATGAAATACATCCACCGGGGCAGAAGGCTCCATATCGAAATGAAATACTCAAATAGCACAGTGGAAAACCTGTTTGGATTGCATTTGTTGAATCAAATTATCACTGTCCCAATTAAGTATACCTTTGCACCGCGTAAAGATATTCAGAATCCTGTTGCTGCGCATTAACTTTGATGCCCATCGCCGCTTCTGTAAAATGTAATGGTTAAAATCAGAGGGTAAATTTTGAATTGGATCATTAAATTGAGATTCTTCATTACCACAGATAATGTCGAGGGTGCATCGTTTCATATAAGGAAACACGTCAATTTCTTTTCCAATCAGCGAATCATCTGATTGCGAAGCGCCGAGTTGTTGGCACAGAATATTGGCACTTTTATTGAACGTGTCGAAGAAGTTATCGAGTATCTGGAAATGGAAGGCCGGAGTCAGCAAACGTCTTCTCTTGCGCCACTTATTTCCTGCAATTAAAAAAGCTGAGCTTTCGTTTGAAAATTTAGAATGGGGAGCCTTTTGACCTGATGCGGTAAGAAGTCCTTCACCAAGCCACGGCATCAGCATGTCATAATCGCTGCCTTTGTCAATGAATTTCTGACTTGACAAGATTTCCTTCAGCAAAAAAAGAAAATGTTGTTTTACTGATGAATGTGGTAACGTGTTTGAATGCGTACCTCTACCAACAGTGGGCAAGAAATGTCAATGTAACCTTTGAAACCGAACCAACCGCGATAAAAATGGTCGTACTTTTTCGGCCATTCAACCGAAACTTTTTGCAGCCAACCTATGTTTAAGTTAAAAGATACCTGATAAAATCTCTCTTGTCTTTTTAGGAAAACTCCTTTGTGTCGCAAAACTAAGCTTGAATTCACGATCGTCTTTCTCGTTTTTTATTGTTGTTGTTAGTAACGAGTAGGATTGCAACATGGCTCTTGTTTGTTGCACAAACCTAGCTGGAATTCCTCTTGTCAGCTTAAAAGGAATGTCAGAACCAAAGTTTCAAAACAGTCGTCTATAGACGATAGGGGTCATGTTATCAGATAAGTGTGCTGTTTGTGCCAATTGCTTCGCGCAACAACCAGCCAATTATTTAGTAATTTGTAAATTGCGATTGTGAGAAAACTATTTTATAACATATCACTGCATAACAGCCTATTATCAAACCGATCCATCATTCATTGCGTCTAGAGAAATAGAAAACCGCCTATTTAAAAAAGGTCATGCCTGATGCAACTGCAAGACGGCTTACTTTCCGCTGTGATATTTTGCATACGAGTCCTGATCATTTCGTTTTGCCGCGTCCATGTGACGAAGTTGTAGCGACTACTTGTTCCGTGAATAGTATTTCGCTGCGGGTGCCACTGACGCGACTCTAAAGTTCATATGTCTACAGCAAACTGATAAACCGGTTAGTACACCCTAACTGGGAGACCTGATAAGAATGAGAAGATGAGAAGTTATAATGCCTTTCTAAGATGGGAAAAGCAAAAAAATGAGGACGTGGGGGCGCTGGAATCGAATGGAGCAAATTGAATAGCCGGAATGATTCGTTTTTGATCAATGCGGATAGAAAACCAAACAAACAAACAAACAAAAAACGTTCGTCTCTAAAGTAAAGGTGAAAAAATAAAACCGAAAATCCTGACTTAAATAGATTATACCGTTAACTAAGCAGCGCCAAAGAACCGGCGTATCATAACAAATACAAAATCCATTTTTAAAAATATTCTACGATTTTTACTTCGAGCTACGTACAAAGGAGTTTAAACATTAGCTGTTAGAGTTAAAAAAAAAATCACATTATTGCGTTAAACTTAGTAGATAGTAAACAGCTGCTACAGAGAACGGACAAATTCTGTTTTTACCGTGTGTGTCGAGGGGAATCGATAACGCGTTACCAAACAATGGCAGTTTTGGGGGACCAGGGATAAGATCGATGGTCCTCACGTACGATGAATTTTCCCATTTTAAGTAAAAGAAGAAAGCGAAGGTCACTGCTAAGCCAAAAATAACAAGAAACATGTCGTAACTTTTTTACTTCAGCGAATTGTTTTGAATAAAAGTATCGCGAAGATGGACAGATAGCCAGCAGTGCAAGAATCATCTGCTGAAGCATCGAGGGGGTCGAGCTCAATGCGTCTGAAAGACTGTTTTATTCTAGCAGTAATACTTGAGTCAGCCATAACAGGATGGTCGCTTTTCGAGAGTATAGGGAGCTGAAATTGCAGCGGCTAGTATGCGTATTAGTCTATTGCTTTTTTATAGCCGGAACTTGCAGCAACTGTTGCACTGCGCAGCGTGTATAAGAAAACATTACAGACGGGGAATACCTGCCGGGAATTCAGCCAACAAGAATCTGAAACCCGTTTTAAGCTGTAAAAAGAAAAGAAAGTGTACGCACGCAGATCCTCAGGCATTCAACATGTAGAAAGAGATGTGGGCGAAGGCCACATAAAGTACGAACATTTGCCTTGAATTTGATTGATTACATGGCGAGCCCGAAATGAATGGGAAAACATAGGAAGGAACGGTCGCTTTCAAATTCGAGTGAATGACGCACTCGCGATGTCGCAAAGCAGTAAAATATGAAAGAAAGGGGCGATAATCTTTAGAGTAATTTTTACAAACAACTTATTTCAAAATATCAAAATGAAACCAAGAGGGAAAACCGAAACGAAACTCGTCGTTTATCCGACGTGACTCGGTTTTGTTACTTACAAGTGTTCTTTTGCACATCTGCTCAAGTTTCGGCATCGTTTTTTACGAAGACGAAAAGCCTGTAATTCTTTATTCCCCTAATTGATAAATCTCGTAAGAGCACTGGATTTGAAATTGTTGTTTTGTGAGATCAACGGAGAAAATGTCGCAAAGATAACTTTTGAGGGGAATGTGTTGTTGTCACATTCCGATGTAATACTTTTGTTGCTTGCCAAAGGTTCATGTAAACAAAATGATACAGGTAGCTGGAAGATGACGCATATGCCAACGCTTATCTTTCTTGATAATGACTCGATTGCATTTCAATATAAAATGGAGCCAGATATTACAAACGGACGTAAACAGCCATTTGTAGCCGACTTGAAAGCTAGACAACGAATTAATAGTTCACGTAATTGCTGAATTGCTATACATAAATTGAAGAACAAAGCCCGAAATTCTGTCAGTACACACAGTGACTTCAGGATGGTAATGCGATTCAGATCTCAAAGGAATTATCCTTCTCGACTTCTTTCCAACGACGAAGCTGGCCAATTGGATCAGCTTATTGGTACCCACTACAAGGTAAGGTTTAACTTTTTAAAATACATTTGAAGTGAATATAACATGATGTTTTTCAAATATTTAGAGTACTGTTACCACAGTGGTTCAAATGTTTTGCCCTGAACCTCCTGAGTATACCCAGTGGATGAAAAAAGATTGTGGAGTTCTGTGTCTAATCACAAACACGACGGGCACCCAGAATCACTGGCTGAAAATCTATTGTCTGGTGCGCCGAGAAGTGATTTGGGAGCACAAGCTTCATGACGACCTTATCTATCACGCACCTACACCCTATTTCCACACAATCACGACTAGCGACGTAAGAAAATTGGTTTAAATTTCAATCAGCCTTCTTGATCTTTATTCAACTAAAGATAAATTTTCATTTAGAATACTCAAATTGGTCTGAATTTCGCCGACGAAGATGAAGCTGCCATTTTCCTCAAAACTGCCAGAGCTTATCTAGTGCGAAACAAAGGTACGAATCGATTTTCAAAAATGATATTTCATTGAAACATATTCTTACACACATTCTTTGGGTATAATTTGACAGCATTAACAAGAAGCGGTCTGTGTAAGGGTGACATCAGTTTACCAACAAATTTTCGGGTTATAAGTCACATCGGCTGGGACAGACGGAGAGGATTCGTCCTGTATAATGTTGATAACCAATTGTTTCACACATTCTTGGCCGGCTTTTGCAATCGATCGTCAACCCACAATCAGGTGCAAAAGGACAATCGCCAACGTGCACAGTACAGCAGTTTCAAAAGAAGGACAATTACAAAAAGCGACATTAGCTTGCCTATTGATGCCGAAGTGATCAAGCGAAATAATGGAATGGAACAACGAAACACGATATAATTGTACAGCGTATGAATATTTGAGCTCTTCATTTAATGACTAGATTGCGACAATCAGCCGAATTAAATTTCAATACTCTGTTCAAAGAGGAATGTTAATTACACAAAACTAAACTAAATCTCTTTATTAATTGGCACGTTGATAAGCGGACGGGATGCTTTTTCATTATCACCACCTGATCAAATCTTGATCAGCGCCGTTGCTATTACTTTTGAGAGAACTAGTCTCCGGCGCATCATCAGCCATATGACTCACAAATGTTTTTGCTTTAGGTCCGATCCGCTTTCTCGCCGGAGGTGTAGGTAAAATAGGAATTGCAGGTAAAACAGGAGCTACGGAGTTTGTAGGGTATTTTAATGTACCAGTTGGAGTACAACTAGAAGCAGTGTTCCATTTGTAAATACTCTATTAAATTCAAATAGTATAACACTTTTGCAGTAGTACTAACCATAAACCTGTAAACTTACCTTTCCACCAAGGCTTTCTAGCTTGCTCTCCAAAATCTTGACTTGGATTCTCAAATGCTCATAGCTAATAGAAAAACATTTCTGCAAATGAATTCAATACAAGAAAGTCTTAAAAAATAATACCTGGCTTGCCTCAAGGCTATGACCCAGTTCTGTGCTTGAGTCACATTGAAGCAGGAGAAAACATGCTTATCTTGATCACCAGAGAAAGCAACAATGAAAGCAAATACCCCAGAACCTTCTTCATCAAACGATACAGAACAATTTTCTAAAACTATCACACCGATAGGTTCCTGCAATAAAATTGACAATCGAAATGGCACCACACTGTAGACAACCTAAACAGACAAATATAAAATATGGCTTTCATTGAGTGAGACCTACATTTCCTTTTATTCCTCCAAAATTGTTTAGGCCAAAATAAAAAAGAAGATTGCCTGTCAGTTTAAACCAGAATTCTTTGAAATTTGTTTTAGATTTCCCAGGGTGGAGAACTTTGTAATTCATTCTTCCTTCGATTCTATTATAAAAACCATGTAGGGAAACAAAACGCTAATTGAATTATACATAATATCGTGTCTTACGTTGCAGTTTTAAAAGAGGTAGTTATCAATTCTTTTCCGTTGACATGCATTTTTCTGCTACGAATCACCACAAGAAAATTGTCTCCATTAACGTGATAAAAAGATAATGTAAATTGAACGTCGAAAGACTCGATAAAATCAAAAACAGGTGATTTCCTTTGAAAAATGGAGGGCGATCAGCATTCCAAACACGACAAGTAAACAACTTCCCATCCCAACATTCTGTCAATGAGTTTAAAGCTTGCGAATATCGCTAGATGGCATGAAGGTAAATTTTTTTAGGAATGTGTACCAGACCGTTGGATCTTCACGTTTCCTGAGATAACTTGTAATCGTATCTAAAATTGTGAAATATTTTGTAGATTCATTTTAACACTTGATGAGACTGGTAAGAAAATAAGTCTGAAAACGTTGGTCTAATGTACATACGAAAATAAAAAAAAATGTTATTTATCGATGGTTGTGTTGAAACTTCAAGAGGCATAGCTTTATTTACTTTCTGTGGCAGTAACTAACCAGTAGAATGTTCTTGCTCCAATCATGGCACTTCTGGATAAAAAACTGGATCAAAAACTAAAAAGTCATTTTTTTCTTTTTCTTCTTTGTTGTCTAGAGTCAATAAAAACACTGCCATGACTGCTGCCAAGCGTCCCCAACCTGAAAACAAACCATCATCTCTTCTATCACTTGAAGAAAATGATCAACTTTTTAAGCTCATTGGCTTACGCTGCAAGGTAAATCAATAGGTCATCTTGGAAGGCACACCTGATTGAAATTGGTTTTAAAATCTTTTTGTTAAACCGTAGAGTATGGCATCAGCTGTGGTCCAGGTATGTTTTGCTGATCCACCCAGCAGATCCCAATGGAACTTACGGCATTGTGGTGTATTGTGCTTCATTAAGGATAATATCAAGCGTTCCTATTATTTGAGGGTATTTTGCCTGGATAGGCAATCTGTTGTTTGGGAACAAGAGTTGTACAGCTCTTTTGAATACTGTGCACCAAGACCACATTTTCACACTTTTGAAGGGGATGTAAGTAATCAGTTTGTTTCGAATTGCATATTAATACGATTTCATGACACATTGTTTTCAGGATTGTCGCGTTGGGCTAAATTTTGCCAATGACGCAGAGGCAGAATTCTTTTTGGTGGCTATAAAAGAGAATATGAGAATCAAATCGGAAAAACGAGGTGTGTAAGCCTTAAAATTCAACTGATTCGATTACTTGTAACACTTCACGATGTGTAGAGCGTCGACGGTTATCGCAGCAACAGTTGCAGCCATTGGTGAAACCGACCCCAGTGGCTACCAACGGATCAGCATCGAAAACTACAGTGCGAACGACGACAACCACAAACAGCGTGATGACTAAAAAGTCAAAAAAAGACAAAAACAAGAAAATTACGAAAGCGGACATCGGACTACCGTCAGATTTCAAACATCTTAGCCATGTCGGGTGGGATCCGAACCAGGGATTTGCTCTAGACAACGTCGATCCCAATCTGTTAAAGTTTTTTGCCAGAGTAGGTTTTGTAATTTCTTTTTTATTATGTTTAATGATGTTTAATCTGTTATTACTTATTCAAGGCCGGCATATCAGAGAGCCATTTGAAAGACAAAGCCACGCGTGAATTTATCTACGATTTTATTGACAAACATGGAGGGAAGGAAGCAGCCATTCGTGAAATATCGAGTTTACAACCTAATGCAGGATTGTTCTCAGCTCCTCCGGTACCAGCGAGAAACCCGCCATCGACGCCACAGACGGCAAGAATGGCACCTCCTGCGCCACCCATGGCAGCTCCTCCACCACCGCCTTCCAGAATAATTGCTTCTCCGCCGCCTATTGCCCCACCAGCACCTCCTCAGCGCGCCCCTCCACCAAAAATGGCTCCGATAACTACAACCGTACCACCACCTCCGCCTGTAGGTGCTCCTCCTCCCCCTCCGCCACCTCCGCCGCCGCCATCCTTTGGTGGGCCTCCCCCTCCCCCCATTCCTTCCTTGACTGTATCAGCTCCATCGCCTTCTTCTTCTCCTGCCCAGCCTGATGTTCGCAGTGCACTGATGGACGCTATTAAAGAAGGGCATAAGCTCAAATCAGTTCCAGCTGATTCCGATTCATCGATGAAGGCCGGCCCGAAGGCATCGGCTGCACCTGATACACGCAACGATTTGTTAGGTCAAATACGAGCAGGCAAAGAACTGAAGCCAGTGGAGAAAAAGGCAAGCTCAGTACCCGTCAGTGACGATGTCATGGAAGGGATGGCTGGAGCTCTGGCCCGTGCTTTAGAGGAAAGGTGCCGTGTCATCCATTCCGACAGCGATGAGAGTGGACAAGACCAGGATGAAGACGATGATTGGGACGATTAATTGCACGATTAATTGCACGATTAATTGCACGATTGAAAAGTCAAAACCCTGTATGAATGCCGTTCCTCATTCTTGATTTTGACGTAGTATTATTTTAAGGAGACTTATTAGTCTTATGTCTTTCATTGGAAGTTACTTATTTGCAATACTGCTTCTGCCTATATCTTCCAGTGTTACGAGCTATCCATTTACGCGTTTAAGCCGCACAAAGATTCTTTTAATAACCGCAACCCAACTGTGACAGCCGTTGCACATATTGCTATTTGCAAGATAGAATTTAGAATATTAGAAACTCGAAGAGTAGCCCAGATAATGATGTGTCTCTCTGTTAGAACGATCGTGTTTTCTGTTTTATCCCCACGTTTTTGCTTCGCTAAATCCACCCATGTCTTTTCTAGTTCTGAAATGTATTACACCAATGTGTTATTATCACATACCGTGTAGACCTACACCCAAACCTACAATGAAGCGTCAAGCAGATCACAGCCGTAAGAAAAAGAATTTCGAAATCGTCACTGTATTGGTATTATGATTTTTTAAAATATTTAAAATGAAGCTAAAAAAAAACAATTTTTATTGGTATTTTTAAATTTTTGAATTGCAGATCATCAACATCACACCTGCAGTGGTGACTAGTGATAGCACTGGATAATAGTGCAGGACGTGAGCAGAATGTGATGCCACGTCATGGCTCATTTGAGTCTGTTTTTGCTCTTCCGGTTCGTGTTCACGGCGTGGTACAGATTTCTCTTTCGAGTCTAAAAAGTCACCGAGGATCTTAACGTTCAGGCAGGTAAGAATTCGATTACTTGTAGAGCCAGCCATGATCTGTTCTTCACACGTTGTGGCTGCTCCTTTACTACCACGATTAGTCACTCCTTTTACTGTGGTATCCTCGAATTCAAACTTGAAATGTTCCAGCCAACGCATACTTTCGGCCGAGAAGCTTTGGGCTTTAAATATTAGAGATACGTTAGAAGACATAACATCTGGCATAAGGGAAACGACATTTTTGGTAGAAAATTGATTGTTTCTCAAATTTAGCAAATGGGAGTAGGCGATATCCATTAGCCCTGATGTCGATGAAAGTGCGGCGAAATGATTTCCATCCATGCTGAACGTGGCTGCGTTAATTTTCAGACTTAGACGATCTAAGTAACTATCGTCTATGGAGACAGATCGATCTGTGGGTAGCCAGTCTACTATTATAGTGACATCGGTCAAGTTACAACGAACAATTTTCAGTTCCGATTTGATTGAAATTGGAACTAGTTCAAGTCCGACAGGAAACGTGACGTTGACGAATGTGACTGTATCAGCTTCCAGTTGAGCGAAAGCATCTTTGCTGCATACTAACTTGTTAACGTGTTGCAAAGACAGACGATCCACTTTCCTTAGCGAACCTGTAGCTATTTGCAAGCGATCGACGCGCAGAAAATTGATCGCCTTCATCGGTAGTTCAGCGAATTTTGTTTGGGCAAAGTCAACAAGCGGGCAATCGACTACGTTCAAAGTTGTAATGGTTATCGGCATTCTTACTTTATCGAAATTGATCTGCCACGAAAAAGTAAAGAATTGCAATTTTGTCAATTGGGAAGGAATAGTGGGATTTCTATGTTTACTTTTTTCAGTTTGCCTTGATCGCCAATGATGCAACTGCAGTTGGCTCGCTCGTGTTTCCCATCACACGTACAGCCGGGAAGGTTTTGACAGAGGTCAAAGACAGTGTCTTTTACACGAAGAGGTTTGCGTGCAGGATCTTCTTCCAAGTCGGTTTCATTTCCAAGCCAGTCAGTCGGGTCTGTAGAAATGCCCTTGGTAAAGTTAGCTAAACAACTGCTTAAAAGTAGGGATGCTAAGAAAAGATGTAAAAACCACCCCGATGAATGTTTGATAATTGACATTTTTATTTAGAATCTAGCACAAAAGAAATGCAACGCTATGCGCAAGCGTCTGTCTACTTTGAAACTGTTCACTTTATGTCCGGTGTGGGATAAAGTCTACAGATTGAAAGACAGTTAGGGACGATTGCCAAACTTGTTTTTGTTTTTTCATCTCAATCTACCAGAGAATTACCACAGAATTTTCTGCCATTGCGAGATCGGATGTAGTGACAGTTTAAACTGTGTAGTGATTGGGCGTCGGATGAAGTGGTTAAACGCAGCTTCCTGGCAATCCCATTATGAGTAATTCTTCCGTCAATTCCGTTGCGTATCATCAACATGCGGGTCTGAGCTAATTTAACTATATGTTTGTTAAAATGTTGCCGTTCTTTTACGATCTGATGAGAAAGCAATTGGCGTTTTTTCATTAGAATTTACTAGAGCAATTGCGAATTGTGTCATGGAACATGGAAGCTTTTCGTGGTGTAGCATCGTGGTGGTCATTTTGAATTTGTAATGAAATGCTTCTATGAAAAATGGTACATCCAGGTTATTTGTAAAGGTGTAGCATTTAATTGATTACCGAGCAAACAAAAACTAATCAAGTCGCGAGACTGGAGGAAGTTTATTGTATGGGGAAACGTAACCAACGAAAAGGAACGTTGTTACACGTTGTTATTTTGAAAGGTAACTTGAAAGAAATGCGGAGAAATTCAGAAAACATAGCACACACCCAAGAGAAAAGAACGGGATCGTGAATGTAGAAGCAGAAGAACTGGTAGAAGTAGGACGTCGAAATAGTGGTTTGAATTTCCCGGAACGAACGAATTCTTTCATTGACTGTGGAGTGGGGCAAAAGATCTGGTACTTGGGTGGTTTTGATCCCCAGACCCATTTCTCTTTGCATTCGTTGACGTTACTCCTTGTTCTGTTTATAATCAGATTACCTTTAAATTCAAAAGTGAACATTTCCAACCACTTTTCAGCTGTTTGTGCCACTGTAGATTCGTTTGGTTTCTTTTCGTCTGGAAAGCTAATGTCCATGATTCCCTTCTCTTCGACGCTAAAACGAATGTCAGGCATGCGTTCGCGATTGAAA
Source organism: Daphnia magna (assembly GCF_020631705.1). Lineage (NCBI taxonomy): Eukaryota > Metazoa > Arthropoda > Branchiopoda > Diplostraca > Daphniidae > Daphnia > Daphnia magna. Next base: position 2,715,499 of record NC_059187.1, read on the forward strand.
GTGTTGCCGTTGAGCTCCATTGATTTGCTAAACTCGATGCTGGTGGTGGGTTGATTATTTTCAGATTCGCAGCTTACACTAGGACTTGTACTTACCGGAATCAGTGGAACGTTCGTGCTGATTGTGCAGAGACTAGGGAAATTATTGCCTATCAGTTCGAAACGATTTGTTGTGATCGTCGCTTTTAAACCTTCAAGCTCGCAATTGCGAAAACTGACCGTAAGATTGGTCACATCTACTTGGTTAATTTGGATTTCCATATCGGTTGATAGTTTTGATTCCCTAAATTCCAAAGCTGAATTGATTCGCAGAGGACTGAAGGTACCAACGTGGTTAAAATTGTTCATGTTGTTTTTGTTGAATGTGACATTCGTGAACTGAACAGAATCGGCTTCTAGATTGTCAAATGCTCGGTTTTCGAAAGAAAGCATTCCTACGTTTTTAACAGTAAAATTTGAAACTTTCTTGAAAGCCAAAGGTCGAATAGTGACTCCAGCTGAATTTTGGATTAAAATTTCCGCGAAATCAAATTGAGAGAATTCATCATTCGAACCGATTTCCAAGAAATCGCAGTTAGAAATTCGGGCGATTTTGAGGTTGGGTGGAAACCGGACCCCAGAGAATTTCATGAGTGTCGGTAACAAAACTTTCTGTAGGTTGAAAGAAAATAATTAATTTAGTCGTGTTTTGAACTCCACGTTTCTTAAGGTATTACCGGGTTTGCACTGCCAGTGCTTTCAGATTTCGTGTTCTGACAATTGCAGTTGGCCATCATATTCTCTTCAGCGTTACCACTGATTGGGTCGCAAGTACAGCCAGCTTGAACACACAGATAGCGAGGGGATTTGCGTGCTTCGGGAAATTCGTTAACGTCGGTCATTGGAGGGACCGTGGAAGAGTCCTTAGTATTTGGTTCCATGTTGCAATATGCAAAGGGAAACAAAATAGTCAACGCAAAAAGCAACTTGCTTACTGGAAATCGTGCCACTCGCATTTTCGTGCTTTTTTTCGTTAGAAAAATGTAACAGATAATTATTGTAAGCTTAGTAATTCAATGCGTCTTTCCAACTCACTGGTTGAATTTTGTCTAGCGCAGGATAACAACAAATCAGGCTAAATTTGTTTAGCCCTTCCATAGCGAAAACTTGTGGTATGCCTGTCAACTGAGGTTTCCGTTTCTTTTGGAAAATTCATGTCGCCGTGCGGTCACCATTATCAGAACTCTGCCCGTCTTATGTACGATTCAAATATTTAAGTAAGTAATCAAAATGTTCCAAATGCGTCTCAAATGTAATCAACAACATTCCATGTCATCGCACTGTATGCCTGAGTGTCATACAACTATAATGATAATCGCTCTGTTAAAGAAATAGGTCCACTTTATACAGAAGTTTGGATACGTTCTGTGTCCCATAAATGTATCATTTATTGATATGAATACTTAGTATATCGTTCTACATTTGTGTCACGGGCATTCAAACAGAAATGCTACCGTCGCGGAATCCTGTTTTCCCGATCAAGGCGTTTATCAAAACACTTTTGCCTGTCCGATGACTTTCTTCTCGTGCTTCGTTCAGTATGCGTTCAATGTCACTAGCATTCTCCCTCTTCAAGAGGTAACCCAAACCACCATAACCTTGGGCGACCACATGGTAATCCATATGCTAAAAATGCGATAAAATATTAAGGAAACCTCAAAGTGTCGTCATGGAATTTAAATCTTACATTCAACTTGCAAGCCACATCTGTGCCAAGGATGGTGACTTGTTCACGTAGGATTTGTGTCCATGCTGCATCATTGCCTACTAGTGCCATAACAGGCAATTTAAAGCGAGTGAATGTGTCGAATTCTGCAACTGAGTATCCGCATGAGCCATCCCCCCATACAATCCAAACCTAAGTGACGTTAGCATAAGCATTCCATCTCTGATTACCAGTTTGCTTCATGTAACACCAACACCTACCTCACTGTCAGGTCGGGCAAGCTTAGCGCCAAGCGCAAATCCACCACCAACACCAAGGGTGCCAAAAGCCCCAGGATCCAGCCAGCTCAACGGTCGGCGAGGTTTCAGTATGTAAGCTGCCGACCCAACGAAATCTCCCCCGTCGGCGACAAGAATCGCGTTATCGGGCAGTACTTTTTCTAGCGAATGAAGCACTGAAAGAGGATTCAAGTGAGTTTCAGTCTCCTCAGACGCCAACTGTAAATCGACAAAAACTCGTGTAAAAGTGTGGCATGGACACAAATAATTGCACGATTACTTTTTCGGTGGCGAGCTCCTTCTCTTTATCTCGTTTCTGGAGCAATTCTACCCATTCAGGGTCCCATTTGAGGCCGTCAGCTGCTTCAGATAATTCGACGAGGAAAGTACCTACGTCTGCCTGTACGGCAACGGCTGGTTTCCAGAACATGTCAGAATTCTGTATCAAAACAGCGGAATTTAGAATGCTACGCTAAAATGTACACACGACACCATCATTACTTTGTGCAGTTGATCTTTGTTGCGATTCACGGCTATAATAGGCACCTTACGCGGCAGTACACGCCCGTATGAAAGTCGGAAATCGCACACAGAACCAGCCAAAATGATTAAATCAGCTTCCTTGAGTGCATCTCGCCTGTGTTGCCTCGCCTGTTGATTAAACATAGAACTGTAATATAGGACGGGAACAGTTTTAAAACGACATAGAAATAAAATTGTCTCTACGAACTTGTAGGGAACTTTTGGATCCAAGGAGACCTCTGGACATTCCTCCTAAGTAGCAAGGAATGCCTAGCCGGTTAATTGCTCTGACTAATTCCTCGCTTTTAACAGGTGGAAGAGTAGACTGACTACCCATTAGGATAAGTGGCCGTTTGGCTTTCGATAGGAGCTGGACGGCTTTCGAAACTAAATTTTTATGTTATTAAATTATGTAACGCAGTCTTTAGGGTAATGGGATTGGGTAGTACCTTGTTGATTGGTCGGCATTGGGATGATGACTGCTAAAGGTTTTACTTCTACTGGATCCCATGCACCAGCAAAAATATTGTCCACATAGTTATTTAGGTACCTAAAAAGCTTAGTCAATATTCGGCGGTTCCGCAAAAAAGTAGATGGTCATACCAATTTACGATTTTGTTGACCACGCCTTTGCCATCACTTTTTGCTCCAACTTCACGTTTTACAAGGTCGTACGAGTAGAGGACATCGATGGGCATTTCTACGAAGACTGGACCTAGTGGTTAATAGAATGAGGTGATAAAAAATGTCCTATAAAGGAAAGACAAATAAATTCACGTCTTCCTACCAGGTGTGTCTGACTGTGCGATTTGTAATGCTGTCCTCAGGATTGGAGCAATGTCCCGTACTGACGTAACGCTAGCACAATATTTACAGAGTGGTCTGAATAATGACATTTGATCAATATCTTGGAGGGCACCGCGACCTTTTAATATTGTTGCAGCCGCCCCACCTTAAATTATTTTAATATAAAATTATTGTTGACAGGCATATACACCTCTAAACAAGGAATGGATACAGAACATACCTAACAGTAAAATAGGTGACTCTGCCATTTGAGCATTTTTTATTGCAGTAACAGTGTTGGTCAATCCAGGCCCAGCTGTCACTGCAACAACACCGACTGTTCCTGTCATTCTAGCTACAGCATCAGCAGCAAAAACTGCTGAAACCTAATAATGAATTCTAGAATAATACACAGAGTTATGGGGTTACATATTATAAGTTTAACTATATACCTCATGCCTAGTATCAACCACTGTGATGCCAACTTTCTCTGCAGCAGCTAAAATTGGGGAAATATGACCACCAGCCAAGGTAAACATTTGTTTGATATTGTGTGCATGTAACACTTGAGCAACAATTTCACCCCCATTCCGCTTGGATGTTTTATCAACCTAGGCACCAACACATCCAACATGATAGCAACTGAATTACATAAATAAAGAACATAAACAAACCTGGTGAATTGCCAAATAGATTAAGTTAAATCGCTTGAAACCCCAACCAATCACTGCACCTACAATTGCTGAACCAAGAAACATGGATATTCCTGTTTCTTTGAATCCTGCTGCTAGAATTTCCAACATTTTTATTTGTTTTTCTCGAGAGGCTCGAGACTTTAACCACCTTGGCAATGCTAGCTGATTGAACGTAACAACTGAAATCACGCCAGACGTCACTCACGTGTTTACTTTATGCGGCACTCGACTAGTATTAAATAATGCTACTTGGAAGCTTAAAACCGGTGTGGCAGTTTTTTTTTTATAGTTAAACATTTCTTAGTTGTTTGAAAAAAAAAAATTGAAAAGTTGTGCAGCAGCAGTTGTGCGTAATTATTTAGATTTCACTGTAAAGAGAATATTTTAATATTGGCAACACTTTTTCAAAGCAGACTACCTTAACAGTTTGGACTGCCCAAATTTGGAGGTTGGGTATCGCTATTGTAATTACTTTTAGTTGAAAAGCTTGGCAGCTGTGAAGTACTTGTTCAACGTCCAATAAAAAGGAAAGGTAAACGTCACTGATAAGACGAAAACAGTTGGATTTGAACTCGAAAACGTTGGGTGTTGTCTTACTTATATCGCAAATACCAATGGATCAAATTGATATCAATGTTGTCAAGGAGCCGAGAGGTTTTCTCCGGGTTCTACAATTTGTATGTTTTCAAAAGTTTGAATTTTTGCCATAGGCTACACGGCTATAATGAGTTTTTTTCCCCGCAGGTATTTGCAATATGCGCCTTTGCAACGACAACAAACTTTGGGAGCTCCTTTAGCTTTATTGTTAGATGCAAAAATGAAACGATGGGAACTCAAAAAATCACACAATCTATTGAATATCCGTTCAGGTATAATCACATTAGAAATTGGATTGTAACAATCTTGAATTTTGAAATTTGTTTTCCATTTAGGTTTGATCACATAATAGTAGAAGAAAAAGCTTGTGGTAACAACTATGTGTTTTCATACTTTGGAGATTACTCATCTGATGCTGAGTTTTTTGTTGCTGCTGGAGTTCTGGCTATGCTTTACTCACTTGCATCCCTGGTATTCTATTGCCTTTGTGGCAGCAGCTATCAAAACAACAAAACCATTCCACTTGTGGTGTGTATTTGCTACATTTTAATGAAGTTTTTCAAATTTAACTATTGTTTTGTGTGACAGGATTTTCTAGTTACAATGGTGATTGCAGTGTTCTGGCTGTCAGGCAGTGCTGCATGGGCTTCTGGAGTATCTGCTGTCAAGTATGTCTCTGATCCAAGTGGTTGGATAAAGAATCTCAAAATATGCATGGAAAACGCGGAATGTTCTTCTCTGTACGCCGGAAACTTCGCTGGACTCAACATTTCTATCGTACTAAAAACAACTAAAAGAAAAACCTACTGAAATTAAATTGTTATGGTTTGATTTATAGATCTTTGGATTTTTGAATTTTTTCCTCTGGACAGTGAATTTGTGGTTTCTCTACAAAGAAACATCCTGGTTCCAGCAAGATAATGCGTCAACCACTGGACCAGGCGGACAAACTCCCATCTAACATGTGAATCAGACTTATTCAATTGCATGAGGGAAGAAGGTCAGTATTTGTCTCGTTTGTAGTGCGCATCCCCACGTATGGTATTTGTGTAGAAAAGAAAGATCTGACTCGTTCGACTGGGTATTTAAGTGCGTTATTAAGTAAGACAATACCGCACATTTTTTTCGCAATTTGATTTATGCAATCAATAGCACATTGCATCTTTTCTCGCAATCATTTTGAAAGATTTATTCCATTAACTCCAATACACGGAGCATCGATTAACAGAGTCTCTGGCTCATCCTTCATGGTTGACTGAAATCAGCGGAAGTGATGTATGACCAATTAAACTATCGCCCAGCCCAATGCATTTCCTTCCAATTGTATTTTGCCCGTTAATCGGATTCATTTGTTTGACCTCCCAACGTGCGTACACACTTAATGCGTAGAACATTCGAGGCTTTCGTTAGGTAAACCCAAATATGAAAGAAGATTACTGTGATATCGAAATGTACCTTGAAAGTAAACAGTTATCTTATTTGCCATCTTTGAAGGGAGAAAAAACTGGCTGTGACAAAGACTCGTTAGTGTTGGACTAATATTACATAATCCGAATGGTAAACGACGCAGGATAGCTTTCAGTAAGGTGCAACCTGGTTGAAGTGCAAGGGCGACTAAGTTTGTTCAAACTATGCAACTGAAACGTCTCAAATGCGATAAACAACGCCGTATTTTGAACTTAAAGATTTGGAGATGTTGTTTGCCGTCTCTTACGACATAAACTTGGATCCTTGATAAGGATCACGTATATATTAAGTCGATGTAGACGTGCAACTTCGAACTGTGTTTTGCCATACTCGTCTTCATTCGTGCACAATGAAAACCATCGTGCTTTTGCTGGTGGCCGCTTTTGTGGCAGACCAGGCAACTGGGCAATGGAACGCTAATTATGCGTCCGGCCGTACGACCATGGTTCATTTGTTTGAGTGGAAATGGGACGACATCGCTGCCGAATGCGAGAGATTCCTAGGACCCAAAGGGTAAATATTCTTCACATTTTTCAGTATTCTAATCAGTATGATATTAAATAGATGATTGTATTTAACGTCCCTTGGTAACAGATATGCAGGAGTTCAGGTATACTCAAATTTTAAAATTAATATAGTACATGACAAAGATACTAAAATTGTAATTTAAATTGCAGGTCTCACCACCCAATGAGCATATTGTCATCATGCAATCTACCGTCCAACGACCCTGGTGGGAACGTTACCAGCCTGTTTCTTACAAATTAGTTACTCGCTCTGGTGACGAGAATGCTTTCAAGAACATGGTGGATCGCTGTAATTCTGTTGGCGTCAGGTAAGAGCACTTTTTTATTACTTTCTTGTTATAAAATGTGAATTTTGAAGTTATCAATTACTGATTTCGATGGCAGAATCTACGTTGATTGCGTATTCAACCAGATGACACCCGGAAGCGGGACAGGCATCGGAGGATCTCCTGTTGACGGAGGATCCATGAGCTATCCAGGTAACTGAAATTTAAACAAATTACAGCGATACAGACTTACTTTATTAATGCAAACATGTTCTTCAAAGGCGTTCCCTACGGACCAAATGACTTTACTCCTAGGTCAAGCTGTCCAAGCGGCTCAGGTGATATTGAAAATTACGGCAATGCCCAGCAGGTGCGTAACTGCAAACTTAGTGGAATGCCCGATCTGTACCAAGGTACGCAGTTTGAAAACATCGCAGTTTTTTTTTAATGAAAAAGTTACTAAAACAACAAATTAAATTACAGCATCGGAATACGTCCGTGGTAAGATCCTAGAGTTTCTTAACAGACTGACTTCGTACGGTGTAGCTGGTTTCCGGTAATATTTTGTAAAATTTACGCTTTAAATCAATAGGGAACGAGTAAATAACAGCTTATTCGGTCCTCTTTCAGATGGGATGCAAGCAAACATATGTGGCCTGGAGATTTGAAAATTATTTCTGACAGACTTAATGACTTGCCTACTGCCAAGGGATTCCCGGCTGGATCCAGGCCTTACATCTACATGGAAGTCATCGATCAAGGTGCACATTAGTCCTTGTACATGTATCCATTGAAGGAAGAATGATTATTTACTTTCAAACATCTTTCAGGAGGAGAGCCAATCACTGCCAACGAATACTTCTACATCGGCCGCGTAACTGAATTCAAGTACGGAAGGAAACTCAGCGACGCCTTCCACAAGAAAACAGCTTTGAAATATTTGGTGAACTTTGGCGTTGGTTGGGGTAAGCGTAAATTTCTAATAAAATTGTTTTATCCAGTGCCATCTTTATTTGAAACACAAACATTATTCCTTTTAGGTTTGATGCCCGATGGCAATGCTTTGGTTTTTATCGACAATCACGACAACCAACGTGGACACGGTGGTGGCGGTGATCTCTTGACGTTCCGAGAGTCTAAACTCTACAAGGTGCTCCATGTCTAAAATCTAGAACAATCAAGTTATTTACTTAAAATTTGTGTAAACAAAAATGTAGATGGCTGTTTCCTACATGTTGGCTTGGCCTTACGGCGATGCTCGTGTCATGTCCAGCTACTATTGGGAACAGAATATGGTGAACGGACAGGTATAGCAATTTTGCGTATGGATGAATAAGAACAACCACTAAATAAAATCCCTCATTTCCTCGGTTAGGATAAAAACGATTGGGTTGGACCACCTCATGACAGCAATTTCAATATTCTGTCTCCAACAATTAATGCGGACGATTCTTGCGGAAATGGGTGGATTTGCGAGCATCGCTGGCGACAAATTTACAACATGGCCAAGTTCCGTAACGTCGTTGCAGGTACCTGATCTATCAAAACCACATTAGTTTTGTTTTTCATGCTAAATGACTTCAATTTAAACCATGTGCAGGCACAGGCATGAACGACTGGTGGGACAATGGAAACAACCGTAAGTAATCAGCAATTTTACTGCGTTTCTTCACTCATCACCTAATTATTCTTTTGTTTGCCAGAAATCGCGTTCTGTCGTGGAGGCAAGGGTTTCATCGCAATTAACAACGAAGGCTCAAATATGTCTCAGACACTACAGGTTTTCAAAGCGACCGAAATGTATCCAACACAGGAATTAATAGATTTTTTTCCCTATGAATTCTTAACAGACCTGTCTTTCGGCTGGAACATACTGCGACATTATCTCGGGCAACTTGTCTAATGGAAAGTGTACAGGAAAATCAGTTACAGTAGGATCTGATGGAAAGGCCTTAATTAGCATCGGTTCAGCGGAGGAAGATGGAGTGCTGGCAATTCACGTTGAGGTAAGCGTTGCTCAGAATTTTTCTAATATAAAAGCCTAAACTGTCATTTAATCGTTTTGTCGTTCTTTTCTTTTAGTCAAAGCTGTAACTACTTCTGGCATGGATTATAACTTGGAGATGGATCCCTTAATTTGAATGTAAACGAACATGCAATAAATGCAAATCAGTGCAAATGTATACCTGTGATCAATAAATATCTTAAACTGAAATTCCCCATTTTTCAACCAAGCAGAGGCAGGAAACATTTTGAAAAGAATTGATCAATTCCATGTAAATATTTATGATCAGGAAGACATAGTGCTAAAAAAAATGGTTTATTTTCACTATATCGGAAAGAGAAACATACTAAAGTTTGGGATTGTCAAGAGGTGGAGCAATTCCTTTAATAGCTTCGATTTTTCTTTCTCTGGGTGGTTCTCGTCTATTCTTCCAAGCTTGAATTATAGTCCTAGGATGGTTTGGAAGGAATCCAGAGAGACCAAGTAACTAAAACATTCAATCAAATTGAAATTAGAGACAAGTTGAGCCAATAACATCCCTAAAAATGAACCTGTGCAACAGGATCGCTGAGTTTTGCTCCTTGCGAAAGCCAGTACTGAATTCTTTCGAAGTTGAGGGCAACAAGTTTTTCATTTTTATTGTTAGGCATAGCATCAAAGCTGCCAACTTGTTCAATTACCGGACCGTCTTGATTGTCCTTAGTCTAGAAAGTCGAAAGGGATCTTAACGTCAGGGCTCAGGGTTTATACACGTTGTGCATAACAGGCTTAAATATCGACGATAGCATACGAAAAAGTATTTAATGTGAGTTAGAAAATTTACGGAACCTTTTGCACGACGATATGATAGAAAGGCCGATTTGTGCATCCATGTCTATTTAAGCGAATAACTTTACCGATTTTTGTAAATGTTGGGAGAGCAGACGCCATGATGATCATCGACTATGATGACACCTGGAGACCCATTATAGCGGCTCTTAGTGCACGTCAAATGTTTGGTGAGAAGAAAGTCGTCAAAAAAATAAATTTAAGAAAAGAACTTTTCCGTTTCTCGATTAATTGGGTGCTGTCACAGGAAATAAAATGGTGGCAGATGTGGACAGATGGATAGATATAGCCCGGGATTGTAAATACTTACCTGAAAATGAAATGAAGGTGAGTTAGCAAACCACATGCCGCCAGTTTGTTATAGTGGTACGATTAAAATTTTGACATGACATGTTCAAGTTTCTTTACAAGCTATTTCTCTTGCCATTAGGCACTAAGAATTAAATATTTTTGATCAGGATGTTAACACTCATCTAAATAAGGCTAGTAAAGTACTTGAAATGTGACATCTCTTACAGTTGGTTGATACAGACACTGAAATTTGAGCTGCCATTATCACTGCACATGATGAAGTATTCATTTTAATCTTTTGCTTGTCTGCAGAAACTTTGTGAACTGGTTTGTGGCTTGTTGCTTGAAGAGTCTAATGTACATTATGTTTCTACTCCTGTTACTGTCTGTGGAGATATTCATGGCCAAGTATTGAAAACATGTTACAATAAGATGGATAAAAACTTCTAACAAATTATTTCTGCAGTTTTACGATCTAGAACAGCTCTTCCGTACTGGTGGGCAAGTACCAGATACAAACTATGTTTTCTTAGGGGATTTCGTTGACAGGGGATACTACAGTTTGGAAACCCTGACTCGGTTGTTGACATTAAAAGCAAAGTACCCAAACAGAATCACACTGTTGAGGGGAAACCATGAATCCAGACAAATCACTCAAGTCTATGGCTTTTATGGTAGAAAAAATATATATACAGTCAAAATTTTAACCCACTGAATTCTTGACATTTGATAGATGAGTGTCAAAACAAATATGGCAATGCAAATGCATGGAGATATTGTTGCCAGTTATTTGATTTACTCACTGTGGCTGCGGTATATCTATTGTTTTTTGTGCTCCTTATGCATGAAATCACTAATTGGCTATGTTTTTATGACAGTTAATTGATGGTGAAGTGCTATGTGTGCATGGTGGTCTTTCCCCCTCCATTCGGACGCTCGACCAAATCCGCACAATTGAGAGGAATCAGGAGATCCCGCACAAAGGAGCGTTTTGTGACCTTGTGTGGTCTGATCCTGAGGACGTTGAAACCTGGACAATTAGCCCCCGAGGTGCCGGCTGGCTTTTCGGCGCCAGGGTTACCCATGAATTCATGCATCTCAACGGACTAGAACTGATTTGCCGTGCTCACCAGTTGGTTCACGAAGGATACAAATTCATGTTCGACGACAAGCTGGTGACAGTGTGGTCAGCGCCAAACTATTGCTACCGCTGTGGTAACGTGGCTGGTATTTTAGCATTGAATGAAGACAAGTCCCGCAAGCCTAAGCTATTCGATGCTGTTCCCGATAGTGAGCGTGTTATCCCACCTTACACAACGACGCCCTACTTCCTGTGAGTTTTAAAAAGATAGCCCGAAATTTTCTCCAACTGCTCTGCGTTCTTTGATAAAAAAATAAACATATGTAAAATCAGTTCAATCCTCCATAAGTCAATAAATGCTTTTATGCTGAGCTGTCCTCTTGTCAGGCATGTAGAAGAAAATGTCGTAACTAATTATTAAAAACTTCCTAAGCTGAGTCCAGTCAGATTTATTTGTCTGAACCGGGATAATTTACAGTCAAAGAATATTGTATGGTAAGCTAAGGTAGTACGATAAACTAAAGAAAACTTCCCGTTATTTTATTCTTGTTTTCTAGTCAACGTGACAATTGTTAGGTGGCGTTGAAGTAGTACGTATTTATCAGAATTTAAAAAATGTCATCCGCCCTCTTCGGGAATTTACTTCTTCTGTGTTTTAAAGTGATTGCGGGATCTTTCCTCTTGTCTGATATAGAATCCCGCTGCTTAACAAAAAAAAAGCTGTGAAAACCAAGACCGCCTAGGGCATAAATGCTGAAAAGCAATTGGAAAGCAGAAAGAGATTGCTCCCCTTCCTCTCATTTTTCACCTTTTCCCGTTCTCCCATTACCTCGGTATGGCTTGAGGCTATTTCGTTTTCGTCTCAGTCGACGCTTCTCTTCTCAAAGAGAGTGTCAGTCTAGCTAAACAGTTCGTCGAACACTGTTGTTCTGAACAAATCCAGTCGAGTTTGGGCCTGTTTGAATTTTGTGAAATGTGTGTTCTGAAATTTTATTGAGTAAATAGTTTTGTTGAAACTACCTTGATGGCTTCTTGCCCTCTTGCTATCCAGCTGAAGCTGGAGGATCAGATCCCATTTGTGGATGCCGAAGGGTCTTGTGATGGAAGTATCAGCAGTGTGGGGACAGGTAGCATCTTGGGACACTCCACCACTAGTGAAGAATATCTTGACAAAAATTCTAGCCAAGAAAGACTTTGGAAGTATCATCAGAATCATCAAGATTCATCAATGGGAGACCACCATAGTTTGAATAACATCCTGGACACGGTCACATCATCTCATACTAGACTAACGGATTTGGATTATTGTTCAGTGGACCAGCTTAATGGGTCACACATGAACAACTCACATGAATCCATCAAGATTGAATCTCATCTGGACACGGTTGTCACCATTGATGAACCTATGAAGGATGAATGCAAAACTCCTTCTAATAATGGGGCCAAGCATGCAAGGCCAAACACTCTCATCTTGGGAAAAGATGTAAAAGGTGGATTTGTTTCCCTAACATCTGCATATGCCTCTCTTACAGAACAGGTAAATAAATCTGCTTAAATATACAACCTTAGAAGTAATCTATCTTGTCAGGAAGTTGTGGTTTCATGCTTTTCACACACAGAAGCTGCTGGAGTGTAGGATAAACAGAAGGGGAAAAGTTTCCGCCTTGTACGGTCCGTTGCATTTTAAGAAAAAGGGGGAAACATCGTATTGGGTTGCTGTGGAAAATTTTCTTAGTCAAGACACGCGCTTTGTTGTTTGTGTGTGTCGAGCATACAGATCAAGTAGTAAAACAAAAAACGGGGTGGGTGGCGTGTTTGTTTGCATAGGAGACACGCTTCCCTTTTGCAGTCAAGCCAATCATCCGCCCTTGTCTCTTTTCTTTTTGAGTGGTGTTAAAAAAGAACCGGTTCGTGAGCTCTCCGTTTTTCCAAAACAGCGACAGCCTCAGTCAGCCGACAGGAAATGGGCAGTATTGTCCATTTTTAGACGTTCAAGTTAGATCGTGACATTCCCGGCGTTCGCTAACAAATACGGTGGACTAGTCTGTTTCCGAGCTGATAAACAAACTTAACCGGGAGGGAGTTAAATACACTCGACTGTCTCAAGTATGTGCGCATGTGTATACAGAAATTTACGCTCTGATTCATCGTAACATCCGGCTGAACTTTGTTCTAATTTCTATTCTAGGAATATTTAAAAAAAAAGTGCTTAACGCGTGTTTATTTGATTCAGTGCGTGATTTTTTAAAATAAATGTTTATGGATCACCTCCCCCTCTAACCCAAAATAGTAAAACCAGCTGTTTCGTGGCACACTTAAGAGAAATCGGCCAATTAAGATACGAGTTGTAATAGAACTAGTTTATCCAGGAGCACTTGATCTTGCTTATTCTTGATGTTTGTCTGTTTATTCTCATTTAGCTGCGTCCTATTTAGAAAACAATCAACAAAGAACATCTGAGAATTCTTCTTAGTTACATACTCGGCGGTGACTTCAGATGGCTTGAAGCCAATCCACGAGAATGACAAACACCTCACGATTTTTGTATTTTTCTACCCATCACGTATTCATTACCATAACGGGAATAGTTTGTTTTTTTTATAACTTTTTTCCCCCGCCAATCGTGCAGCATTCTTAAGCAATAGAAACCACTGCCAAGCCTATACACGTTTCCCATATTTGGACACTGATGAATAAGTTTTAAGTTAAAAAATGCTTTCGTGTTTATGAGGCAATAACTTGTTTTCTTTTTTCTTTCTATTACAAAAAATTATAGTTGAGCGATAACTACGAGTCCATCTACAACAGCAGCGTTAGTTACGGCTGTAATGGTCAGTTAAGCCCAACAAAATCCATTCATTCGGCTGCTTCGACTTCCAGTCCATCACAACCCCATCACTACATTTCATCGTACCGGATAGCACGAACATCCTTATCACGCCGGACGGGCTCCAAAGTGGCAGCAACGGCCTCAGCCTCGTCTTCCTCGTCGTCATCGACCTTGGATCGAGTCGGAGTGGACCCTAGTCATCGATTACAAACGATACTGAGGCAGCGTTATCAAAAGCTCTGTGACAGTTTACCGGCTGTCTCGTGGTGTCCGGATTTTCATCCGCCGGTCCGACAAATGATATTTAGTCTGGCTAGAGATTCCTCATGGGAGAAAGGCACGGCGACCCCTCAAAGACCAAATCTACGCCGGATTCCCCTTCATGGCATCTTTGCTGAGGATCGCGTAGGGAATTCCACCCATTGAATTTATTTGAACTAAAAGGCTAATGTCCTCTTTTTTTTCTTCTACCCTTTTATTTGATTTTCTAGAGATCTGATAGACCGAAATCTGGTGGACAGAGACTTTTAATTATGGGGGAAACGGGGTACGGAAAAACGACCCTGTTGCTTCGGCTACTGAACGATTGGAGCACGCAAGACCCAGCCTTGGGCTACTTGGCACGATTCAAGCTAGTCTATTTCGTTCCCTGTCGTGACTTGACTGGCCAGCGTGTTAATTTATTTGGTTCGCCAAGTAAAGATGAAACTGAATTGGCTATCAGTTTAGCGCCCGAGACGGAAAATCAAACGCTTTTCCTCTTGGACGGATTAGACGAGCTCAATATCTGGCCGGACGAAATTAAAGATTTGTTGGAAGGCCGCCTCTATCCGGCTAGCACTGTTTTAGCCACTTCCCGTCCAGTGCCTGTTGCTGTCGCCCATCCGGCATTTCATAAGCGGATCATCATTCATGGCTTTGAATTGGTCCATGTCGAGAGTTTCATCCGCTCGTTTTTCGCCACGCCGCACGACCTCGAGCGTGACCAACCTCCTGCAATGATGGATCTTCTCCAGGCGCGGCCTCGTCTCATGAAATTGGCATCGAACCCGCTCATGTGTTTCCTGCTTTGTCTCGTTTTTCAAGAGGAAGGTGGCAGATTGCCGGAATCAGCAGCAGAGCTCTTTGGAATTCTCATGCGTTTCGTCATGCTGCGCTCTCTGCGCCAGAGCCAGCAGCAAGGTCACATGACAACCCAACAGCGCAAAATTTTGCTGGACTTTGGCCGCTTAACATTGCAGGGCATTAAGGAAAACCGGTACATCTACACAGATACTGAGATTAAAAGCGCCTGCCAGACGTTGGACATCGTCAAGTAAAGATATTTCGATATGAAAATTTTATTTCCAAAAAACCTGTTCCACTCACCTAATTGGCTGTCAATTATTTGTTGGCTTGTCGCCGTAGATGGGGTTTCTTACTGAAAGGCATCAACGTGAATGTCAAAGGACAGAAGCGAACATTTTACCAACCCATCCATTCGGCGTGGAGTGAATACGCTGCCGCATTGTATCTAGCTTCGGTTTCGCATTATGCCAATATCATACAAAGGGAAGTTTATAGCCTTCCTTTGGATGCCGAGCCTTGTTTAACGACCAGCGCCGGAATCTACCGCAGCTCTCTGCAGGTACCTTTCACGATCATTTTTATTTTGTGCATAATTTTTACATAATCCTCCATTGTCATGGTTTTTTTTTGGTTTTTTTTTATTGTTTATTCTTATGGCATAGGTGTTGTTTTTCCTGTGCAGTGTGCTGTCGAAAAAAGCCTATTTGCTGTACAACATCCTGTCTCCTTTAGATTTCCCTTGTGTGACACTGTTGAGTTTTCTGCAAACGGCCGGACGGAGTAATGTGAATGTTGCCGCCTTATGTAAACTCATTCAGGGTCATGCATCAGTCACCACATCAGCCGAAAGTCAACTGCAAAGTTGGTCCGCTCTTGTTGACCATCCAGAATGTCTACTGCATTCCATGGCCATTCGCTACGACGGACTTGTTAACGGACCCGCCCTTGCCTCTTTGGTTGACGTAGTCGGACGTAATTCAACGCTTCACACTCTTAAAATTTCATCGGTGATTGGTCAAGGTCTCGAGGCAGTAGAATTGTCACAAGTGGCGCGCCAGCTCGGACCTATGATGAGCAAGCCAAAGCTGCAGACGCTAGAATTGGCCATTTCGTCATTTGATGAAGACGTTTCTATTGCTGACGCACTTCAACCGCTCGTCGATGCCCTTTGCTCGTCCATTGGAAAAACAGCCATTTCCAAACTCGTCCTCGACATGGAATTAAGCGCAGAACAAGTGACGCAACTCGGTCAAGTGTTGCCGACGAGCAGCGTCCGCTCGTTGCATCTTCTGCACTTGTCGTGCGCATGGGACGGACTTCAGGCTCTAACCTGTTTAATTAATAATGCAGGCAGCAGCGTAACAGGTCTCGATTTAAGTGGCTGTTGGGCCGCCACGTCCTCAGCCAGCCAAACGCAACAGGTAATGCGCTAATGACCTAGTATAATAGCAGAACACCCGACTTACGTAGTGTTGTTCATCATTTAGACGGTCGTTGATTCGCCAACGGCGTGTGGCACTCTTTCCGGTAGTAGTAGTTGCTCGACCGGCTCTCCAGTTGCTACTCCCACGCCTGACCCACTAAACCATCACTCGCCTCGACCGACTAAACAGCAACAGCAATTTCTCTCGTTGCCCAGGAGGCCTACTCGTGGATCGCGTAGCTATAGTAGCCTGACCCGAGCAGGACAACAAAACACTCAACAAGGGTTGTCGTCGTCTTCCAATTATCTGTCGCGAACGGACGAAAAGCGCCGTTCAGATTCTATGCTCTTCCAGAAGGTATTGCTGCCACTACCGGCATGTGATCGTTCATCCCATTTGCAGTGCGGTTTCCATCTACTGTTTGAAGCCTTGAGACATCCGTCTTGCCGACTAACACAGCTCAATCTCAGCAAGTCTTCCTTAAGTGTTTCTGACGCCATGTGTTTAGGTATAAAATTTAACGACTTTTGATTTTTCACCACTAGAAATCAATGGATGCATTTTCTTTTTATAGGCGAAAGTTTACGAAAAAACCGTGTCCTCGTTTCTCTTCGATTGGAAGGTCTCTCCAGTCTGAAGGAAGTTCTTCCCGTTTGTTTATCGCTGGCCGAAAACAAGGCTCTCCAGCTACTTGACGTCAGCTCCAACCATGTGTTGGTAAACGATTCCGCATTCCAGCTCATCTGCCGCGCCTTGGGCCGTAATTGTAGTTTACAATCACTGAGAATGTGCGGCTGGACTTTCTGCCTGGAAGAAGAAGATACTTTCAAGACGCTGTCGGATGCCGTTCAAACCAGTCGGCTTCGAGAATTAGCACTTTCCTCTTCTCTAATTCGTATCCCCTTTCAAGATAAACGAAGTCGATTGTCATCAGCTCTGCTCGGTCCAGTCATGCTTGACGAACTGGTGGCGCTAATGTCGCAAGAAGGCTTCGATCAAGTTCGTTCTGACTGGTTGGCTTTTCTCAAACTGGATAATTGTCGATTGGAACTGAATAGCAAATTAACTTTGCGTGGCGCCCACTTAGTCTTTTTTACAAGCGGGTTCCAGCGACTAAGTGAAGTCAATCTGGCCCTTGATGCCTCCAGCACCACAGAACCGCTTCGAGATAAAGCATCGCTGGCATTTTTCCAATCTTTGTCGCAATCTTGTTCCCAACTCAGAACTTTAGTGCTGAATAATTGGAAATTCCAGTGGAGTAAACCAGACAAAGTTCTTAAGGTAATAACGAACAAAAAAGAATTTAAAAAAGAAGGGGGGAAACGATAACTGACTAATAGATGTGCATTTTTATTTTTTTGTCATATAGGGAATCGCTAAAAGTCTTAAAAACATGTCGCTGAGTTGCATCAGCTTGGATGGGTTGGTTCTACAAGCAGACCAGCCATCATCGGTTGCGGAATTGGCTTTTGCCTTAGTGCTCGTCTCAACTTTAAATAATCTAACACTCCTTTCCCTGAATGGTTGGCGGTTCAGTAACGAAGATTCCGTTGATTTGGGCAAAGCGATTCGCGATAAACTGTCTAGCAATGTGCTGGAATTATCTCTGAAAAACGTGCCATCACAGACGACCAGGTTAATAGTCAAGGTGGCAGAAGAGACTGGAAGAGTTGCCGTAAGCCGCGGAAGTAGCGCCGGCCTTTACCGATTCAAAAAAACGGGTCGAGCCCCGGGTTTCCTCAACAAGATGATGCTCATCACATCCTCTTGGAAAGAATGAATTGCAATCTTGAGTCTTAGTGTGATTCTCAAACTGTGATCGTTTGTTCCCTAAACACAAACCAGATAGTTCGATCTTTACTTCGTTTTTTGCATCCCCCACCTAAGTGGCGCTTTGTTTTTCGCCATGATTTTTCTTACTGTTATCACATCCCATGTTGCCATTAATCACATGACCTTAATGTATTGTTGCCTTATGGACTCGCCGTCTTTCTCGTTGGCTTTTTTCTTCGGCCCCTAGATCCCGTAATTGTTTTAAGAACCTCTCTTCGTTACAGGAGATTTTCTTCTTCTCTTTTTCAAAGCAATTGGTTTGAATAGTTTTCACATAATGTTTTCATTAGATGTTCAATATATTGACATATTGCAACAGTTTTTTTTTTCGTATTCCTTATGTTATTGCGATTTTCTGAAGATATTTGACGATATGGCGCATAACAGTCTTTATTAGGTCATCGCGTTTCGTCACTAACGACGTAGAGAGACTTGTCCTAACTTTTTAGTCAAGTGGACGGGTTTAGAAGCCCGAAAAGCCAATGAACGATGGTTTATTATCAAAAGGAATCTTGATTCTAGCACCCATGAAGTATAGAGCCAAATTTCCCGAAAATATGTTCAGAAAAAAGATGTTATCTCATAAGATTAACGCTATATTTCAACATCGTGATAAGAAAGTCGTACTGTCATTCAATGTCCCGCGACAGCGAATGTTTCTACTATTTTTAACAGCAGACCGAAAAAAAAAAAACGAAAAGTAGACGTACATTTTGGAGCTGAAGTTTTGGCGCGAACCTGGTGACTTCTGGGTCCAATATAAACTTTAAAGAAATATGGAAACTGAAATCTATAGTGTGCATCCAAATATATTTGGAAACACAATGCTTTTAGAGATTTAGTTGTTTGAAAGATTGACATACAGGCATTAACATTTTATTTCAATTATTAATCGTCCTTGTTATATAGGTGGCGTTTCCTCTGTTCATGCCTTTTAAAAGCATGCGAAGCTAGAAGGTGGTATGCACCGGGCCTGAACTCTATTTTACGCCATGTCATTGGTAAATAAAACTAAAATTCCTTGGAGCCTGATAGTTTTGAAAACCACTGTTGAATCAAAAGGAGTAGTTATCCTATTTTAGTTCTAAAAGTGCTGTAAATCTCCAGATGTCTAGAAGTTCTTGTATTTTATGTAAAGATTTATCAATTGACTCAAGCAGTTGTGCATTGGCTTGACGACTTGCACGTGATATTCTGTTTAGAACACTTCTGGCTGGAGATGAAGAAGTACCCCCGTTTTTTTACATGACGAGTACTGTGAGCCATCAAATTTATAATGGATCGAGTTCTCCACGTAATATTTGCAGCCAAACTCAGTTTATTTCAATCAGATATGGTAACATGATTTTTACAGGAAGAATTTGAAAATGGAAACCCCCAAGAAGATGGTAAGAAAATGTTCGATCCAGAAGACTACAGTGGCACTGATTCTGATGAAGATGAAGTCCAATATGGAGCAAGAAGAAGAAAGCCAGACAAAGCAGCACTGAGAGGAAACAAGTAACATTTATAATACATGTGTAGATGTAAAATTATTTAAAACTATATTTTCTCTAGGTTGTATGGCGATAAAACTCAAGGAAGAGGAAAAGTCTTAATATTCTCTCCTTCTCCTAATCATGAAAATGGAAGAGGTAGAGGAAGAGATTACATTAGAACAAGGGGACGTGGTTCACGAGGGACTCTATCTGAAGATCATGAAGATGGAGCAAACTACTCCAGAAAGAATTTTCGGAGCAAAGCTTATGACAAATCCACTGACTTGGCCGAAAATTTCTCATCAGAAGACGGACGAATTGGCCGCCAGTTACGTCTGCTTTCTAGAGAAACGGATGAAGAAGTTATATGCAAAATTTGCCAGCAGTTACAAGTAGCCACATTTTGTATTTGCCAAAAAATGCTGCTTCTGTAAGCTTTTTGTTTTAGGAAGCATTCTTGTTGCAAGACAACCTTCGCTATATTCGGTACAATCTCATTCCGATTGCCAATAGCCTTATAGAAACATACAAGGTAGCAAATAGTGCTCAAGCTCGACAAGCCATATCTTTGGCCATATCTAAGCTGGGATATGTTTCGGATCATGACTTTAACAGGTAGATGAATGTTTATTTATAATCTGAGAGGATGACTATACTACTACTAACCAAACTACTTTTTAGTTTTGCCAAATGGATTTTGTCTGCTTATCAGAAAGAGGCAAATGAAAAGGTTTGCTGTTCCATAATGGATGCATTAACTGAAGTATAAATTACACCATATTCCACTTATTTCTTTGCACTCACTGACTCCTGTTTTTATTATCAGATGCTGAAGCTGAACGAAAAGAATTCGCGTTTAAAAAATGTTGACACGGTAATTATCACACAGATTTTTTTTCTTTTTTACTTTTAAGCAAATCCGTTTTTACCAATTTGTCTTCAGCTGTTGCTTCCTGGACTTCAATCAGCCTTGGAGTCGGCAGATACTCCTGATCTATTTGAATCAAGTCTTAACCCAGTACTGTTGATTGCTGTGAAGAATCCTACATCATTTCTTCCTTGTTTCAGGGTAAGTTAGGCTCGCAATCGAATTTCAAAAATAAAAATACGGAATGAATATTTACTACATGTCAAATTTTTGTATGCAGGACACAGTAGATATTTTAGTTGGTTGGTTTGTTGATCCTGCCCAACCAGTGAAAGTAGTTCGATCGGCCACCAGGGCCCTTCAGATCTTGCGGCCTTTCTGGAAAGAAGACCTGTCATTCTCCAAGACATTACTTTCCCAATTTTTGGAAGATTTAGATGCCTACGCAGCAGTAATGATAACCTTAATTATAAAACGTGAGTCCCCCTATAATTGCATTCCTTGAACAGGAAACGAATGCGCTCTTGGTAACCCCAGTTTCTCCCGGTGAAGATGTTTTGGCGGTTTCTTTACGAAAAATCGCCTCACTTTTAAGGTACTATTAATCATACGTTTTTAATTGCAATTTTGTCTTTTTAAAAGTAATCGTTTCTAATTATGTATTGAAACTAGTGTGTTCATGGTTGTTGGAGCCCAGGTCTGCGTGCTGCCGGAGACAGCTATATTTTCACCTGGCTTTCTCAATAACGCATTGTTGAAAGTAAGCTTTTGCGCAGGGGACTTGCTGCGTCAAGTCGGAAAACTGGATGAAACGGACGTTGAAGGAAATGCTTTAGGGGATACAATCCAGTTTGGTATGTGACCCTCACGCACTTAATTGTTGGTTAATGTCTTTCACTTTTTCACTCATTTGTTTCCAGCAAATGGATGCACCTCACTGTTGGTAGGGTGGCTGGGTAATCGGGTATCCCCAGAAGCTGTGAAGTCTTGTTTCGATTTTCTGGAAGACCAAGTCAAATCAGCAACTAAATATGAGTACCCTCTTTTAATCAGTATGCTTCAGTTGATGACTAGCTTGGCTGAGCAACATATAGTTTCCTCGCATCTCCCTCTTGAAACCATCCAAAGTTGGATGGAGGTAGCCAGTTGGCTAATTCGTTCTACGCGCAGCCGCGAAGTTCTTACGCACGTGGCCAAATTACTGCGCGCTGTGGTTAAAGTGAAAAATGTTTCATTGCTGATCGAAGTTTACAGGTTTAAATCAATATTCGGTTATCATAAATATTTTCCGTTACCCTAAAATCGATGCTATTAGGCGTTTGGCAACAGACCTGGACAACTGTTTTACAACTTTAAAGGAAAATAGCAAGGGCAAAGTTCATGTCTGCAGTGAAACTGAAGAAAATGCTTTATTGCTGCTTTCTCCATTGGCTGATCTCGGTAAATTTGAGTGTTCTACCTTTTTTGGATTTACAGTCGGTTTATCCAAGTTATTCATTGCAAGGCCGAAGTAGCAGTCTTGTCGGCATGTGGGCCTTGGAGCCAAGCTTACTGGAGTTATTGGCCGGAAAACTCCAGCCAGCTGATCAAATTCAGTTTCTCTACCATAATCACCCAGCTTTATGTTTGGTAAACACAAGAATCAAACTACACCATGTATGTATTGTTTTATATGTCTGGTTCTATTATCATAGGGAATCCTGAGAGTACTGCACTGCCATGCCAAAAGTCATAGTCACTTTGTAGCGAATAGTTGTTTGCTGATAAATGCCTCTTCCGGCAGCAAAAACTTGCACGGATGCATTTCTCCTACGAGCGGGAATTTATCGCTCATTTTGAATTTATTGGCGGACCTTTGTTTGGGTTTGCATCGCGCTTCCACTTGCGAAGCTAGCAAAATACTTATACTGCAATGGTCAGGACAGTTGTTAGATACGTGCAAGCCTTGTACGTCTCAGTTAAACCAGTCAGAGCTGTTTCAACGTTTCCTCTCGTCGGTTGTTGGATTTTGCGAATCGGCATGCTCACGACATCCATTCGCCGTGGAATTATTGCTGGTGTCACTGTTGGATCTACCGGATATCACCGTTAAGGTAGGGTTTCCCTAACTAATGTACAACTTCTTAGTTTGTTAACCCTTTGCTATCATAGACGGATCTGGCCTCCCAGATAGCCATGATTTGTATTAATCAAATACGCAACCAGTCGCACTCCAGCAACTTCCTCCACTTGCTCGGACGGTTTCCATCGCAGATCGTGCAGCTTGCCATTTGCCGGACGAAGAATGATTTGCTGACTGGTTTATCACTTTCTTCGTGGGTGCAGAACGAAACGCCAATTACAGCCCGTAGTAGTTTACAGTTTTTCGACCTCATCTTTAAAGGTTCGATTGCGTTGCATAGGATATGTCGTCCATATATTATAAGATTAACTTCTTACAGGTGTACCCGTTGCATCGTTTGAATCCATTTACAGCTTCTACGTTGGAAGTAGTAAGAATAACATTGCTCAACCGACTAATTGTGATCTTCCCTTGTGGCTCGCTGTGCAGTCTGCTTTACTTTGCGTCAATAGCAAATTGCGCACTCCGCTTGGGAAGGCACAAGACACATTTCTTGCCATCGAAGGTAAAGAAATTGGAATTTTTGCGTTAAATTTTTAATTGAGTTTGTTTTTTTTGCTTTTCTTTTCCTTCCAATTAGACGCCATTAAATCTGCGGCGGGCCGGCCCTCTGGCCAGGAAACTGTAACCGAGCAGAACTTGGCTCAATTAAGCCGAATTCGTCTTTTGTTGTCATTCTACGAAATGCTGGAAAAATTCATGTACAACGCATTTGACGGATGCAGCATCGCTTTACCGCTAGCGCCAAAGGTATTGGCTTCGATACTGGCCATCAGAGAAAAAACGTGCTTAACGTTTACTGTTTAACGCAACTTCTACACAGGCTATACGGGTTTTCTTCCGAACTAATCAGACAACGTGCCAAGAATGGGTTAACCGGATGGGCTCGTCCGCCTTAACGGCATCCGTCCGTGCTGGTCGGCATGCCAGCGCTGTCAGATTTGGCCTCAACTTGCTCACCCATTGGACTCATAGTCGTCGAGCAGTTGGTAATGTTTAAAACAATAGATGAAAATATAGTAATTAACCTTATCCTTTATTCAGATATTGCTGAGTTGGAGAATATACTCCAACAAATTGTTCAAAGTATGATTAAATTGGGTGCGTTTCAACAAATTCGAGGACTCAAGTCCTGGATACTGGCACCTAAACAAGCAGAGTTTTTTCAGTCGATAGATGTAGAATTCTTGGAAGCAGCTGCGCTTCAAGCCGAGTCAAAGTAATAAGTTTTCACTGATCTTAATTTAGGATCTTTTTAAATATTTTTTCGTTAAACTCGATAGATACGAAAATGCCATCGAATTGTATTCTAAAATCGAAGGCCAACCTTCAACATTTATATGCAGCCAAGTATATACTGTGAAATCGCAATTGTTGACTGCAAATATTAAATATTTGTGTCCTAGGTGATCGATTCTTACCTGGCCTTGTCAGACTGGGAAGGTTTCGCAGAGTGGAAGAGCCACGCCGCTGATTGGCTAGGGAATGTACCCCAACAGAAAAAACAAATTGCAGATCTCATGGAAGCTTTTGATCGTAATGGTCAATTGCAATGGCCAGAAAAGTCCTCGTCAGCGATGGAGGTTCAGTGGACAGTAGATAGTTTGATGAATGAAGCAAAAAGCGGACTGTCTATGGCCGCCAATCAAATTAGATCCGCCCGTTCCGTCTATTTAGCTCCTACCTCTTCCTGGAAAGTAATGGAATTTTTGGTGGGATCTAGCTTGGAGCTGTTGAATTTGACCGTGGAAGACAAGTTGACTAGCTTACTACCGCTGGCTCATGCCCTGTCATACAAGAACGAGTCTGCCTACGCTTGGATGCAACACACCCACGCTGTCCTCAAAGGTGCCAGCTGTACCGGATTAAAGTTTGCTTCCAGCAATATCGGCGTCGAGTGGTCACGCTGGCTTCTTTGGTATTCTTCATTGGATAGACAAGCTTCCGATATTGCGATTGCTTGCGCTGAGGTGGATCTATCCATCGTGCCACAAGCTCGCGTTGAAGGAAATTTGCGTTTAGCCGAGCGTCAACTGCTACGGAGCATGACCAACTCCCAGGTTCTTAATCAGGCTCATGACATGGCCACGCAGCTAATGAACGAAGCTCTCAAGATGAAGCTTACCTGCGTTAGCAGCACCCGCCTGGCTATTAAAAGACAATTTGAAGGCGCTAAACTTTTGCATCAGTAAGATTTGGATCTAAAGTCAAACATGTTACGAGACAAGGAGATTTTTTATTGTATTCTTTTTTTTTTTTCCTCTTCCAGGAAAGGCGATACGGATGCTGCCATTAGCGTCCTTACCCAATGTTCCTTAGCCTTGTGTCGTTCATTGCAAAGTCCTCAGTCCGCCGTTGACACCATTTTACCATACATGGCCGAATCCTACACTTTGTTGGCAACATGGCTTCAACAGAGCTTAGAAAGCGCCACGCCCCTGAAAAATATTACAACCTTGAAGGAATTGGCCAACGCGGGAGCCGTTGATCATGAAGATCACGCTACATTGGTCAGCAAGTTAATGGAACGAGCGTCAGAACTCTGCCCATCTTCGTCCGAGGCTTGGCTAGCTTGGGGTCAATATCAATATTCACGAGCCCAGCAAAATACGCACGTAAAATCGCTGCTGACGGGAGCTTTACCAGTCGACGACATCAATCGTCTAGCCGATAACTTAGACGAATTGTCTGGTGATCTCGAAATGGTCTTAACAGCGGATTCAACTCTTAGTAAAAAACCGGCCGTGCTGAAGCGTCTGGTTTCGGAAGTTCAAAGCCGTCGAATTTTGGCTATTAGCAACTATAGGGGATGCTTGAAGGCTTTCTTTCAGTATTTGAATCTTCGAGGATCGAGCAGCGATCAACGTCATCACCGTGATACGGTAGATGTGACGCTTCGCATTCTGTGCATCTTCAGCCGTCATCTCAAAGAAGTCGATAGCGAATGGATTGAGATTCTATCCGAAGCAATTGAACGTACACCTTCAGGGGCGTGGCGTTCAATTACTCCACAACTACTCTCCCTTATGCAACATGGCCGGCCATGGTTGCGAGCTTTGACAAGCAGACTACTTAGCCGTTTGGCGTCCGAGTGGCCCCAATTGCTCGTCTTCCCAGTTGCAGTCGGAGCCGCTGGATTAGCTTGGTCTTGGTCAACTGATCCTACCAGTAAGGAAACCCAGTATTCTCGTTATTTGTTCTCGTTGATTAACAGTGGTGTTATCTTAATTAGGTTTGGAGGAGCCGGATAAGGCTGAACCCGAGGAAAAGGAAACAGAAGCCAAAACTTGCACCGCTTCTGAATTACAGACTGTGTATCAAGGGATGATGGACGAGATGACGACACAAGTACCCAATATGGTGCAAGATGTTCGGCTGCTGCTGACGGAACTTCGTCGTTTAGTGCTCCTATGGGACGAACTTTGGGTTGCGGTATTGCAACAAATACATCCGCAAGTCGAACAGCTGCTGCAGAAATTGCAAACACAAATGCAGAAACTCAACAAGAAAACTGGCTTGAGCGAGACAGACAAGAAAGAGCTACTGCAAAAACATTTTATTGTGCTTTTTAAACCGGTAAGTCAAGCATGCATTGTAACTAAAATGATCTTATATTCAGTTATTTTTTGTTATCATTAGGTTTTGTTGGTGCTCGAAGCTATAACTGACATCACAAACGTGCCTCCACAGACTCCACATGAAAACTGGTTTACTCAACGCTATAGTAATAACTTAAAATGAACTGTATTATTTGAGTAGATAATTCAATTTGCTTTTCGTTTGCATATAGGTAAAACGATTATCGACGGCATTGAAAATCTTAAGGAGGGTTGCAACTCGGAGCGTGCAGTTACCGAACTGTGGCTTCCATTTAAGAATATGCTTCAGCAGCTACAACATATCAGCTATCGCCGCTCTGTTCTTAAACTGGATGATGTTAGCCCAGCTTTACGGCAAATGAGAGGTACAGTGTTGCATGCGTTTCCATTAGTTTCATAGTTTTAACTGTCTCAATTTGTTCAGATACGAAAATTCCGATGCCTGGTGTTAATGATAGCAAACAAGGTTCTACTTTATTCATCAAATCAGTCGAAAACGTCATCATTGTGCTGCCTACTAAAACTAAACCCAAGAAATTTTTGTTCGTCGGGACCGACGGCAAACGGTAAATTAGGTCATTCAATAAAGCAACAACCGTTATACATTATTCTCTCTATTTTGTTTGAAGATATGCCTACTTGTTCAAAGGCATGGAA
This sequence comes from Daphnia magna, assembly GCF_020631705.1. Taxonomy (NCBI): domain Eukaryota; kingdom Metazoa; phylum Arthropoda; class Branchiopoda; order Diplostraca; family Daphniidae; genus Daphnia; species Daphnia magna. Next base: position 2,742,425 of record NC_059187.1, read on the forward strand.
GACTTGCACTTGGACCAACGCATCATGCAGGTTTTATCCCTAACCAATGTGCTTCTTTCCGAGTCCAAAAATCGCTATCGAGCTCGTCATTATGGTGTTATTCCCTTGGGGCCTCGTTCGGGATTGATTCAGTGGGTTGAGGGCGTGACACCTCTTTTTGCGCTTTATAAACGCTGGTTGCAACGACAAGCAGCGAATACCACCCAGGGTAAAGGAGAGAAAGGTGAAAAGAAAAGCTAAATTTACCATTATGATTTGGGTATAGAGTAACACTAAAGATTGTGTCTCCTGTTTTCCAGATAACAATGTCACAGCCGTCCCGCGGCCATCGGAATTGTTTTACAACAAGTTGACTCCGCTACTGGAGGCGGAAGGCCTAAGTGCCGATCCGCGCCAGCGTAATCAGTGGCCAATTGACATTCTTCGTCGCGTACAGGCCGAATTAATGGAAGAAACTCCGAAAGATCTAGTTGCACGGTAATTCCTTCACTTTCATGCAGGATAGTTAAGCGGAGTAAAACATTTCGTTATTAGGGAGATGTGGGCTGGCAGTGTGAACGCTGAGCAATGGTGGTCCTCAACTCTTCGTTTTGGACAGTCGTGTGCAGTAACATCAGTGATAGGTTACATCATTGGACTCGGTGACCGTCATTTGGACAATGTTTTGGTCGACTTGCGTTGTGGAGAGGTAAAGGGACGCAGATTAAAATTCCTTGCGACAGTTCTAAACTTTTTCATTCTACTATGCCCCAAGGTCGTTCACATAGACTATAACGTCTGTTTCGAGAAGGGTCGGCAACTTCGAGTTCCTGAAAATGTGCCGTTCCGAATGACAGCTAATATCCAGCATGCATTGGGGGCTGCCGGAACAGGTGGAGTTGTTACCTTAAAAAATAATGGATATTTAATTAACGCTAACTCGTTTATTACAGGGTTGGAAGGGACGTTTCGCTTGTCATCCATAGATGTCATGAGAATGATGAGAGAAAATCAAGAGCTGTTTAAAATTCTGCTGGAACATTTCGTTTATGATCCACTCATTGACTGGCGAACTCCAGTTCCGTCTACCTCGCATGAATCGACTTTGATTCCCCTATACGTGGTTAATCCAGCCCTTGCAACTCGTTGTTCAATCCAGAAACGAAATGCTGAAGCAGACGCTACCTTTAAGCTTTTCGAGCTACGAATGTCAGAGCTGGGGCCTGATTGGTCATTCAATCACAATGACATGACAACCGTGCTTAGTGCGTTGAAAGATACTTCTTCTGCCTGGGAGGAAGTTCACAATCAAATTGAAAGGTAAATATAAAATAAATTTTAAAAAAGGATGTAATTGTTTTAGTGTCGTAATTGGTTCAACCAGGTTGCAGGAAGAAGTTCAAGATCTTCATCAAGACCGTCTCGTTCTCTTCGATGTTCGTTCCGATAAAAATCACGTTATGCGTCAGCCTCAGCAGTTATCTGGTATCCTGCTGCCTCTACGTACTGCTTGGGAAGGCGAGAAGAACGTCCGAGTTGCACTTAGAGCATTGGTTGAAGACAATGCCAAATGGACTCAACTTTATATTGTGTGTAGATACTGTTCGATGTCCTATTTTGAATTCTAACACATTAGTGTTTTATTTTTGCAGATGGCGTTCTCTTCGTTGAATTCAGGCCAGCTGAAGCAATGGGCCGATCAAACAAGTTCTACGTCTGTATTGGCCGAGTCGAATGAAACAGGATTCCCACTTGTAGTAGAATTCTTGAATACGTCGGGACAAACTGTCTTGGCTCATCAAGGGCAGTTGTTAGATCAGCAGGTATTATTTGGTTGTTGAAATAAATCTTATTTGATGCAAATACTTCATATTTCAATTCAGGTGCGGACTTTCAAGGAGAGTCAACAAATGGCAGCATCGGTTGTCATAAACCTTTTGGGAACCTACTCGTCGTTAGCTGCCCAATATCCTTCTGATAACCTAGAAGCTCACAGGTAACGTAATCAGTTAAATTTGTTCGTTTGCTTTTTGGCGGACTTGTACTTGTTAATTGAATGTTACAATTTGTTGTTTTTTTTTTTTTTTGCAAAATATTATGATGTTACGTATGTATACGTATACTACAGAACTCGACTGTTTTCCGTGTGGGCCAACGATCTCGAGGAGAATTTATGTACTGAGACTTGCCAGCGTTTGGTGGCGGCTTTTCAAAACAACTTCGACATAGAATCGCCCGTTCTTGCAGCGAAACAACAGCGAATCATCGATTTCAATTTATCTCTACGTCGGTTGCTAAACGAAGCTTCTATGCGTCTACATCAGGCCTCGCTGCAGTTGGCGGAAGAGGACGTACATAGTGGATCGAATGAACGCATAATGGTACAATATTTACGTATGCTAATATTCCTGAGAAGTTTGTATAAACCGTTTCATTACTGTAGAAATTGCGAGAAGCCTTGAGTGAATATCGTTCGCTACATGGCCAGCAATCCGTAAACTGCGCTGTGCTTGAAAGCTTGTATCGAGTGTATCAGGAGATAGACTCTATCCAATCTCAATCGATTGGTACTTTTGATACTGTGATGGTTGCATGCGGTCAAGCCTGTTGCGTATCTGAATTTCTGTCGATGAGTGATTCTACAGATGAAACCATTTCAAGTATGAACGGGCAAAATTCTCTGCATTTTAGCGTGAAATCTGTTTAATCATCATTTCTATCACGCAGATGAAGTGACAGCATTAAAACTACTGGACCAATTACACCAAGACATGCAAGAATTCATCTTTAACGGCACGACTATAGTTCTTCCGGAATTGATTCGACTTTTTGAGTGCTCCGATAAGAGTGTTTTGCAACTTCACGAAGAACTTGAAGTTCTTTGCATTGACATAAATCTCACAAAAGTACGATATCCGATCCTATTATTTTTTACGAGTTTAGTTCTATTTTATTGACCGTTGTTGAACAATTAGATGGAGATGACGAGACTACGCTTCCAAGACTTGCTGGGAGAAGGTATTGATGGTGAAGTCCGCTTAACTCAAGGACAAATGCTTCTATTGTGCCTCAACGGTCTCTTTGAGAAAGTTGAATCCGGATTAGTCAAATTGGCAAATTATTTGAAAACTATGCCAGCAGTTGAAAATCATATGGAGCTCCTTGAAGAAACCCAACATAGAATGGTATTTTTACGAGTAATCCCTGAGAAAAATTACCAGAATGTTACTCAAATTTCCCTTTCGAAAATGAACTAATTGCCATTATTTACTCGCGTTTAGAAAACAGAGTTCGACAATTTGGAAGACACTCTTTTGGGACAGCGCCTCATGTTGATGATGTCTCTCTTCCAAAGCTGCTCAGACTGGGCGGTGGGATTCCAAACAGGCCAAATATCTCGAGAATTGCAGCAAGATTCATTTGTTGACAAGTTCCAGAGAATGGCGAATGCCTGGGTAGTTCAGTTTCTCTCTGGCGCTACTTCTTTCTGCCTTGCCCGTCTCTGCATCCGTCTGGCTGAACATCCGTCTACCAATGAGGAAGCCCCATCTTGTATTGAAGATTTAATCACCATGAAGAGAAATTCGATTAAATCGCTTGAGTTTAATGAAGAGCAACTGGATGGAGCCTCCGTATTGAAGCTGATCACTGATTTGATTGAAGTGCAGTGGCGTAAATGCGAATCGGTTAAATTGGCACGACAAAGACAAGAAATCGATCAGTGTTTAGCGCAGTTATTGCAACAGCAATTGTCAGCCCATTCGTGGCTACACGACACCAATGCGGGCATCAACTCGCCATGTGGCCTATTTATCCATAATCTCAAACAGTCACTTTCTGTTTTATTGTCGCAATCACCGCAATTGACAGAGCTTCACCAACAGCTGACGCAGTTAGCCACTCAAGTAGAACAGCGACTAAAATGGGCAGCTGGAGCCAATTCAAATATTCTCAAGGTATTCACGTGTTGTTTATTTATAACTAAATTGTGACCTTGGCCTATTCAAACGACGTTGTTTTATTTCTTCAGGTTCTTAATGAATTTACCGAGATGCAAAGTAAATGTCTTCTGCAGTTGCAGTCAATCTCATCCTTAGCTACTGGATTGGCAAGCGTCAGCAGTGCTATTTTGCATTACGAATCTTTCCGTACGAGGACTCCTGAAGCCCTTGCAGCTGACTCGACATTTATTCAAGTAGGTTGCGTGTGTACATGTACATGATGACCGATTTTTAAACTGACGGTGTTGTGCTATAGTTACTGTCTCAGTGCCAAGACGTTTGTTTGCTGAAGGACTGTGGTACCAACGGTCGATTGACAGATGCCGAAGTACGATTGGCTCGGCGCATTAATGTAGGAGAAGACGGTGCCACAGACGACTGGATTAACCAAACAGAGAAATCAATTTCGGGTAATCAACAGCAAAAGGTTTTCAATGAATGTCTTTTACTTTGGCATTCTTTTCTCTTTTTTTTTCCAGATAAAATCCTCTTATCGAAGGAGCGTATGACTGAACTGTTGTCGATACAATCGGCACGAGTGGAAGAGTTACACCAGTTGAACGGTACCATGCGGAGCCAGCTGGCCGTTCATCACCAACTCATATCGGATGTTCGTTCCATATTGAAAACTATGGCTAAGGTATACAAGACACAGTAGATTTTCAGAAACTCTGAGTAATGACAATTCTGTACAATGGATGAATAGTGTGAAACAGAGAACGGGCCAGTTTCGCAGTATTTGGAGAAGTACCGTCTATTTTCGGAATGTTGTTCTTTATTATCGCGCCATTTGGCTGCAAAAGATTACGATTCTAAGAAAATTACAGAAATCCAATCCGAAATAGGAATCTTGCAGCAAACAACAAGTAGGTTTCAGAACACAATTTTGATTGCTTAGCATAATTTTGTCTAGATTTTCATTCCTCACTTTTATTTTGGTCTTTGCTAGGCGATATATACGAGGGCTTACAACAACTGTGTGGGGTTCTGACTAAAACTGAACAGCCAGTTAGAAATTCTAATGAAGGTAGAAAAGAATCTAAATGATTTCTCCCTTTTTAAGATAAAAATATTTTTGGCGTCATCAATTTAAGTTTTATCTTTATTGCTGTCTAGTAAATGCCATTGCTGCTTCGATATGGCATCGCGTACGGCTAAAACTCGAAGGAAGAGATCCTGATCCTAATAAGCAGCTCACCGTTGAAGAACAAGTAAGATCTTGCCTTTTGTTTCGTTTACAGGAAGTTAAATTTTATTATGTTTATTGTCATCTAGGTTGATGCTATTATCGAGGAAGCTACGAATGTGGACAATCTGGCCCTGCTGTACGAAGGCTGGACACCTTGGGTGTGAATCATCTGCGGAACGAGAATATTGCAACTTGTCAAGTAAGTTTAATTTTCTGCATTTAATTTTAAATTTTTTGTTTCTTCAAGAAACTTTGATAATTTATCGGTTTCTCCAGTCTAGCCAAAAGACGTTTTGCTTGAACGTGTCTCCTCACGTAGAAAAAGAAGAAGAATACTATCTCTTCTAGATGGAGGAGTGAACATGTATGCAAAACAGTTGTGGCGACGTGAAGAAAAGAGGCACTCTTGTTAGACACGTATTTGTCCCACCATCTTCGCAAACAAAATGTACGTGTGTAACGGGAGTAGAAACCAGTTGTGTTTCCCTCTCAACTTCGTCAGGCTCCTACTAGTGGGGTGAAGTTATTTTATTCTATTATTATTTTTTTGTCGAATTTCGCCTGGTAAGGGCCCAAAAAAGGAATTAACTCCACTTCGTTGGGGGAGGAGGGAAATAGCTGGGTCGACTTCTCTCCATTTGGAGCGGGGTCGTTATCTATTACAAGGTCTTGTGTTCTTAAAATAATTTCTACCGTTCGAAAGAACGAGCTTTTTGGTTTTTTCCTCTTTTGTTTCCCATTTATACATCCTCATTTAGGGGACAGCATTCATAGAAACTTGTAACGCTATTGACTCGACGTCCTTGTCGTCGAACATTTCACTTCTTTTCTTTGTTCCGTTTCTTCATTTGGAAATTTCGATTCAATTCTTTTCTAGTTTCCTCTTTTGTGTAATTCTTACATTAAGCTAATAAAGAAAAAAACTTGCGTGGCTTTTTAATGATAGAAGTGTTCTGAAGTAAAGCAGTATATTGGATTGCAAAAACTGATACGAAGGTCAAAACATACAGTCACGTTTATCTTCAATTTTTAACACAGACAAAAAAGTAATTCGATCCCACATTATGTCATTGGAGAAAGAAAAGTAGAAAGGTGAATCATTTCAAACTTCACGAAAAACAACACAAACATGCGAAAAAATATTTACATTTGACCTACTAGAACAGAATGATTTTAATACCAATTCTATTTGCTTCATCTTATTCGACTTTTGTAGAAATTTCAACCACTTGTTGTTTCTGTGGCTGTGATTGCGGAGAAGGGCCATAAAAGATCAACTCTGGTATCTGGCCTCCTTGTACTCCCGTCCCATTGGTGCTTTCTGACGAGCATTGAAACTGAAAAGTTACGTTACTTGCGTTGACTTCACTCAAACCTTCCTGCCCAAAATAGCTTAGCTCTGAGCCATCAAGAATGGCAGAGGCAGTGTAAAACGTATCGGGCTCGACCTGGAATTGCAATCATGCGAGAGAAGAAAAAAAAATAAAAATCTAGAAAAGTGATTGAGAGTGTAGCTGTAGCAACTGTACCTGAATAGGCTGTTCAAAGTGGACGTGAAAGGTGTTGCTCGATCCATCGGAGAAGAATTTAGCGTGATTTTCCGCCAGTACACGACCAAGGCGTTTTAATTCGATTCGCACGCTGTAGTCAGCTGATCCGTTTGAAGAACCATAGAGACCGAAGCCAACGATGAAGATACGCTTATCAACACAAAACTGAATACTGTCGCATCTGCCACGGTAACGCCACTGATTGCTTCTATAAGCCGACGATTGGAATCGGTGACACACCTGAGGCTTTAGTCCAGCTCGAGGCTTGCAACTGGATTTGGAGCAAAACGATAAAGAGTAAATATTAGCTTCTGTACTTTCCTCGAAAACCAATTTTTTTATACCTGTAGAGAAGGGATGGTTTATTTCGTGCCGTGTAGTACAAAAAAACGTCAGTGGTTTCTTGAAGAGTCAAAATTCCAGACTGCGCGGCTTCGTTGGCAAAATCCTCGAGGGCCATGGTGGGTAGTCGAATTAAAAAGAGAGAGTCGCCCATAACTGTGCGGCAATTGGCTGAATCAACTTCGAGGCTGCGGCGTTTACATTCGGCGGCCGCCCATTGCAATGCAGCTTGGAAAATCACGGACTGCGAAATATTTATTTGGAACATGGATACTATAAAAACGGCACGAGAGTGTGACTTTTGTAATGATAGTTAACCTCTTTGCAATTCAACGATTCACGTTGAAGAATTTGTTTTAATGTATCCATATCGATTTCGGTGAATCCTTCCGAATTCAGAGCCAGTTGGGCTTGAGCATCTATCACTTCCCAACAGCGGGACATGAGTTCTGGCTCTTCAAACAACCGGGATTGACTGAGAAGGAGGCAAGCATTGCGGGCAGTCAAACTTGTTTCCAGAAACAAAACACAGGCGCGACACAGATGCGGCACGATATATTTCTTCGCAACATAAAGTGTGGAAAGAACGGTGTCGGCCTCCAACGTGATTTCGTCACAGTAAAGGTATCTGTAGCGTTAAATTCATTAAATTATTCTTTAGTAAATGCGAATATATGTACTTATATAATATACGCCTACTTTAAAAGGGTTAGAAATGCTGCTGGTTCGACATCAGGCACTTCAATTTGCGCCTCGCTTTCGGCTAATCCTCCGAAAAACATAGCGTGAAATACAGAGCTGCCTGTTGCGAGAACATATTTATGGGCCGGGATGGTTTGCGTTCCACCTTTTGTAATGACGGGAAAAAAAGAAACTTGTGATTTCGACTGAAAGCATTGACAGGCCAAGGTCAGGGACGAACGCGCATGCATACCAGGCGGCCCAACGACGAAGAAAATGTCAGCCATCAGCTCATTGTTAAACATGGCTGCATTTCGTTCTCTAATGCTGATTTTATTAGCTTGCCAGTTGGGATCAAGGGTTGAGGCCTTAGCATTATTGAAGCTGATGGGGCGTTGCTGTGCTTGATGATGGCTAAGTAATGGGTGAGTGGTCAAGGGTGATGTTGGTACACTGCTATTTGAAGGTGGCTGTGTAATTTGAATGATGTCCCCTGAACCGTCCTGGTTATCCACATACAAGTTGGGAGTTGGACTTTGCAGACCTGTAGTTTGCATTAAATGAAAAGAAGTTAGTGATATTCAGTCACGTGTGTGAAATTTCGCATTTTACAGTTAATGGAATTTTGATTCTAAAAGTTTACAGAGATTAGATTTTTTTTACTACATTTCTTTAACTGTAAAATGCTTGAACTCAAACTGAGGTGAAAAGAAAATACTGAAAATAAACGCACGGCTGTGGTGTGAGTGGGGGAAATGTTCGTAGTACTCAACGAGGCATTGTAACTGGTCGTCGATGTTGGTCCAACTCACCATTTTCCTGTCTTAGTGTGTTGGCCCAGACGTTTGGCTCAGATTCGCTTTCTTGCTGATGTTCTTCGGCTTGTTGTTGTTGCTGCTGAGAAAGGGTAGAACGTTTTTGCAAAGCGTTAGTCGTCGCCGTTGACACTTTGCAGTACATATTATTGTTGTTCGACGACATAACGTTTTACACGGCAAAGATGTTCAAAATGTCGAGACGTTTGCACAAAAAAACATATTTCTACCAACTAACGATTAAGTTAAACAAGTAAAAAAGTTGAGAATAACAGCCACGAACTAGACAACTGCACAGTTCCTTTGTGTATCTGTGTGTGTATGTGTATGCTAGCAATTCTTTGACAGGTTTCTTTCCCAGTGACTCCATCTATAGGCAAAACAGCTTTTGTACTACAGCGCAACAACGAGGAAGTCGCTTCTGGCTAAAGCTGGCGTCATTCCCAAATTGCACTTCAAGAAAGGCAAAGGCCTCAGAAAGATTGGACAGCTTTTTTATAGAGGAAGCCAGCCACAAAGACGTGGAAGGGTCTTCCTTTTGTGGATAGCCAACCATGAATCTTCAATCTCTTTGAGTCTGCTTGGTGATATCGATTCTGGGATAATGGACGTTGATCTAATTCAGGTCATTGGGACCACAGCCATATTAATTAAGTTATTTGGAATACGTGCTGCCTTCAAGTTTTCAACTGAAGGGTGTAGTATTAATTGTATCCCTAAGGCGAATTGGATATATTTATATATTGTTTTAAATTGTTTGCCTAAGATCTGTTAGCCTCGGTAGTTCAGTGACCCTATCCCTTTGTCGTGGATTAGACGATAGATTTTGTCTATTGTTATCCTTTCTCAAGGAATGGTAGGGTAAAACTACCTTGGCCAAAAAAGTAAAACAAAAAGGTTATTTTGAACCCTATTGAACATAATTCTTGGAACATTAAAGGTGAAGAGAGGCAGCTAAAAAGTTTTTGTATAATGTACAATTCAGGCGTTGCGTCCTTGTGGGAAGATTATTCAAGGAACAGGAAGTTTGGTCGTGTTTGCTGTCTTTGAAAAATGAGGAAGCGCATTCAAGACCAAAAAGGCTCGTTTTTCCTTTACTGGTAAGCCTCTAAATCCCCTGTGGCAAGGTCAAAGCTCTTTCTACTTCAGCTTCTCATCAGCACACGTAATGGAACTTCAATGTACAGAAACGAAGGTGTTTTACTGCTAATTATTTGTCTATTTAATTTTTGTCTATTTAATTTTAATCAGCAAGGACGTTGCACGCTAAGACTTCATACCCGTATGCTAATTAATCCCTAAGTATTAATGATGCATCAACTTGGATTGAAATGCAGCATAATCTCCGGGAGAAACCTTATCTTCAATAGAAAACAAGTTGTTTTCCCGAAAAAAACAAAAAAAACAATATGGTATGTTTTACATGCAGAAAAAGTTTGTAAGATATCCACTAACTTACACACTTTTAAACTGGATAGCCTTGTGTTTTGTTTACGTCCACCTATCGTAGCCGGGAGGTAGAATAAAGAATCAGTGGCCACTCGCTTTGTTGTAATTCGTGAAGGACGTTCTTAAAATTTAAAACTAAAGCAAAATAATCACGTGGAAATCATGTTTGTACCAAGCTAGCAAACGTTCATTCTTCTTATTAACTTGTTTGCCTTACTTTTGCATTATTTGAACTTGCGAACGGAAGAAAATTTAGACACAACGATCAAAATTATCTCAGCTTAGGCATAATCTAAAATCACTGTTAGGAAAAGAAAGTTACTGTCCTTACTGTTTTTATTGAAGAATTCCTTTTTTTGTGAATGCTTGCTTGATATGTGATATTCCAAACTTCTGTTGCAAAGCACAAACTATCGCAACATGGCTAGTTGGTGACGAGATCGCGACTGATTCTCTCTGCAGCCCGTGCAGTAAAACGCGGGTAATTCCAGTGAAGCGTGGTCATACGGCGGGGTGGAGACCGTGGGAGGAGAAAATTAAGCGATAGATTGCTAACTCCATGAACCTCCCTTATTCCTTTACGACGGAACACCTTGGTCGTGAAGGACTAGTTTTTGGTTGTTTTCCAACTCACCAACCAGAAAATCACCGTAAAAAACCTTGTACCATTTCTGACAGAAATCCGAACTTGATTGAAATCGAGCAAGTAGCCTCAAGCTTTTAATAACGTTCCCTCCCTTATTATCGAGTATCACTGACAGAGCTGTGGCTGTAAAATGTTGAATGATACACAAAATATATTATAATAAAGGCAGTGTAATCTAAAATAGGGCGATCGTAGTTTGATATAAATACACGATCAGTTCTTATGCATATATATTTTGTTTCTAATAAATTGAGTGGCAACATAAACAGTTTGGCAGATCAAAATCCAGCAGTTGATAGCATGTTAGTACCAATGAAGAATTACCAGTTATCCAAAAATTCACACCCAGTCTTTGGCAAAACCTGAAAGAAAACCCACACATCATAATTTCAATCATAAAAGCAAATCAGAGAATCATACCTGGGAGCTTAGCGATGAGAATTCATCCTCAGATAGCGTGGAACTATCTTGCTGACTACTGGAGTCATTCACCATCTCACTGTTGTTGATTTTGTCATAAGCTTTGACATCAATGTCCTGAGTTATCACTGCCTTGGGAGGTTTTGGAGGAGGCATTGGTGGCTTTTTCTTTTTTGGAAGTTGGTTTGTTTCTTTGGCCTGGGAGGGATTTGTTTTGCTTGAGATGTCCAGCATCTGACTTGAAGTTTTCCAAGAGAATGGTGCAGAATGCTCGTCTCTCCATTCAGCACCTGTGTCATCTTGCAATACTTTACAGCCACAGGAGAGTTTCAATGTGGGGAAACTCTCTACTGGCTTGTACGGCTCGGCCATTATCGAATATCTTAAGACAGCATCAGGATAGATCAGGCTTTCGTTGATTACTTGATTTTGTTCTTCGACGCTGAGATAATTCCAGGCAGATTCATAGTTTTCACGAGTCGAACTAATATCATCACAAATGCGTTTTGCAATAGAATTGAGCGAACGGAAATATTCATCGGAAACAAGGCGTAGGTTCTCCATTTTTTACTTAGTGATATACAGAACAATAACGTTTGTCTTCCTGCTTTCATGGCACAGATTTCCTTATTTTGGTCAATAGGACAAACGTTGCCACGTATTTACAATTAGAAATTTTTTTTAAAGGTCGACGAAATTGTGAAATTTGGCAAACTCCACTTGAAAAAGACCAACGTGTAGCCATCGTCAAAGCCATTCTACAACGTTTTTCTCATTATCCGTCTCCATCTTGGTCCAGTCATGGTGAGTGAAAATGTCTTCTTACTAGTCTTTTTGTTAATTATACTTTCTATGTCATTTGTTGTAATCTGTTTAATTTAAAAAACAAGAAAAAACTTAATTATTTATTCGGTAGTTGCAAGACATTTAAATTTCGTAAATAAGTGAATCGCCCTATAATTGATCTACTGAAAATTAAAGTAACTCGCATGTAGTCTTTACCAATTTTTCTAAATGAGCACGTTGTCAATTTCATGATGGTATGGTTGTCTTTTCTTAGTCTCACCGTAAATTTAGCGCTCCTCGCCATGGCTCTATGGGTTTCTACCCAAAGAAACGCTGTCGCTCCATCCGTGGTCGCGTGAAGTCATTCCCTAATGATAATCCCAAGAAACCTATTCATTTAACAGCTTTCTTGGGGTACAAGGCTGGCATGACTCACATTGTTCGTGAGTGTGATAAACCTGGTTCTAGTAAGTATTAGTTTTTTTTAGGTCAAGTTATACTGGTAGTTTACAGTACAGGAACTAACTGTTGAAATTTGACCACAGAGGTCAACAAGAAAGAAGTGGTTGAAGCCGTCACAATTTTGGAAACACCTCCCATGGTCATTGTAGGCATTGTTGGTTATGTTGCCACACCTAAAGGTCTCCGTGCTTTGAAAACGGTCTGGGCAGAGCACATTGGAGAGGACTGCCGTCGCCGTTTCTACAAAAATTGGTACTTAAAGTTTTTTATCAGGTTTAAGATGGTCAAGTGATGATTTAATATGGTTTCTGAGCAAAATGCCTGAAGACAGACTTTGCTTGAACTAGGGCGAACTGATGACCTATCTTAAGACCATTATCTTGTTTTAAATGCTCATTAATTCTCAAGCTCCTCTGGATTAATGTCTATGAGCTATGAATCTACTTGGGTTTCTAGTCTCCTCTCTGTTTAAACTGATGAGACTTGTTCCCATTTGGTTCTTCATTAATTTTGTGTCTTGAAGGTACAAGTCTAAGAAGAAGGCTTTTACTAAGGCATCAAAGAAATGGCAAGATGATTTGGGAAAGAAGGTCATAGAGAAAGAATTGAGGGCCATGAAGAGATATTGTAAAGTGATTCGCGTCATTGCGCACACCCAGGTTGGTTGTCTGCGATGTCAAGTCTCTAGACGACTAGAATAACACGTGATTTTTTCTTTTTTAGATGAAACTACTTCGCCAACGCCAGAAGAAGGCCCATATGATGGAGATCCAGATTAATGGAGGAACAATACGGCAAAAAGTGGATTGGGCGCGTCAGCACTTGGAGAAAACTGTTCCAATTACATCCATCTTCGCTCAAGATGAGATGATAGACGTTATTGGTGTTACTAAAGGAAAAGGATTTAAGGGTAATTATCGAAATTTTTTACGTTTACCTTTCTTCGAAATGATGAATAACGCTTAGAGAGCTGTCAGAGTACCATGTTGAAATCAATGTTGCCTTCCTTTTGATCGCCACGTTGACTCTTTTCGGGAAGATAGTGAATGTTCGATTCCTAAAATTGACAAATCTTACAGGTGTTACATCACGTTGGCATACTCGTAAGCTTCCTCGCAAGACTCATAAGGGTCTCCGGAAGGTTGCTTGTATTGGCGCCTGGCATCCGTCTCGTGTCCAATATACTGTTGCCCGCGCCGGTCAGAAAGGGTACCATCACCGCACAGAAATGAACAAGAAGATTTACCGCATTGGAAAGGGAATTCATACGAGAAAGGGCAAGGTATGTGAAATTCCATATTATTTTCGAGCCTCAGAGTCACCCATCTTATGTCTGTCTAGTATTTGGGTGCTAGAGGATCTCGTAAATTAAGTGGTCTAACCGTTTATGCCCAACCTTAGTTTTTAGTGACATTTGTTGGTCACCTTGGTTAGATACAATCCTATTCCATTTCTTGTGGACAAACCGTTATCTGTCTTTCTTTGAATTAAGGTTATCAAGAACAATGCGTCTACCGAGTACGACCTGACGGACAAGTCCATTACTCCTATGGGCGGTTTCCCCCATTATGGCGAAGTCAATAATGACTTTGTTATGATAAAGGGGTGCTGTATGGGGCCAAAGAAACGTGTGATCACACTTCGCAAGGTAAATGGCAAGAAATGCTGATTATTTCTTTGTTTTTCGTGATGATAATTCTAAGAGCCTAATTATTGTATGAAACCTATGTGAAATTTAATGATAGGACTGAAACATCTTGTATTTAATTGGTAACAATTCTTAAGGACGTTTGTAACCGGTCTTCAATTGTACAGGCTTTGGTCACTAGCGCGAAACGCGTTGCTCTCGAAAAAATCGAGCTTAAGTTTATCGATACCTCTTCGAAGTTTGGCCATGGAAGATTTCAGACGCCAGCTGATAAGGCGCAATTTATGGGACCAACAAAGAAATCGAAGACTCCGGTTGCGGTTACTTCTCCGGCTGTCACAGTTAAGGCATAACCTTATAGAGGGACTAGTGTGTATTTATGAGATTGTTGAATATATATTGAACGTTGCTTACAATTCCGTGTACTTCGTATTAGCTAGTACAGATATTTTAAAGTTATGTCAATTGTGGTAAAATCGAAATGAACCTTGTTGGATGAATGTATTTCGGTTCTGCGAAAGCTTCTCTCAGAATGCGTTATAACTTGTAATCATAACCATTAATAAATTTCAGTCATATCATGATCAGAGTGAAACCTACACTTTTTTCTTGCACGTGACTAGTAGTCGTTCACCGCGTGGGGTGGTAAGAAAAACACGTGTTACCGTATGACATGTTACTACTTGCGACTTTGTTGCCAAGATGACAATTCTCTTACGCAGTTTCTGTTGGCGTAACGCGAGTCCATATAATCTTAGCATTCTGGCTGTATCTTTGAACAGCTGAAGCTAAATTCAATAGAAAAGTTAGTTAATTTTGGGATTTTCCATAAAGAAAAGATAAAGAAATTTGTTGCGAAAAATAAAAACCGTATGAAAAGTTGGCAACGTTGTACATCTTCATATTTCTAGTACAAAAAATTACATCGTCGGTGACTCATGTAAGATACCAAGTTTGCAGTTTAAACAGTTTTTTTGTCTTTGGTTCCAAAATTACCATCGGTTGACGTATTAGGTAATTACTTAAACTGGTATTAGAGAGAAATGCCATTTTTATAACTAAGGTTTTTATCAGGGAATGAACCAATAAAAGTTCGTATTAGCCCCCCATGTATTTGCCGAAGAGCATTTTTCTGTGACCTTACGTTTTGCAGCTGGCTTTTCTGTAAACAATTTACAAACACTTACATAGACGCTTGCAAAGTAGATCAACACATATATCCCTGGAGTGCAAAATCTTCTGAGTTTCTGTGCCTGAAAAGATAGCCCCATTTCCTTGAAAACGTTGGAGATGGGACTCAGATCCCACACGTGGTATGATGTTCGGTCAATCTGCCCGAGGAATCCATTTTCTTAGTAGTCTTCGTAGGAAATTGTCTGATCTTGTAATATATTCCTGCTAAGCCAAGCATTAGAAGTAAACCAAATGAAGTTGCAAGTTGACTGGTCCTGATTTGTGTAGCCAACATGACTATTGAAATTTATTCAATTTTCATCCAGCCAACGGTATTTCTATATAAATTCTAAAACGTACATGCTTTCTTTTTTGCGAATGCTTTGTTGTCGTCAAAGATCTGTGGTGGATTATTAAAATTTATTTACTTTTTTGTTTCTATAAAGATGTAAGATGAATCGCCAAGGCAACTGCGAGGACTACAATAATGTATCCGGACCAATTGACCTCCTTTATTGTCAACCAATGGCCAGTATCCCAAATCAGATGCCGGATTCCATTCAAAAAGTGAAACGAAAATGGCAAGGCTATGAGAAATTTCGCGGTCGCAATAATGAATTGATTCAGATGCATGTCTTCCAACCTACCCAAATAGTCTGGGTAGGATTCTGGTAACAAAATTGCCACTATAAAAATCAATGTTAAAAGTCATTGAAGAAGTATTAGCAATAAGTTTAGCCTAGCAACAAATAACTCTCACCTGAAGCCAATCCAAATGGAATTGCATATAGGAAAATGCCCGTGAACCTATGCGTCATCGACAGAATCATGTTACTCCACGCCACATGGATGGAAAGATGTGGAGAGAGCGGGCGTTTCAAATTTTTATTTTTTATTTCGAACTCTACTCCTTCTAGAACCGGTCCAGTGTTCTCCATTTCTTTTGCCTTAAGGTTTAACCAGGATTTCTGCTGCAGCCTTGAGACGACGTCCGTTAGAAATTTATATGGAAGTTTCACAGTCTTTTCCCGATGTACAGGGATTTAAAGCATACCTTATTGATATAGCAGGTAAATATTTATTCGTAGCCCCCCTTATTAATCTCAAGTTCACGCACCTGTACTCAGGAAATTAAAATTTCACTTGCACACATCGATTTGTAAAATTTTAGCGGATTATTTTACGTACCTTAGAAGAGACATGATGACGCTTAGTACCTCTCAGTTTGAAGAGTGATGAGACTAATCAGCATTCGAATAACATACGTATTGTTTTCGTTGGGCAAGATTATTCGTCGCTTTTTTCTCAGAATGTGTAATTTCTTAAAAGGATCGCCAACGTCAGTTCTGTTGTAGACCTAGTGAATTTGCCTCCGGATATACTCGACGAGGGAAAAGGAATATTTTTTGAAGCGTTTTCTTTAACTAGCTCTTGTTGGTTTAAGTACATTCACTCACCGCTTTGACTAAACTGTGCCGGTTTCCAAAGATTCCAATGCCTTTAATTTTTGAAATTCGTCTATAGCTAGCTTTTTCGTTGTTTCAGATGCAGCAAAAACCTTTGAACTCGACCCTCAGATTATGCCGTTCTCCGGCGATGGGAGTGGATTACACGGCCGTTGAAAAGCGCTTACTTTCGATCCTGAAGTGTCTGTATGTTACTGATTCCTCTGACCAAATCGCTGCAAAAGATCGCTGACCATTTAACCGGAGACCTTACCTTTGATATGGGTAGTCGTTTCCCTAACTTCCAAATTCGGGTACGGTAAGATGCAAAGAAATTAAAAGTGATTAAATTTTTTGGAGGTGGTACGCTCGTCAGCCGCTATTGATAGGAATGATTTTGTTCAGAATACGAAAAGGTAAGCATATGCTAACGACAGGATTTCCAGCCGATGGGCAAAGCAATGATTTTCAATTGCGCATTTTTTTTCCAAGACCATATCTTCTTTTTTCGGTTTTACCATCCATATTGAGCATTGATGGTTCAATGGTAGAATGCGTGCCTCCCACGCATGTGATCCGGGTTCGATTCCCGGTCAATGCATTGTTTCAATTTTACTGGCGATTGACGAGTCAGTAATCGCAAACAGACTGTCACGTTACATGGATCGTTGTCTTCATATATGTGGTCACTGTTTAATTAACTACTTACACAAATGTTGTGATTATTTATTCCATGTTTCTCTACTGATCCAGAGCCAACAAAATAGCATCGACATGCATTGACCGGGAATCGAACCCGGATCACGTGCGTGGGAGGCACGCATTCTACCATTGAACCATCAATGGTGTATAATTTCACGGTAGGACAAAAAAGAGCCGAGGCCATTTTAATTCTAAATCTAAATTTTAGTAAAAGCAAACTACTGGGGGATATTCCATATCGTTTACAAATTGCATCACGCAGTCATCTGGAATAATAATAATCAACGAATAATATCATCTATGCTCATTCGAAACGTTATGTTTTGACGAATACTTCAAAACAACTTGTCTAACCGACAAAAAGGGATGCTTACCCTTCCTTTGGTCATTCCATTTGATATCCGTTTTTCTGCTTCTCTATTGGAAACCAGGAGGCAGGGAAAGGAAAATTGCACAATGGCCGTCAATTGCAGAGCTATGCCGGTGGGTATATGTCCCTCCAACAGAGACATTCGTTTGTCGATGTTCGAAGGTTGAAGTGCATCTCCAATTTCTCACTGTGACAGTTAAGTGATTGTAAGATTTTAACATGTCATTTCTAACTGCATTTTATCTGTGTGATCGACATTTTGCATAGTGTTAATGATTGTTGATGTGCTTAATAATGTTTCATATTTCCTTTGAACGTAGGCAATGGAAAACAGATTAAGGATGTGGGATTTACAGAGTGACCGTTTACTCATTCGGACTGAGCAATTCAACTGTACACTTCTTCTTCTACACAACGAGAAAATGGATTTCCAGGTCAGTTATTTGTTTTCATCGTTACGTTTTGTCTTTGTTATCGATTCGTGGTGCAATTTAGCAATGCTTAGTGAGTGACCTGTGAAATGCTCATACTCTGGGCTGGCATTTTTGGGGCAGGGAGACATAATGGAAGTAAGACTCAACATGCATGTTTTCAAAGTTCGTGCTTCTAACTTTTCCGTAGATCGAGGTGTTTGCCTCATAGTAGCTGTTTCAATCACAAAGGGCCTTTCAATCGTCGTCGTATCGTGGGGTAATTTTTATTAATTATTGGATGGTTATTTGAGAACAGATTCAAGTTCAATCTACAATCATCGCTCTTTATTAATCGTAGTAAGTATCTCATGGCTTACAATCTTTTTGTCCTAATAGGTTATTAAAGTACATTGATGGTTCAATGGTAGAATGCGTGCTCTCACGCACGTGACCCGGGTTCGATTCCCGGTCAATGCATTTATGTTTTAAGTAGTAGAAGGGCCGTTATTCCACGTGTCTAAGAGGTGTGATTTGCAGAGATCTTGTAAATTCAGCATAGAAGATGAAACGCGTCTTCAAACATTGCAATCTCCTGCATTTTTTCTCCATCATGTGGTGATTACAGAATATATTGATGTTTTTTTATTTTTTTTCTTATTTCTAAGAGGTCGCAATAGAAAAACGTCAGTCCTAGTTGGTTTCTTACATCGTTTTACTAAAAATCTGATTATTTGCATCTGCCCAGGATCGAACTGAGGACCTGTTGTGTGTGAGACAACCGTGATAACCACTACACTACAGATGCTTGTAAAAGTTGCGTACAAGAAATTGAATGGTGTCACGAAAATCATCCGAGCAAGTTCACCAGAATTAATATTATCTTGAAAAATTTCCCTGGTAAGTTATTTGCATTAGATGGCTGTATGATAGACTATGTTCATCGTGGAACAATGGATTGCACACATCTACTACGTCCAGCCTTTGTTGTAAAAGTCAAATTTATTAATACAGATATCCAAGAGGACATCCCACGTGTCTCAACGCTGGCCGATCGACGGGGGTTCGATGTTCGTGCAACTTTCACGTAACAAATTACATGTTTGCTAAGGTGATTACATTCAGGATTTTCCATGTAGGACCTGCCGCAATCTGTCTCGCACCTATTTGGTATTCAATATCGTATGCGCTTCTTGAAGAAGTCTAATAGACTCGGCAGCTGGTGGCTTTAGTTGATTTGTTCCAGGTAAAAGTCATACATATATATAAGTGTTCAAGTTCAGCCTCGTGTCTTCAATGGTAACAAAATTGCAATTTTGTTAGGGAACGACGGAGAAGGTAAAGTCAAGGAAACCTTTTGATCAGAGCTATCTGATGGTGGTTTCACAAGGTGATGGCGTGGTTATGGAAGCCATGCAGCTCTAAGACAATCGCACGTCATTGGAGAACTCAAATGGCTATAAGAACAATGCGGTTTACCAATTTATTGCGGCAATGGTCAACGCTTCTTGTCGCCAGCAGCTTGGAGCAGTGAATCCTGCGGAATGGACATGGAATTAACGTGGAGATGGACAGCTTTAACGCAGCCAGGTATTGCATGTTGTAGTGTCTCACTTACTAAATGGTATTCCGTGAAGGTCAACGGCGCGTGGTCGATCGTTCTGTCAGAAATTGTAGAAAGAATTCAAAGATTTCTTACTTTGATTGTCCTTACTTTTACAACTTTTTGCTTTAGGTTTGACAAAGAAAAATAGGAATCCACGGTTTCTATTTAAAAAAAAAACGCTACATCTTTTATTTCAGCCGGACATCTGAAAGGGATGTAAAACCAGGAATTCATCGTGGTCAAAATGACTAATGACATTCAGCTGAGTAAGATTTTTGTTTTCTCTTTTCTTTTGAAAGATAAAACTAAATATGAGGCAAACTGAAATGTCAAATGACCTGAACATGTTGCATTTAAGGAAGGAAGAACAATCAGCAGTGGAGCGAAACAACGTGTTACGCGATCATCGGGTATACAAATACGAACCGTAAAATCGAATAGCTGCTGAGAGGAACAGAAGAATAAGGTTTAGCAAAACGAAATCGACAAGGAGGTGTTACAAAATATAATTCGGTGGTGAGATTAATACGCTATTTACAAAGTTTAAATTTTAGTGCGACCATTGAGACAGACTTACGCAACTAAGTCGACTTTCAGCGAGTTTTTGATTCGCCGCTGCTTGTTGGCACTGCGGCCGATTCGGCGCAATGCACTAATTCGTCAAAAGACGGCCTGAGAAGAGGGTCGTGTGACCAGCACTTGATGAGCAAACTGGACATGGCGTTCGATTTGCAGAAGGAAGCATCCCACAGAGTGCCCTTTTTCTTCAATTCGGCCAGTACGACATCATCTGAGTGACCTGAAAGGGGTTGTTGCGCTGCGTTGTACAACTCCCATATAGTGACGGCAAACATCCACACATCAGACTTGGTTGAATATTCATCTTCCAGCACCGCCTCGTGCGGAAGCCACCGCAGAGCGATGGGCTGATGCTTGAAAACAAAGTAATCTTTGTTGAACGGCTCTTTGTCCATGCCGAAGCTGCCGATTTTCAAAGAGATCTGAATAAAAAGAAAAATTTGGATGTGAATTCTCTTCGACAACGTGTCATCAAGTGAACTGAACAAACCCGCTGATTATCTTTGCCGTGGAATCCAACCAAAATGTTGCGCGTACCGAGATCACGGTGAACGAAACGCTTTTGTGCCAGTGCGTTCATTCCCGTAGCAATTTGTAATGTGGCGCTTTGAATCTGGGCTAGGGACCACGGTTGAGAAGATGAAGTCGACAGCAAATGCGATTTTAAGTTAAAAAGCTGGTGGTATTCCATCAAAATCATTTGAACGTCAGCAGAATCACGGCAACAGCCCAAAACGGCCACTAGATTGGCGTGACGGACTCGATGCAGCATGTCTACCTGCCGGCGGAATTCTACAATCAGATCCTCATCGCGAGTGGCTAATATCCTGAGAAGAACACGAGTGGTGCCCTCTGAATCATTGAGACCTATAAATAAAATGAGTGAGTTTTCATTTTTAATTAAAAGAATAGCAATAGGATTAAATCCTGACTATGGTTTGCAGCACCGTACCCGTAACTAAGCCTTCAAGAATGTCTCCAAACCTTCCTTTGCCTTGTAATGCCCCTTTAGTGATGGCGGAGCTGGGAACGTTCAACTTGTCAATAGCTGGAGATTGGCGTCCATTTTCACCTTGGTCTTCCTTAGTCACTGCCGTTGGTCAAGAAAAGAACGAAATTAGA